>NC_139230.1:51635230-52087240 GCF_977018435.1 Lepisma saccharinum | reverse complement strand
CAAAGAGTACACAAAGTAACTAATTCTTAAATGTTAAGAATTGGAAATATTAAAATTGGACCTCCCCGCCCTGGTTATCTAGCAGCAGTACTGCTGCCTTGAAATTAAGAGGTCCCGGGTTCGATCTCCGGTAGAGGCACATATCATTAAGTGGCTCGGATTCCACTATAAACTGTAGATCTCGTCCCAATTAGCTTCTGTGTATATAGTGGATCTTAATACAAATCCAATCAAGTAAACATTTTTGCAAACGATGCAAGAATTAGCACGCTTGGGCAAATTTCATTCTTCGCAGGCCTAGGCCTACATGCTAATTAATTATTATTTGTGATGTTAGAAAATAATTTCTGCAGTACCGTCAAAGTGGCCAAATTTGATTCCGTGCAGAAGAATCAATCTTTGAAGCACATCTCATAAAACTATTGATCCAATTCTGATTAATATTCAGAGCATAATACCTAATTCTCAAATAAAATTATAATCTTCAGCAGTCACTTTTCTAACCAAAATGCCCAGTTGCAACTACATATATTCATTTATTTTATGTCAATATATTTGTCTCGTAGTGGAGGTGGATTTGTAGTGAAAATATTATTGTTCCTTGAGAGTGGCACGTCCTAAGTGGACGATATTTCTCACATCTACCCATTTTTAGCCCTAGGTTCTGAATTCCAGTCGTTGAACAAGAAAAGTAAGATATTTCATCATGCAAGAGAAAATGGTATCATTAATACAATTTCTAGGGGTGTGCGGGACAGAATTGTTTTGGGTCGGGATGGGAATGTTTTTATATCCCGGCATTCGGAACGGGAAAAATTCGAAATTTCCCGACGAAGACGGGAAATGTTCAAAATTTCCCGAAGCTCTGGAAATCTCGAATTCTACACGTCATTTTCACTTTAAGTGAATGTTTTTGCATTTCTGGTATACAAAAGTAACCATTTTCGATAAGTTCCAGACATATACAACGCAGAAAACGTCGAGAATTAACGACTTTTTAAAATGACCATTCTGTATTTCCCGACTGCTCGGGATCCCGAAATATCGGGAATTAATTTCCCGAAGTCGGGATCGGGACTGGAAATTTTTTCCCGATCCCGGTCCCGACTTTTCGGGATCCCGCACACCCCTAACAGTTTCTATTCAAGGGTGTTTTCGCTTATTTTATGCCTACTTTATTAAGTTAGTGCCACTTTTCTGAAGCATGAAAAACTACAATCTTTATACGCTCCCTACTGCTGTGATTTGGACAGTTTAGAGTCATGGCACACTATGAGGCAGAATGGAAGCCAAAATAAAGACCTTCAGCAGCTGCTTGCAATGATTGAAACATTCAAAATTTCCGTTTACGAACTTTATAAGCTTTGTGTTATTGAAATGTTCATATCCCCATCAACGGTTGCTTGCGACAAACCTTCGAAATCTAATTGGTGACGAGAGGTGAGTGCTCTCTATCTGTTCTGTCCTTTGAAGATCTTGCAAAATCTTTGGATTTAAAAAAGGTTCTGGCTAGTCATAAAAACAGACTTATCTTATCGTGGTTTCTTGCTGTGGCTTATTTTCTCAACACGTTAGTCACACTGTTTACATAGAAATAGTGTTACGTGTAGTATTTATACGAATATCCAGCAAGTTGATAATGTAATGAGTGTAGATTCTATGGTGTATTTTGTAGGGGAGACCGGGGCTAGTTGACACACGGGTAAGTTGACACGCTGCCGATAAAATTCATATTCTGCAGTTGGTAGTCCTGATGGCTTTGTCGTGGAAGCGCGCGACGGAAACGCAGTTGCTGGTGTAGTTTGGAGCAGGGACTGCAGTTGAAACCTACTTTCAGTTTCAGTTCGGCTCGGAATGAAACATTGCAGTTCACTTTCAGTTCTCGAACTGAAACTGGAATGAAACCGTAGTATATATGTCCGAACCAGAACTGGAATGATCTGGGGTTTTAGTTTCAGTTCGGCCCGGAATGAAACCTTTCGGTTCACTTTCAGTTCTCGAACTGAAACTGGAATGAAACCGGAGCATATCTATCCGAACCGTAACTAGAATGATCTGGGGTTTTAGTTTCAGTTCGGCCCGGAATAAAACATTTCGGTTCACTTTCAGTTCTTGAACTGAAACTGGAATGAAACCAGAATATATCTATCCGAACCGTAACTGAAATGATCTGGGGTTTTAGTTTCAGTTCGGCGCAGAATGAAACCTTTCGGTTCACTTTCAGTTCTCGAACTGAAACTGGAATGAAACCGGAGTATATATGTCCGAACCACAACTGGAATGATCTGGGGTTTTAGTTTCAGTTCGGCCCGGAATAAAACCTTTCGGTTCACTTTCAGTTCTCGAACTGAAACTGGAATGAAACCGGAGTATATATGTCCGAACCGTAACTAGAATGATCTGAGGTTGTACTTCTAGTTCGCCCGGAATGAAACCCTTCTGTTCATTTTTAGTTCTCGAACTAAAATTGGAACGAAACCGGAGTATATCTACCCGAACTGTAAATGGATGGTCTGAACTTTCACTTCCAGTTTGGCCCGGAATGAAAGTTTTCAGTTCAGTTTTAGTTCTCGAACTTAAACCGTTTCCAGACCCAAATGTTAAGGATCTGGGCGCGTTTTGCTATGTTTGAGATCGAGAAAAATGCTGAGTAACTTTTACATTTTCTTCATTTAAGAACTGTATCTCACATTGTACTGACAATTGTACTTTTTTGTAATTATCTGTGAAATGAAAACGAAAAGTTTATATGAATCCGCCGCGTCACTTTTACCTCAGTTGATTCAGTTCAAAATGGCATCAAACAATGGGATGAAAATTAACTGCGGAAAAAGTTACGTATCTTCATTACAGTAACCAAATTGTAGTTAATCAAACATACATTTCTGAAAGTACCGTATGACATCACAGCACAATAACCAAATTGTAGTTAAACAAATACATTTATGAAAGTAGCGTATGTCATCACAGTACAGCAACCAAATTGTAGTTAATAAAACAGATACAATTCTATGTGAGCTGTGGCTAGCTTCATAAGTGTGTCCATTTTCGCGCAAAACTACATCAATAAGATTAATACACATTAGATTTTCCTATGGTTTGGTTTTCTGAATTCCTGAAAATAGAAAATTAAAATAGTGTATGAACTGTTAATTTATGAAAAACGCAATAAGCATCTATCCTCGATGGATATTTTCGCACCTACAAATAACCATGAATTAAAGAAAAAGCACTTAAAAATATGCTTCACAAACTTTGGTTGATTGTAAATGATACATGTCATAATTTTGTAGTACGAGTTCCTCCTCCTTGTATGTAACATAGTATTTGCACTTTAACAGCTATTATTTAAATTTTGAATAAAAAAGGAAATTAGGTCATACATAAATCTTACAATGTTAATCTTTTAAATGTCTTTCCAAACGAGAATTATGAAAAACGACAGCAAACATGTGAGCATGAAAGGGAATGACTATTCACCTTCCTTCTCGGCGAACTCGTAAACACTACTGGAGCTAATAGAGGAACTGAAAGAATTTTCATCTTGGTTTAAGGCTGGCAAGTGCTGATCAGAACGCATTGGGAATAAAGCATTCGTCCGCAAGACCATGAGATCATCAAGTGTTGGAGAGGAAAGGTTGTACCTCAAATCTGACATTACAAACTTCACACTTGAGAACAACCGCTCCACGCTCAGAGACCTGCACAAGACCCGGAGAAAACCCGTCTGCGAGGAGGCGCGCCTACAAGGATATGCAACACGCACGTCAAGCTCAGGTGTTCGACATCGCGCAAGCGAGCTTCACGTCACAGTTGTGCACAGGCATCGATGCCTGCCAGGTTTTTCTATTACCCGGGTCTCAAGAACACCCGTGAGACTCGATGTAGTTCTTGCAGGTAGACGGCGAGCACTACTGTCAGTGTTGCCAACGGCCATTATATTTCACTACGCATGGAAATATTTGAATTTCTGCTAGGCGCAGGTGCCTTGAGGTTGTATAATCATTGGCGTAGCAAGGGGTGAGTGAAGTGGGCGACCACCCTGGGCCTCGCTCATATAGGGGCCTCGCGTCCTTTGAGGTTGATACGAAAAACGTAATAAATGGAAGTGAGAAAGATAGAAAAGGCTAATTTTTGTGGGCAATAAAATTTAGAACTTTTTATCTGGCTTTATATTCTAGTTTAACGTTATAATTTGAATGAATACGTCAAATCAGAGGCGGGCGGGAGCTCTAAGCCTAAGGGGCCCCGAAAAAGTCAAAATAATTCTCATTTCTCATGTGAAACATCATCGCAAAAATTGCTTGGACATTTTTATCCATTTTTCTTCTGTCTCGTGACCTTGCATAGCCTATCTGATTTTAATATGTTAACGGTAAAGCACCTCAAACTGCCACGGAGCAAAGTATGGGGCATTTAAATGCTTCTGGTGTTTTAAACTGAAGAAGGATATGGATAATATTAGCAGTTCTTTGTGTGACATTTACATCCTACAAACTTCGAAATGAGGAAACAAAGAACGACTCATTAAATAATATATAGGTTATATTTCAAGATTCTTAATTTGTATTTCTGATTTTTTTAAAAAAAGTTTAGCACATTTAAGGATATTATCTTACTGCCTAAAGAAGATCTTAAAAAAACTTACTATTACTACTACTTTGGTTAATGAAAATTCCAGCAGCGTGTTACTGTTGTTCTGCCAAGTGTAAATTTCTCTGTCGCGTACTATTAAATATAATTTTCGTCAGAAATTAATTATTATTGTAGGCTATTATATAAATATGATAATTTGCTGACGTTTCCTCGATGACTGTGTATTTATTTACATTGATATTTCAAAGTTAAAGAACGATGGGGCCTTGCATTCAAATCTCGCCCAGGACCTCGCGATATGTTGCTACGCCACTGCACCTAAGATTTTGTAACTTTTCAAATTAGTGTCATTATTATGTCAAACCAACTACCACATATTTTCTAAATTAGTTTCGATGGTCTTGAAATAGGTTTGTGTGTCTTGTTCATTTTATATCACCTTTCTGGTCTTGAAATCGTAAATCTTCTCTCGGTTTCATTTTTACGTTGTTTGTTTGTTGAAATGTATAAATAGCATTGCCTGCTATTTGCACCCGTATGAAAATACAAGCAAACAATTATATTTTGTATCGTATTACTATCAATGCGGTCTGAGAACAAGATAACTAGCAACAACATGAGCGAACGACGATTTGTTGAAAGAGATGACAATATTCAAAAACCTTTTATAATGCAAATTCTGATTTCATGTTCCATTTTATGAACCATCGTGCCATAGTGTTCAGGGGGGGGGGGATCTTGAGCAACTAATTCGGATATTGAATTGGCAAAATTACACCAGAGAGAAAATCTCTTTGATTGATTGATTCATTTATTTGGTCAATTTATGCACAATAAGGCTAATCGGGACTGGACTTTTTGCTACTTTTGCACCACGCTAACCTCATGTACCAAGGGAAATTAAATTATCCTTGCCCCCCACATTTGCACTTTGGCCCTCTAGTTTTGGAACCCAATCGCCGCCACTGGGTGTGAGTGATACAAATGTCTTCTACCAAGGAATAAATGTCTGCAATTTCAAATTGATAAAAGTGATGAACATTTCAAGTGCTCCTAGAACAGTTTAGAATCTAAAAGTTGGCAACGGTGGCTGCGTGACTCATGTATCTGGAGACGGTGCAAAACCGGAATGAGCGTATGCTGAAGATAAGCGAGCTTCGTCTTGCAAGGCCTTCCAGTTACCCGTGGGCTTTCGATGCTTGACGGGTCAAAACCCAGGTATATAGTTTTACTCGCCCGCCCGACCAGCCAGGCGGGCCTAGTAAGCGATTCTGGCCGTTGTGCAGCCCTCTGTCCACGCTTACCTGGGTGGCTGGTGCAGCCAAAACCACCGGTGTCGGGAAAAATGCGCCCGGGAAAAGTGCGCTCTCACAATAAAAGTGGGAAAAATGCGCCCTCCCAAGAGTAACCACAATGAAAAGTGGGGAAAATGCGCATTGCACTTACCTTCCCCAGTTACCCATTGAAAGAAAATGTATTGTGGTTTAAGCCGACAGTGTGTCGATCAAACTTCTTTCGTGACCGCAGAACCAATAACCACCACTCTTGGACAATGCCGATATGAGAATTTTTTCGTGAATTGCGTTGCAGCTGTGGTGAAAAACACGATTCCAATGTGGATTTGACTAATATCTTGTATGAACAGGGTTATTTATAGTACCTGGATTTAAACAGTTTGTTGGCATGGCAGTCGGGTAGGAGGCCACGTGATTGGTTGGGAACGGGAATGCAATGCGCTGTAAGGCACTGTTGGAAAATACATACTTCCTGTTCCCTTCTTACAGGTGGTGACCCAACAGAAACTGGACCGGACGGACGTAGTGACTAGTGAGTCACCTACTGACTATTTGAATCAACAATGTTATTTTTTTTATGTTGTAACAATATTACATTTATTTTGTTATAATTGAAATCTGGGCTATAAAATATGAAAAATGACACCAAACACGACCAAGATATACGAATTACAAACATATTGCCACTCAGAAGTAATAACTACGTATCCATATTATTATGTAGCGTATTGGAAGCAATGAGTTCGTGTTTGGTGTCATTTTCACACTTATTTCATACAATTTTTAGGTATATAAAATATTGAGAATTCAGGGGGTACACAGAAATATTCAATTATGTCAAGGGGGTCTCTCAGGCAAAAAAATTGAGAAACACTGCCTTAATGGCATTTCGGATCTTATCTATTTCCAAATATTCGGATCTGGCAGCCTCCAAAATACAAAATTGTTCACTACGAAGTTTTATTCCGAAACAAAACTTAAACTGAAAGTACAAGGAGGGTTATGGTGCACCAGAATGTACCGAAACATTTCAGTTCAGGTTCGGGTGCGAACCGAAAGTGTTCACAATGAAGTTTCATTCCGGAACTGAACTGAAACTGAAAGTACACGGAGGGTTATGGTGCACCAGAATGTAGCGAAACATTTCAGTTCAGGTTCGGGTGCGAACCAAAAGTGTTCACAATGAAGTTTCATTCCGGAACTGAACTGAAACTGAAAGTACACGGAGGGTTATGGTGCACCGGAATATAGCGAAACATTTCAGTTCAGGTTCGGGTGCGAACCGAAAGTGTTCACAATGAGGTTTCATTCCGGAACTGAACTGAAACTGAAAGTACACGGAGGGTTATGGTGCACCGGAATATAGCGAAACATTTCAGTTCAGGTTCGGGTGCGAACCGAAAGTGTTCACAATGAGGTTTCATTCCGGAACTGAACTGAAACTGAAAGTACACGGAGAGTTATGGTGCACCGGAATGTAGCGAAACATTTCAGTTCAGGTTCGGGTGCGAACCAAAAGTGTTCACAATGAAGTTTCATTCCGGAACTGAACTGAAACTGAAAGTACACGGAGGGTTATGGTGCACCAGAATGTAGCGAAACATTTCAGTTCAGGTTCGGGTGCGAACCAAAAGTGTTCACAATGAAGTTTCATTCCGGAACTGAACTGAAACTGAAAGTACACGGAGGGTTATGGTGCACCGGAATATAGCGAAACATTTCAGTTCAGGTTCGGGTGCGAACCGAAAGTGTTCACAATGAGGTTTCATTCCGGAACTGAACTGAAACTGAAAGTACACGGAGGGTTATGGTGCACCGGAATATAGCGAAACATTTCAGTTCAGGTTCGGGTGCGAACCGAAAGTGTTCACAATGAAGTTTCATTCCGGAACTGAACTGAAACTGAAAGTACACGGAGGGTTATGGTGCACCAGAATGTAGCGAAACATTTCAGTTCAGGTTCGGGTGCGAACCAAAAGTGTTCACAATGAAGTTTCATTCCGGAACTGAACTGAAACTGAAAGTACACGGAGGGTTATGGTGCACCGGAATATAGCGAAACATTTCAGTTCAGGTTCGGGTGCGAACCGAAAGTGTTCACAATGAGGTTTCATTCCGGAACTGAACTAAAACTGAAAGTACACGGAGGGTTATGGTGCACCGGAATATAGCGAAACATTTCAGTTCAGGTTCGGGTGCGAACCGAAAGTGTTCACAATGAGGTTTCATTCCGGAACTGAACTGAAACTGAAAGTACACGGAGAGTTATGGTGCACCGGAATATAGCGAAACATTTCAGTTCAGGTTCGGGTGCGAACCAAAAGTGTTCACAATGAAGTTTCATTCCGGAACTGAACTGAAACTGAAAGTACACGGAGGGTTATGGTGCACCAGAATGTAGCGAAACATTTCAGTTCAGGTTCGGGTGCGAACCAAAAGTGTTCACAATGAAGTTTCATTCCGGAACTGAACTGAAACTGAAAGTACACGGAGGGTTATGGTGCACCGGAATATAGCGAAACATTTCAGTTCAGGTTCGGGTGCGAACCGAAAGTGTTCACAATGAGGTTTCATTCCGGAACTGAACTGAAACTGAAAGTACACGGAGGGTTATGGTGCACCGGAATATAGCGAAACATTTCAGTTCAGGTTCGGGTGCGAACCGAAAGTGTTCACAATGAAGTTTCATTCCGGAACTGAACTGAAACTGAAAGTACACGGAGGGTTATGGTGCACCAGAATGTAGCGAAACATTTCAGTTCAGGTTCGGGTGCGAACCAAAAGTGTTCACAATGAAGTTTCATTCCGGAACTGAACTGAAACTGAAAGTACACGGAGGGTTATGGTGCACCGGAATATAGCGAAACATTTCAGTTCAGGTTCGGGTGCGAACCGAAAGTGTTCACAATGAGGTTTCATTCCGGAACTGAACTAAAACTGAAAGTACACGGAGGGTTATGGTGCACCGGAATATAGCGAAACATTTCAGTTCAGGTTCGAGTGCGAACTATAAGTCGAACTGGAGCATGTTTCAGTTCGAGTTCAAATTCGGTTCGCAGTCCCTGGTTTGGAGCGGATCGCAACCATTCAGAACTTGTGAGAAGAAAAAGACTGTTTTTCGAGTGGGTAAGTAAATTTTGACATCATCAGATTTTATGTTTTTCTGTATAGTTTATTTGAAGTTATGAAGATGCCGGGTATTGGCTTTCAAGCAACCATATTTCGTTGATAAAATGTATGAATAGAGAATCTTTCTTAGCAATGTTTGTTGTGAAGGAAAGTTCTTTGTTCAAAATGGCGCAATGGGGTAAGTTGACACAAAGCGCTTGGGGCTGGTTGACACAGTGTGTCAACTTGCCCCATGTGCAAAATAATGATCCATACATATTCGTTGGTAATACTTTTCCGCAATAAATATATGTTTTATTGCTAGTGCTGGATGTATTGGCTACATGTAGATCACTTTTTGCGAAGTATTCCACAATTTGATATTGTGAAATATAATAAAGAGAAAACTAAATTTTACAATAATATTTAACAGTTTAAATTTCGGTTTCAGAATAAATTCTGAATTTGTCATTGTCTGAATGATCATTTTTGAAATTAGGATTTTTAAATTTATCTTTGTAATTCCGTATTTTCATGACAATAAACTCTCATTTGATCAAGTACATGTGTTACATATCTGCTTCTCTTTCCTTCCAGAAAATGGTACGCAATTATCGTAGGAAGACTGAACGAGCAAAAACTTCAGCAGATGTTATGCTGCGTGCAGCAAGAGCTGTTCAGATCGATGGCAGATCTATTCGGGGGACAGCCAAAGACTTCGGGATACCATTTAAAACATTGGCTAGATACGTGAAGACGCTGAAGGACAAAAATGATGTAAGTACAGGTGCAAACGATAATATAACTTTAAGAGTGGGTTATATGAAGAGTAGAATGGTGTTTTCAGAGCAACAGGAGGAAGAACTTGTAAACTATTTAAAGAAAGCTTCGGACACTTATTTTGGACTGACCCCTAAAGAAGTTCGGAAAGTTGCCTTTCAGTATGCTAAAGCATTGGATATTAGAATGCCTTTAAATTGATGTGAAACTGAACTGGCCGGAGCAGATTGGTTTTCGAATTTTTTGAAACGTCACAAAGAGCTTTCAATCAGGACACCAGAATCAACGAGTTTAGCAAGAGCATCTGGCTTTAACAGAGTAAATGTTGATGAATTTTTCAGAAATCTGAGGACAGTTTATGATCGTTTGGCCGGTTCAAATCCGGGAACTTTTCTAACGGTGGAAGCGGCCCCGGCGCCTACCCAGCGTCGAATAACGGGTACCTGGGGGAAACCCTGGGGGGTAAAGGCGGTCAGGGGCGTGATGCTGATCACATCACCCCCACTCACGACCGGATCAAGAAAGTGTGGGGCGTTACCCCCACACCCCCTATACGCCTTCATGGCGTGGTGCTATGCACAGGGGAACACTTTACCTTTTTACCTTTTTGAAGTTACGGCCAAGTGAAGTCTGGAATATGGATGAAACTGGTATTTCAACCGTTCAAAAACCTGACAAAGTAGTTGCTAGAAAAGGCTTGAAGCAAATAGGGAAGATTACATCTGCTGAGAGGGGACAGTTGGTTACCTTGGCAATGGCTGTTTCTGCTACCGGAAATAAAATACCACCCTATTTTGTTTTCCCGAGGGTTCATTTCAAGAATCATTTTGTAAGTAAGGGTCCAATTGGTAGTGTTGGAGGAGCCAACCCATCAGGATGGATGAACGAAGTTAACTTTGTGGATTTTATGAAACACTTTGTGAAAGAAGTAAAGTGTACCAAAGAAACTCCTATTCTGCTACTTCTTGATAATCATGATTCCCACCTTTCAATAGACGCCCTAAACTATTGCAAAGAAAATGGAGTAACATTATTATCATTTCCTTAACATTGTTCTCATAAACTTCAGCCCCTAGACAGATCCGTATTTGACCCTTTGAAAAAGTTTATTAACTCAGCCACAGACGCTTGGATGGCAAACAACCCAGGACGTACAGTTACCATATACGATGTTCCTGCTCTAGTTCAAACAGCGTTACCTTTAGCAGCAACTCAAATCAATATCCAATCAGGATTTGTAGCAACGGGAATAATGCCATTTAATCCACACATCTTTCAAGATGAGGATTTCATGCCAGGATATGTCACGGACAGACCTAATGTTCAATCTGAAAGTGTTAAAGAGACAAAAGTCGACAAACTTACCAGCACAGAAGGAGACTCTGTTCAGGATTCGGGAAATATGGACATACAGGCAACACCCGGAACATCACAAACTGTTAGCAGTGTTCAAAAACTCACTATTAGTCCTGCAAATCATTCAAAATCCCCTGAAGATGTACGACCATTACCAAAGGCAGGACCAAGAAAAGAATGCCACAACAGGAATGTAAGAAAACGTCGTTCTGCTATATTGACAGACACACCTGTGAAGGCAAAATTAGAAGAACAGAAGAAAACATCAAAACCAAAGCGACTCTTCAGTGATAAGAGAAAGTCATCAAAGAAGCATAAACAGTCAAATAGTTTAGATATATCTTCTGATGAAGATGATGTCTTCTGCTTGGTTTGCACAGATCTTTATTCTAATAGTAGGCCAAAAGAGTCATGGATTCAGTGTTCCCGTTGCAAGTATTGGGCTCATACAGCATGCACCCCAGGAGGAGATTTCTATTTATGCCACAACTGTGATTCCATGGATGATTTATCTGACTTTTTTTATATACAAAGAATTTTTTATTTCCTAAACAGTATACAATATATGGTTACATAGAACGATTATTTTTTTTTTTTTTATGTATACGGATAAAAGTAGTCAAGCTACTTTCGGAGGTATGTGCTTATGCCCTGGTACCTGAAAATTAACCCAGGGCGTCAGTTCCGTGAATTTTTTACGGATTCCCCCGCTTTTCTTTGATTCATCCTTGATTTCCATTATTTTTTAATTACAATAATTCACTGTGACATTGGCAAGAACGTCCCAGTGTGAAGAACCAAATTTGTTCGGTTTTCCTGAACAAAGTTGGTTTCACATCATTCTACAAGGTAAGAAGATTAAGATAAAGGTTAGAAATAGTAGGAAGTAAATAAGTGTTAGTGTTTAACATTAATATTATTTATGATCACATATACGAAATTACATAAGTGTGTAATTGGGTGGGTAATGTTTTCTTAGGATAAGTTTTATTGTGTGTCGTGTGCATTAGTGTTGATGGATGAGATGAGGAATGGACATTAACACGATTCTATGAATGTTAAGCAGGGTCTATGTTCTAGTATGTTATGTTTGAGATAGTGAGAGTATTATTGGCTTTGAGATGTACGTATTAATAGTAGGAAGAGATATGAAAGAACGAGTGGTACCTGATGCAAGGAGACTTGCGGGAGACCAGCAAGAGTTGGTCGGACTGGGATGAACATCGGTACGACGGTTGGTACCCGGGACATCATCAGGAAGGGAAGAAGTAGGGAGGGATTTCCTGGGAAGTATCGGGTACATTAGTACGTTCGGTAGTGGAAATATAGAGAATTGTCAAGAATCAGTGAGAGAAGTTTGCAGTGTGTTTAGTAACGAGAATAAAGAAGGGGGTGTAAGATTACAATTTAAGAAAGAATCGAAAAAGAAGAATCTTGGTTAAATTCGGTTGGTTCCTAGGTCGAGTCCTTGCAGTGTTATCCTTTGCCTTTCTCCGGGGAGACGTAACCTTTTTTCGTTTTGGCGTATCACTGTCTTCTGTATTAGTGTCTCCTTCTTGATGTTCCTGTGGGAGGTTCTGCTTCATTATCCTCTTGGTGATCTTAGTCCTAAGGAGGGATGTCCTGTTGTTGAGTTTGTCGAAGGTGGATTCTTTGTGATCTTCTGGGGGGTATATTACATTCCGGAGGTAGGGGTTGAATGGGGAGGTGAGTGATGCCGGATTTGAAGAGGGAATGTTCCTCTTTCGACACCAGGTTTGTTAAGTTGTTTAGTGACGTAAAGTGCTCGGGATTTCTTATTAACTGGTACGTGTTGAAGTTTGGTAGCTTTTGTCTTAAATCTTCGATTTGTTTGTTTGATGTCTGGCAAAAGAAGGCTTTATGTTCCGGTGTGTCCGTCTCGGTTTTACATTTCAGGCATTTATCAGTCTGTCTGAGGTTGTGCTTATTTAGGTGTTGACCGTAGGGACCGTGTCCCGTTAGGAAATGTATGAGACCTCTCGTGGGATGGAAATGGTCCATCGAAAGTCGTTCTTTTATGTTTGGAAGGAAGCTGTGAAGTCTCCTTCCTTGCGTGGCTTGTGTCCATTCCTGTTGCCAGACGCTAAACAAGTGGTTGTAAATTTCTGGTACCGTGGCAGGGCGTATTCCAATTAGTTTATAGATTTCGTCCTCTTGTCCATTTCTAAAGTAATACTTTGATGCTCTAGTTTTAATAACGATTTCAATAGGCTGTAGGCCCGCAATCATGAGAAGAGCCAGGGTTGAGGTTGTTCTGAATGCACCCGTTAGGCGAAGTATCACTTTGCGTTGTGAAGATCTCAATCTGTTTTTAATGTACTGTTTACTGGTTTCCATGGCCCACAGGGGCGAGCCATAGGAAATAATAGAATTATATATGGTAATGAGATATGTTTTTATGTGTGATAGTGGAAGGTTGTAGTTTGCTGAACTCAATGTGGCCAGACTGTTTATAGTTGTTTCGGCCTGGGTTGTTGCCAGGGCTATGTGTCTGTTAAAAAACATCTTCTCTTGAAGAGTAATGCCAAGGTATTTAGCTTCTCTTACTCTTTTTAAATTTCTTTCTCTGAGTTTGATTTGAGGGTTTCTTTGTAACTTCCCCTTAAGGATAATATAATGAGTCTTTTCCGAAGCTATTTTGAGTTTAGCATGATCACACCAATTGGATAATATATTGATTGCAGTGGATGCTTTATCTTCGATTTCCCTTCTTGAGTTACCGGAAGTGAGCATGATAATGTCATCCGCATAAGCTATGATCTGGTCTATGTCTGGATGGTCTTGTAGTTTCATAAGCGCAGGCTCCAAGTTAGTATTCCAAAGCTCGGGTCCCAGAATGGAACCCTGAGGACAACCTTTTGACGTGATCTTACTCATTTGTAGATCCGGATATTTGATGCTAATTTTTCTGTTAGAGAAATAACTTTTCAGAAGTAGGAAGAGTGTACCTGGGCAGTTCATATTTTTAAGTGTTTGAAAAAGGCTGGGCCACCACAAGTTGTCAAATGCCCCGGCGATGTCCACCATGATTCCAACCATGTACTTGTTTGGAGTGTTTTGTGTTGTAGACGATAGAAGGCGTAATGCATCGTCAGTGCATTTACCTTTCGTGAACCCAAATTGTATCCCTGATATGGGTTTGAGCAGGCGAAATTCTTTGAGTCTTTTTAGGATAAGTTTCTCGAAGAGTTTTCCCAAAACGTTGAGAAGGCATATTGGTCTGTATGAATTGACCCTGGTTTCATCTTTATTTGGATGTTTCTTGATGATTATTAAGTTTGCTTCCTTCCAGGTTTCTGGGAATATCTTCTGAACAAGGCACTCATTAAATAGTTGAGTAATGTAAGGCGTAAGTACTGGGGTGATTTCTTGTATTATTTCCACAGGAATTCCGTCTGGTCCCGGGGACTTCTTCATTTTCATGCTGCTTATTTCGTTTTCTACTTCCTGGGTAGTGAAAGGTAATATTGGTGATTCTGGATATGGCTGGTGATAGATTTTTCTTGTATCCTTATTTTCCTCGCTGTCGTTTTCAGGTTTGTCGTCTGGTATGAGATTCTTCATTAAGAAGTTGATGGTTTCTTCCAAGTCCTTTGTCATATTCGTGTTGTTCTCGTCATTAATTAAGGTGGAAATGGTTTGCGGTTTTTTTATTTTGCCGGTAGCGATTTTATACGGGGTGCCCCATTTATTTGACTGAAACATAATGATAAAAGACTGATCACTGCTTAGGTAGAAGAGTGGAGTGTACATCATTTTAGTATAATCACTAAATTATGATTGGCCAATTTGTGTTAATCTCATTACTAAGAATTAATGTGTACTTCAATCTAGTATTAGCAATTCTATAGTTTGAAAAACAATTGTATATTGATTGTATTGTTTAAAACAGAACAATGTATGAGCTTCAAATACAAAAGAGGTAGACAAAACAGTGTTTTTATGTTTCCTTTCAATGTGTCAACCTACCCCACATAGTGTGTCAACCAGTCCCGTGTATGGGGAACATTGACACACTTCACATGCCTCCATTTTTGTGCTCATAGCTCCGAACGTATTGGACGAAAAATATATCTGATTCTTCTCTTTAGTAGAGGACACTATGGCAGTTCTTGCAATAGTTTACTTTCTTACTCTGGATAAATACTTAGGTAGCTGTAGGCAAGAAACAAAAAAGTGTGTCAACTAGCCCCGGTCTCCCCTACTCTTCACATGAATAGTAAGACCCTGATATTTTTCCACTCAATAATGGCTTAGGAAAAAAACAACATAATTATTGCATTTTATTTGACATGCCTAAAAGTACTCTTGTATATGATGGAACAAAATGGCACATTGATTTATCTTGAGTTCTGATTGTAAAATATGCAAGCGGTAAAATTATACCCTAATACTGAAGTAAGTACATTTTAGTCAGTATTAGTTAGCCCTCGAGACTTTGGCTCCGGAATCTGTAGCGCACCGACATATTTCAGGCTGGCGCCGTTACTGATCCTTTGGATACATATATAGCAGATAATACTAATATTTACCAAGGCAATGTTGATCTTCTACCAACAATTTCGTTTTTGAAAAGACTTCTCCGGGTTGAAGTGAAGCTTACATTAATAATAAACACATTGAAATACTTCGATTACAACAGTAAAAGAAATAATAATATTTACTACGGTTAAAATTATTGTTATATACTAATAATATATTCCTAATTAAATAAATTGTATTAGAATTATATCATTATTTTTGTTGTTTATTATTATCATGCTATACGATCCACAAGCTTTCGTCGCCTTGTAATCAAGGGGTCCCGGGTTCGATACCCGGTGGAGGCACAAGTGGTTCGGATCCCACTTTAAACTGTAGGTCTAATCCCGATTAGCATTACTGTGCATAAAGTGGACTTAAAACACCAAATCAATCAATCAATCACAAGCCGAGTGAATATCCAGCACAACCATTTGCCATTAATACTTTTACATTTCATAGTTACTACATTGAAATGCACAGTAATTGTATTTTGTTATTAACTTTTGCAAGTGTCGTTCAAGGAAGCCCCGATGGCGCAGTGGTAACGACGTCGCCTTGTAATCAAAGGGGTCCTGAGTTCGATACCCGGCGGAGGCACATAGTGGTTCGGATTCCACTTTAAACTGTAGGTCTAATCCCGATTAGCATTACTGTGCATAAAGTGGACTTAAAACACCAAATCAATCAATCAATCACAAGCCGAGTGAATATCCAGCACAACCATTTGCCATTAATACTTTTACATTTCATAGTTACTACATTGAAATGCACAGTTATTGTATTTTGTTATTAACTTTTGCAAGTGTCGTTCAAGGAAGCCCCGATGGCGCAGTGGTAACGACGTCGCCTTGTAATCAAAGGGGTCCTGAGTTCGATACCCGGCGGAGGCACATAGTGGTTCGGATTCCACTTTAAACTGTAGGTCTAATCCCGATTAGCATTACTGTGCATAAAGTGGACTTAAAACACCAAATCAATCAATCAATCACAAGCCGAGTGAATATCCAGCACAACCATTTGCCATTAATACTTTTACATTTCATAGTTACTACATTGAAATGCACAGTTATTGTATTTTGTTATTAACTTTTGCAAGTGTCGTTCAAGGAAGCCCCGATGGCGCAGTGGTAACGACGTCGCCTTGTAATCAAAGGGGTCCTGAGTTCGATACCCGGCGGAGGCACATAGTGGTTCGGATTCCACTTTAAATTATAGGTCCAGTCCCGATAAGCCTTACTGTGCACAAAGGGGACTTAAAACACCAAATCAATCAATCAATCAATCAATCGTTCAAAGAAGGACTTTAGAAATTATAAGAAAATACTCTCAAAGTTTATATTATGTGACCTCAAGAATCTTTAGAATTCTGAAAACTGTGGAACCATATATTCTTTGGATTAAATGGTAGCATATGAATATATAACCTGGTTCCTGTAGAGGAAAATGTCTAAATATGCCCCCCCCCCTTTAATGTTGTCATTTTCGGAGGAAAAAAATAATATATCAAGCACCTGCCTTTAAAATGCATATCTATAAAATATATACTTAAATGTAATAGCATGCTAAAGTATAGAAGGTCTCAATTTTTCTAAAAAAAAAGCAATTTCCAAAAAATGGTAAAATTATGTATTTCAAAATTGTGGTCTAAATATGGGCTACTAGTTGCATTATCACAAAAAGTGAGCCTCCCCGATGCCGCAATGGTATCGTCATTGCCTTGTAATCAAGGGGTCTCAGGTTCGAACCTGGTGGAGGCACATAGTGGTTCGGATTCCACTTTAAACTGTAGGTCCAGTCCCGATTAGCCTTACTGTGCATAAAGTGGACTTAAAACACCAAATCAATCAATCAATCACAAAAAGCAATTAAAATTTTAAAAAACAGTCATTTATCGCTAAAACATTATAAAATTCATATTTATGAATAATCTGTTGTTTTGAAAATCACGCGGAATGGGAAAAATCGAAATTAAGATAAGCATCCAAATATTTGTTGAAAATGTGATCTCAACATTAGACATCATGTCATAGCCCATATTTAGACCATCACGCTATTTTTCTTCTTCAATTTATTTTCGCTCTCTGTGGTACATATTTCAAAAAAAAAATTCATGGCATTATAAAATCACACATTTGTTTTATGTACCGCTAATATCATAACCTATACAAAGCAGATGAGGATTCAGAAAAGGCTGAGTTAAAACATACCTGCAAAAAGTTTTGGGATGTCGCAATTCTATTGGGTTGGCCCATAAGTTCTGGCGTTTTTTTTTTAAGTGAAAATTTTGCGTGAAAAATAAAAGGTGTTGGCAATGCGTTTTATGTTATTCGATAGAGAATTATGTGCTCTACAAGATAGTGTGTTTAGTTTTTTTATGCTGATATACTTTTTGTTTTTTCAGGTCATTAAAATGGAGTGTCAAGTCGACAAAAAAGAGCATTTTCGACACCTTCTGCTTTTTGCGTTTAATCGAGGTGTCAAAGCCACAGAAGCTGCTCAAGAGATTTGTGAAGTGTATGGCGAAGAAGCGATGCCTCTTAGGACGGCTCAAAATTGGTTTAAGCGATTCAAAGAGGGCAATTTCGACCTCAAAGACATGCATCGCACCGGACGCTCCGTTCAATTCGATGAGGAGCGACTGAATCAGCTTATTCACGAAGATCCACGCCAAACGATGAGGGAATTGGCAGAGATAATGGAATGCTCCCACAGTACCATAGAGCGTCACTTTCACTCGCTGGGAGAGGTTCAAAAGTTGGGCGCATGGGTTCCGCATGCTTTGAACGACAACCACAAAAATCAACGAGCCACGATCTCCGCCGGTTTGATTGCCCGTCATCGGTCAACTCATGGACACAAGCAGCGATTCCTCTACCGAATTGTTACCGCCATACACTTCACAAATCTCTCGAGCAGCTTCTGTGGCTTTGGCACCTCGATTAAACGCAAAAAGCAGAAGGTGTCGAAAATGCTCTTTTTTGTCGACTCGACACTCCATTTTAATGACCTGAAAAGAACAAAAAGTATATCAGCATAAAAAAACTAAACACACTATTTTGTAGAGCACATAATTATCTATCGAATAACATAAAACGCATTGCCAACACATTTTATTTTCCACGCAAAATTTTCACTTAAAAAAAAACGCCAGAACTTATGGGCCAACCCAATATAACAGCGTCCATGGCGGAAACTAACCACCACTTTCTCCTGCGAATTGGCACCGCAACCTTTGTCCTTGACAGATAACCAGTTCCAATAGCTTCTGCCAGGCTGCAGCACCCGGGAGCGCTGATAACTCCAAAACCCATATTTAAACTTTCGCCCATATTTAGACCTTCTCCTCTATTTTTCCCTCATTTTTTCGATCTAATGCATATTTTACATTGATCACTCTGTTCGAATACTAACCAAGTGAACTTTATTTCTGTTATTAACAATATAAATAACCAACTTTCAGCTTTTTTTGGAACTTGAAATGAAAGGATGCCAATTTCCAGGGGGGAGAGGTCGACTGACCTACCGACGCCCATGGAGAGAGCGCTTATCAACAACCAAAAGGCAAATGCGTTATAATATGATTTTAAATAGTTCCAACTTTTAAATTTAGTCAACACATGTGCGTTAGACAATGGACATTTCCACTTTGACATGAAAAACGTTTTAAATCCATTCATTTTACAGATAATGACACAAACATGAGATGTGCAAAATATCTCCGCGATATTTGTTTTGGTTCTCGAGAAACACGCCTTCAAACACAGCTGAAATTTACCTCCTACGTCACGGATTTGAAAACGTCCTCTCCGCAGACACGAGGTCCTCTGACGTCATCACTTAGAAATGCGTGCAGGCAGGGCTTCTGCTCGTCCCGTCAACTTAGCATGAGCCGCGGAAGCGACAGCAAAGTCACTTGTTACTGTGTAAAACAAGTATCTTGTAACTTCCAGTGCAAAAATCTGTGCTCCATTTCTTGGAAATGAATTATGTCCTAGCAGTATAGCAGTATTTACTATAATTCAGCCACTCGGTAGAGGGTTTTTCCATTAGGGTGACAAACCAAAACTTGTAGCAGTCAATGGCTGAACTACGTGAACAGCCTTGTTCATTGCGAATACATAGGTTGGCTCTGACTGCCAAGAACTTAATGTTATAGGAATGCCTTTCCTGGAATTACAATTATTTTCGTCATAATATTTTCTTCGCAAATTTTAAGACAATACGTTTAGAATACTCTGGTTTACACGCCAATTTCTGCAATATAAGAGGTGATACGGTATAAAAAGGTACGGGGAGTTTTTAAATTTCCTGCAGTAAATGACAGTTTTCTTCAGTTTATATATATATATATATATATATTTGCAATATATATATATATATATATATATATATATATATATATTGCAAATTTTTGTATTTAGCCTACTTTTACGTCGCTTTTCCGTCACTTTGTTTAACCGCAACGATGAGAACGCATGGTTAATATAGTATGTATCTTCTCTAACATCACATTTCTTCCCACTTTTGGCTAATCGTTACAATGAAGATGAATGATACAAGCAGTATTCGAAGTCGGGGTGCAGGAGAACACCCCCCCCCACACACACACACACGCTACCACCACCAACAACAAGCACAATCTAAGTTGTGTGTATGTAGTCACGAAGTCACGCTAGTATTGATACTTTTCTGTTTATCCTGTGTCACTGCGTTTTTAAAAACCAAATATCTTTAAGATGACTCGAGGGGTAAAAATTACTGATTTGACAATCTCAATGCAGTTTCTTATCGCAGAAATTCCGAAACTATCAGGAAATTGCAGACATTTGGTCTGCAGTCCCATCTGGTGGGTGAGTGGAATTACGTAATTTCCTTCCCATCCGTATCCTGTCCTACTTCTCTCATTTAAGAGAATAAAATAAGTCCCAAGAAATTTTTATGAACAAGGGGATGAACAGGTAACTCTGGTAATTTTACTGAACCAAAGGGGAGTGGACCCGTTGAACCCTCCTTAAATACGCCCTTGGTTATACACATTATTTCCTTGTATCAATTATACATAAACTAAGTACTTGTATTAATATGTACTGTGCAACTGATGTAATCTTCTCAGTGTATTTTCTCTTAATTGGCCAAAAATATTTGATCATAACTTGCGCAACAGAAATGAAACACAAACAGAAAAGGAAAGGAAAGTAAAATAGGCTTTATAAATATAGTGAAGAATGTGAAAATTCTTATTTTGCACTACATAGGTTACGGTAAATTTCGATAAATATAAGTTTAAAATATATATATTTTTGAAAGTTTGGTCAGCAACCAATTTTAAAAGCAATATTTTTCGCATGACCTGAGAACACGCATGCAGCAGAACCCTTTCATTTATCTTGCACGTGCGCAGCAGGGATATTTGATGGAAGAATGATCATTACAAAGGATAGCTTTCCTTTCCCCTATCGCTCCTTCTTCCATTATTTAAATCTGTACAGATTTGTAAAACTGCTGCACATGTTCGCTCACCGTGGGCTACCCGCAGTAAACTGGACGCTCGAAGCAGACGACAAACGAGCTCTCTCTAAGTCGTGACGTATTAACATGGCGGGCGTGTTTTCAGCGCAACGCTAGCCTTGGAACTTTGGAAGTCTCGTTTCTGCCTTAAACTGGACGCAGAGAAACGCGAGAACTTGCAGGGGTCATTTTTCCAGGGCGTAGTTTTTTACGCCAAAAGCCACACAAATATTGTCGCCTTTTCCGAAGAAACTGCTTTTACCCCTTTGAATTCAATCTTATTCTTTTCAAAACCGGAAGTGCAGTCCCCGCCAGCGTGAAGGAAGCACAGAAATGTAACCATCCGGTGAATAGCAAACATAATATGATTATAAACATGGACGTCCGGAAAGGGGGTGGCCCCCACAGGAAAATGAATGTCTGTCAAAAAGTATATATTTCGCAAATAATTTCATTTCAGTCAGTAATTTATGTTAACTATTATAAGGGCGTTGAAGGAACATGATAATTTCAGACTGGAGCAGTGTTTCTTGAAGGGCATCACTATTATGGGGGAAAATATGCCTCCTTTGCACTCCCGGAAAAAATCCTGCGGACGCCCATGATTATATATAGTTCCAACTTTTAAATTAAAGTAACATATTTTCATTTAATTTGATGAAGTGCCGACTTCAGAGCCTACTCCCTCGTGTTTCCGTCCAATGTTATCGATTTACTGTCACAGACGAAACAACGCCTATGATTCTATTGCTCTTCAATGCAACGAACGAGATTCTTTTGGGGGACACAACGAGCCTGGCGCCGCCATGGAAAAGTTTGGCCGTTGCTCTCTTTGTAATCGTTCCGTTCCGAGTCGATCGAAGTTTTTCGATACGATTCGATAATCGATATTTGTGAACAATCACGATCAAGAAGAGACTTGGACAGCAGAAGCATGGTAAGATATAGTTTGTGTTATTTATTTATGAATATTAAATCTTAAATTCGGATTTTACTGTAGCATAACATTGGGAAGATATCCATAATGCGTTGTAAGTATTGAACGAAAGAGATGTGAATTATTTTCTGTGAACTTGGTAAATAGAAACACTATGGAGGTGGCTGTGTTGATTACACTTAGATTGTCAAAAAACGTGAAGCAATATGTGCTTTAAGTTACCACACCCATTGAACACATATACAAATGAAAATGATTACGCCTTCTCTATTTAATTTTGTGGTGGTAGTATTTTAGACAAAACAAGTTCATTGGACGAAATAAAATTATTCTAATCAATAATCTTTATATAAACAATGGCAACACCTGTAGGAAATACATAGTACATAGAAAGTAGGGTACTACTTTACTATACCGGAGACACTTATCAATGATTTATTTTGCAATTTTTTACATTGATAACGTACTATTCTGCGTTGCAGAACAGTTCTTTAGGTGAAATAATGGATTTCTAATGAAAATAATGTCTATTTCTTACATACGATAGCCCCACGAACCATCACGGGGACGAGGTATGCCTACTAGGTTAGGTTAGGCCTGTTAGGTTAGGTTCCATTAGCACTCCTTTCGTTCATTATAGCATATACGGACAACGGTAACAATAGTATAAGCCGGAGACAGATTTCTTAAAATTTACAGGAGAAAAGACGAGAAAGTACTTACGGAATTGCGTTCTTGAGGACTTTCTGAAGCCGGGGAAATTGTTTTATCGAATCGTGCAACTTATTTGGCCTGTAAGGTATTTTTCGTCATTCATGCATCTCCGTTGTACGATAGCTCGTGCCGCCATTACCGTCGACTACGTGAATCAAATGTTCCGTGCGTTCGATCATGTAACCCCCTGTCAGTGTAGCAACCACGCGTTAGTTTTACAAGATGACGTGTGAGCAGTTTTTTTTTCCAATTTAAGGTAAGACTCTAGTTTACGTCCTTTTCCTAAGGAATACGTGCCATATATCGTTGGAAAGCTTATTTTATAAGGAATTCAACAACGTAAATCCTAAAGCGAGGAAAAATTTCCTGAAGGAGTAAATCGAGAAAAACCGAATGTCCGGATATGCGTAATTGAACGTACTGAGGAATTTTTTAGATGATGAATCACATATTTAGTGGTGAAATGAGTGCTAATGGAACCTAACCTAACCTCGTAGGCATACCTCGACCCCGTGAATGGATAGTGGGGCTATCGTGAACAGAAAATGTAAAAAGAAAAAGGTACTTACCCGAAGAGATGCCGGGTGCCGCACCACGATCGCGCACCGCGAACGCAAAGAAGCAATCACCATGCAGATAAGGACGTAAAGTAGAGTCTAGCCTCAATTTTCGCTTAAAAACCTTTTGTGAATAGTTTGTGCGGCATTTATTGGTTCATAAGTTTTGAAACACTGCACATCAGCTGACAATACTGCATATCAGCTGACGACAGACAACGTGAGTCAAGATTTGCCCGCCAAATTAGCAACGACCAATAAATGATTATAATGTTAAAAATAACGCTCTTTTCATGGAAAAAAAGTGATCCCCAGCTTGAAAAATGTTCCGGTATGCATATCAGGTAAGTAGCAATGATTTTTATTTGAAAATAAACGAGTTTAATGTGTCTCCGGCTTATACTACTGTTACCTGGACAACATCGGAATTACAAATTCCACGGCAACAACTTCACGATACATCTTCGACACATCATGTTGTAGCAGCAGCAATAGCACGTATTGTGCTCTCGTGCAGAAAGCAAATGGCGGCAGCAGCAATAGCACGTCGGAAATAGATTTTCGTAGAAAACCACATGCATTCGAATTAAAATGGATCAAAACTACATTCCCGAACATCAACAACGCTACAGAAAATGATTTGCGTAAGTACTTTCTCCTATAAGTTTGAAGAAATCCGTCTCCGGTATAGTAAAGTGTTACCGAAAGTAGCAATAAGAAAACAAGAAAAATGATTAATGTAATAACATTTGTGTTTTATTCAGGGTGTGTTTATTTCTTGTTGAGAATGTTTTGGAATGCTATGAGGGAGGGTGAAACTATTACGGAACATGCTGAGAGCATAATTATTGAAGAAGTGTCTTGTAAATAGTGTTTTGTTGAGCTTCAAGTTACGTTCGCTAAAAATATGATTTGGGAATAGATAGTACAAGTTTGGAATTACGTTTCATAAGCCTGCCCAATGAATTTTTAAATCAATTTTTCTTCATCTGGACAAACAGAATTGTTGGCATATATTACTACAGGGAGTCAAATAGAAATGCTAGGCCTTGAGTGTCCTAAGTCCATGAGAGCCTTCTATTATGTTGCTAGATTAAAAAGAAAAAAAGGTGGTGAATATATACAAAATAAAGTCAATGCTGTTATTATTAACATCATGATTCCAACTACTTACTGACGCTATTGTTATCATCACAGTATGCATGTATTTTCTACATGACATTTTTCCATGCCATACTTAATATGCTTGTGTTATACTGAACGCAACTCCAACTGGTGGCTGGGAAACAGTTGAATTTTCTTTGACTGAGATATGGCATTTTTGAGTCACAAGGTACCGAAAGTTGTGTGCGGGATGAAACAAATGAGCATTGGGTCCACCACATGTTGCCAAATGTACTGCAAAGCATGAGAGAGTCTTCTCGGGCAACTGTGTTGTCAGCATCAGAGATCTGCGGGGGTTAATGGTACAACTGCACTCGTGGTCCTGAATGATGAAGTTTCCGGAAGGACCACCCACAGGTCGGAATGGAGGCTGACACACAGCCATATAGAGACAACGTGCACAAACAGAAGTACGCTTGGCAACGTTGCTTCTGGAGAGCAATGTGACCCCTTCAACTTTTACTTCGCAACTGAGTTTGTTGACACCCATCGGAACCCCCCCGAAAATGATTGGGGAACAGGATGCCCCAGAAATAGCCACCAAGGTTAACCGCCAGTTGGAGTTGTGATCAGTATAGTAGGTTACACAGGTCAAATCTGGGTTAGTATTTCAGCACTTTCTTTATATCCACATGTATACAATGTTCTCTGTGTGAATGAAATTCTTCAGACAGCAGCAAGTCACTTCCAAAACATACTTTTGATGACATAATGCTTCACAAATCAATACTTTCTGCTTCTTTAAAAGGTACAAAATAGTTTCTCTACACTATTGTTATAAATATATGAATAGCCCCGCGTTTAGTTTGCTACATTTTTTTACCCTCTCTGCACTCATGTGTCTAGTTGGTTACATGGTGCAGCACTGTTTCGGAGGATAATTTTTGTTTGCATCCCCTTCCCCTGGGGAAAAAACCTCTGGATCTCTTTGTTACTATGACATTGTCATACATGAAAGATATTTAGCAGTAAAAATTTACTATCCTTCGGACACCTATAACTTCTTCGTTTCGTCAATTTTTGACATCCGTACTTACCTATCTGCTTTGCTGAACATTCCTTAAGGTGTATTGACGTTTTTTTTATCAAAGTAATTCAATTTTTCACATTACGAGTACTTCTTTCTCGTAGTCTTTTCACTTGCCTGAGACAATATGGCGCGTACACCTTCCCACATAATCGCTCGTCGTGCTTGTGTTTTGTCGATTTTCATTCGTTATGCAGTGTTTCAACCTTCGGAACCCAAGAAATACCTGTGAACAAAGCTCATCTGATTCACTTTTTTATATATATATATAACTTTTTCGCATTGTTTTACGAAAAAAATTGTAATGTTTCGTGGCGCTATCCGTCCCGGAATCGGTGGGAAATTTAAACTAAAAAATTATTTTCGTTTGAAATTTTTTAGTCCAAATTTCCCACCGATTCCAGGCTCCGCCCCTGGGGTAATTGATCTACCGCCCCCAACTGCTAATGCGGCCCTGCCTCCACTCCGGCTCCCCGGCTTTCTCTATAGAGTCCCTGTTAAAGGCATGTTAGAAATTGGTCGGAGTCACCTGCCCCCAAATGATCCCCAGACTTTTAAATTTGAAGAAATCCATTTCCAGGATACGGAAAACTTACCTGAATTTCACCACGCATCCACGACACGTCATATTAGGCATATACCCACAGCCCATTCCTTCTAACGAGTAGCTTACATTCACTGCCACATTTTCGTCATTCCTTTCTTCACGATCCCTTGTTCAATTAAATTAAAAAATCCACTGGATCTTCCACACCTGGAACAAATTTCACCATGCATCCACAACACGTTATGTTTCTAACTTTCGTTGCAAGCACAGACAGTTCGAAACACTGGATACCCAATGAACATGAACAAAACACAATCACGACGTGTGATGATGTACAATGGTGTAAGCGCCAAAGGCTATTGTTCATTGGAGAATTAATTTTCAACAATGAACATGAATTTCCCCTAACATACATTCCCACATCACACGAAATACCTTCCCGATGTTAGACAATACTACAGGAACTTATTACGGTAAGTAGTTTCTTCTGTAGAAATCTGTCCAAACAATAGTAAACTAGTACCACTCATGTAATTCTGGTAATGTTGAGTAGAATGATGTTGACATACAAAATATTTTTGATTTAATTTACCTAGTTGAAGTCTGGTTTCTTAAGTTGTTTTTTTGCTTGTTTTCAATTTATTCCATTCCATAAAAAATAATCCATTTTATTATTTGCATGTTGTATATTTTTTTATTCAGCCAATAATGTATTTTATTATGTAGCTACTTGTTTTTTGAGTTCTTTAAAGATAGCCTACTTTTTATTAAAATATTTTTTTTTATCATATACCAATTTCGAACTGTCTAGATATGCGATGATGTGTGTGTAATGTTTGAACCATTTTCAACCATAAGATGAAACAAACCAAAAAAATATGTAAATTAGCATTATTGAAAATTATTTTTTTACATGGTTCGATTTCCATTTATGCCTCTTAACACATACTTGCTGTGTGTTTGCTGGAGAATTATTTTTTTCCTTTCGTATACTCCTACATGATTATTTTCTTGTCATGTGTACTTTCCATTACACTGCGAAAAATATTTGCAAATTTGAAGATATTGTGGCATAGATATTGGCTGTGTGAAACTCACTCAGCATTAAACTAACACCCCTAAAGGTTTTTGTAGTTAAGTTTGGCAGGCCAGATTTAGGGCTCTCAGCAATCAAATAATATCCCTAAATGCTTTCAACAGCTTATCACATTGTCATTGGTGTCAAGCAGGACACCCCTTTGGGCCTTGTGTGAACATCCAGTCGAGATTAAATACCCTAGTAGTCTGTGCTAAAGATGACAGTAAACAAATGGGATAAATAGCACTTTTGTGAACTCCAAACAACAATAATTACTTTCACCAAGCTTCAGATTTACTTTCTCAATCATTTCGATTATTTTGTGATACTTTCTGATACCTGTGAAACTTTAAAAAAATCATCAAGAATTCGAAACAGTTACCAGTAAACCTCATAATTTGTTATACATTTCATCATGGCTAGAAGAGCAAAGGTTGGGAGAATGTATTAATTAAAAATAGAGTTGCAAAAAAGCTGGCTTTTTTGAATGGACTTTTTTTTTATAAAAAGCCTGTTTTTTTTTGGGGAAAAAACTGAAATTTTGGCTTTTTACCAATTACAGCTAACCTATTTCACTTGAAGTTACTGTTATGAGTTTACAGGTTTGTAGTGACATATTTTACAACTGGGTAAAAGAATTTACATGATGTATCAGTCAAGAGACAGATATTGTCCCAGTGGACTCAACATAGTGTTTCAGGTTCACTTTTATCCCTTGCTTACCGAGGGGGAGGGGACTTGCAGACCCACCACATCTATTTTTTTAGATTTTTCAACTGTTTGAAAACAAACTACATTGCTCCCTAGGATGTTCACAATATTTCTGTATTACTTATGTTGATTAAAACATAAATGTAATGTAATTAGGAGGCAAAATGCACTTGATGGGCATATCAGGTGCCATTTTTGAATTCGTCTCATACAAGACACTCATGCCAGTGTACGATTGGTTTATAATGATGGTAATTATTGTAATTATTATATTTAATAAACAACTGCACTTCTACTGACAAAAAAGCATTAAATAAATTATTGTGTATTTTGTGAGTTTTAGTGAATGATAAAATATATGTGAGACACTCATGCAACAATTGCTTATTATTTTTTATTAATGATAGTAATTTTTGTAAATATTATAATATAACTGCACATATTTAATCAGCAAAGGAAGCAGTGATTCAATAATAAAATGGTTTCTTGAATCCTAATGATGAAAGGAAAGGTGGGTCTGTGAGTTGTTCCCCCGGTATGTAAGTTTCTTGTACGGCACAGGTAAGCTAAGGTTAAAACTAAACGTGTAGTCCTGATGAGCACATCTGACCATGAAATGAACTTAAAACAAATGTTGATGTCAAAAAATATGAAATAAATGTTAATATCAAAATATTTTATGTATTTGGAACAACTAAAAATCTTTACTGTTCACAACACATATGCAGAAGTATACATATTACGTGAATGTGTGTATATATCCTGTTTAACAGAGCTTTGAGACGGAAGCAACACGTGGCTCCTGGAAACCAACCCTGAGAAGTAAATGCAACCTTTCGAACTGAAGCAACAAGTGACATGTGTCACTTCGAAGCAGACCCTCAGTAATCCATTCAACCTTTTGAACCGAAGTGCTACAACGAGTTAAACATGTCACTCGGACTATGCTGTTTTTGAATGGCATGCATTATGCTGCTTCAGTCTGTTGTTCTTACATGCACGGTGAATGTTTTGCTTTATACTGTAGGAGGCTGTGTCTTGTCATCTGTGACTTCAGTCTGAAAGCTCCTTCAATGGCGCACGTCATGTCGGTCTTGTTTGTGCATGCGTGGTGGATGCTTGCTTGCAGACTGAAGGGGACCATATCACTTGTCACTTCATTGTGACTCCATTTGTGAAAAAGAAAACTCTTTCCCGAATTGATTGCTCACCCCTTTCCAGAAGAGGACTAGAGAGGGCTGTAAATCACAGAGAACAAATTGCAAGTACTGTTGTTGGAAAAGGCTGGCTTTTTGATAGAAGGTTCCTTTTATAATCATGAATGGGCCTCTGGAGTGGAATAAAGTAATGTTGTTGCCTTGTAATAAAAAGGGGTCTGAGGTAAGAAATAAATTTACTGGGCAAATATACATATTTTAATGAACACAAAATTTAATGTAAAGAGATTTGATATTATTTAAAAGATAGAGCCATATTTTCTTTTAAACATCAAAAATCGTATCATACTATTATGTTCTATTAAAAACATACAAAACTACTCTAGTTATGTGAATATGTTGATACTACATAATATATTTTATAAGCCTACCAAAATATGAACTGCTCATTCAAAGGCTTTTTTGAAAACACTGTTTATATCTAATTATGAATTTCATATTGTAAATTGTATTTTATATTTTGAAATGAGTGTCTAGTTCACAGTAGGGAGATAAACGAAAACCATGAAACAGGAAAAATACTGCCAACTCCTGTATTTTCATTGATTTGAAACACTTGTGAAAAAAGCCACAGAAAAAAAATGAGTTAAATTTTTTTCCAATACCAGTTTTTTCCCCGACCACTTCCAACTCTAATTAAAAGTCTTGTTGGTGTTGGTCTTACATCAAGTGCAATACTAAATTAATGGGTGTGTTCTGAAAGTGATAACGAAATGCACAAATTGAATGAAAGTAACTGGCCTGGTAGGGCCTCCCCCATGGTGCAGTGGTAGCGTCCTTGCCTTGTAATCAAGGGGTCTAGGGTTCGATACCTGGTGGAGGCACAAGTGGTTCGAGTCCCACTTTAAACTGTAGGTGCAGTCCCGATTAGCCTTGCTGTGCATAAAGTGGACTTAAAACACCAACTCAACAACAACAAGTAACTGGCCTGGTGAACGTAGTTACCGTATTTACACATGTATAATGCACACTCTGGTTTTGGATGGGTAAAAGTGACAAAAAAATTATATCTCTTATATATTGCCCAGTACAATCCAGTTTCAAGAAATGGCTTTCTTAGTTGTAGGTCGTAAATCTGTTGCTATGCTGATCAAGAGTGAAGACGTCATACCTATACATTCCTTCTTTTTCAAAATATATACTTTTTCTTTCCGTGACTAATGTAACATTTATGCGAGGCACATTCAGGACCTTCCAAATAGCAGTTAGTAGCACAGGATTTCTTCCATTAAGGAATTTACACACTCCATGTATGTCATATTATTTGGCCAGTAATACATTTTAATTTTTATTATTTTTTTCCTTATGTTTTCTTTCATCCAAAGTTCCATAAAAATCAGAACGTTTATTCATTTTTTGATGAACTTATTTCAACCGTATTTCACATTAGTGTCGTTATCTTGTATAGAAACTGTTTCCATATTCAGAAACTGCAGGATTCAAGCTTTACAACAATATATAGAATGATGGGTTCCGTCAACATGAAAAATCAATGCAAGTGTTCCAAAATCATGTAATGACCCTGTACGGTTTCACGTTGGCTGTCTGAATTATTCCGTGCTTAATACGCATCACGGTTTTGGGGGGCAAAAATTTTGGAAAAAAGTGCGCATATTTATATATTGTTTGGAATATTTATAAATGGTGGAGAATGGAAGGGCTGCTATATAAGCAGCAATAAAATGTGCGGCACATGTCAGTGTTAATAACAATGAACTACCAAAGGAAAAGAAAATAAGCTTCTGCATTGAAGTTTGCTTTTAAAGTAAAACACTCAAATCTACACCATGACGTATTAAGTGTACTACCACTATCACAAATAATATATAAGCTCTGTGCACCCAGATTTTGACCAACTATTAAGTACATTCTTTTTTAATTTCTTTTTTAATCCTAACCATTTTCATCATTAACTTGAATAAGCCTACTTGTGCAAATTTCACTTACATGTGACCACATGTTTCAGATGCTTTGCTCTGGCCCAACACCTGCTTACATGTCCACATTAATACCTACATGAATAATCAAAAATTGTTTATTGCACAAGCTGTTAGTAATTTTAACATTTCAGTTAAATTTGTGATTACAATATATAATACATACAGCACGAAAGACACATTGAGTTACACCATCTATGGTGAGTGCATAGAGTTTGCATTTGAAACAACTAAAATATTCTTACATGCGTGTACAGTAAACGCTATATAGTATTTAAGCAGCTCCATTCTTTTGTACCTACAACCATTTAATATGAAACATTATTCCTCTCGGTTGAATTGTTATCTTTTAAAAATGTGAAGTGATACATGGTTTACATCTACGTGGCTGCCATTACATCTGCACTCGTGACCTAGAGGTCGCTTCTGATTGGTTATGCTATGAAAAATGCTATGGAAATAGGACCAATCCTATCATTGAGAAATGTCATGAAATATGCCATGGCATCTGAAATGTCATAAAATTTCTCACTTTACACGGTGGCATTTTGATCATGTCATAAGTGTTATGAAAGATGCTAAGGATAATGATTTCGTCTGTCTCCTTTTACTATAAAAAAAATGGAAAAAATGCAATATTTGCTCAAAGAACAATCATGCTGCATAATTTCCTTTTTCTTTCCAATTACATTGCAATTTGCACCTACACATCATACACGTTACACCCGTACTCTTCATCCTAACAGTCCAGCACTTTCTGCAGTTTGCAGAGGCTTTTGGTATGTGCTTTTTTATTCAGCACATGTTTTCCCACGTTTCTGCAACTAGCAGATGATTTTAAAGCAACTAACTTGCTTCAGAGCCCATGCATTTGGTGAAATCTGTTCTCTCACGAAAATCTACTTTTGGAAGGGCATAGCGAATCTCATGAAATGCATGAAAGCACTTGTGGGATGGGCAGTTGCCATAACTCATTTAACGAGTTAAACTCATGCAACTTTTGGAACGGGCCCAATGCCAAATTATGGCATGTTTGATTTTGAAAAACTTGAACGTTGTTCTGTAGAATTACAAGTTGTGTATTTTGTGTTTAATTTGTAGTCTGTTGTGTAATTATTTCAGTGTTTTGTATGCAAGAGCTTAAATGTGTGCTAACCAGATGCAGCATTCTGTGAAGTATCATATTAAGTCATTTTAGTAGGGCAATAGGCGATCCCTTATTTTCAAATTAAATGCAGAGAAAAATTCAATAATGTTGTACCTTTTGTACACTCTTTTAAAGCATATTAATATGTACTGTCTTATGGTTCTTTATCATTTTTGTGAGGTCCTTGTTTGTATATATTATTATTTTTCTTCAAAAGTACTTATATTTTAAGAGATAGTACAACAGGAGTGTAGATCTACAAAAATCCCTTTGATTAGCTTGTAGTTGGTAACCAGATCTGCCTTTGTCTTATAGAGTAGAAAAGTGAGGGGAGGTTAAATTCACATATCATTGCATGTTCTTTATATGTGTTACACAACTGGACACTGTGGCCGAGTGGTTAGCACATCACGCTGGGATGCCAAGGGTCCTGGGTTCGAATCCCGCAAAGGCTTGGTTGTTTGTGAATGTCCATTCATCAATTTCATCACTCATCCCCATCTTCGCAAATTAGCCAAGAGGCACAAAACGCGAAGTAAAATAAACTAAATCATCAATATATGTGTTACACACTAAACAAGTAAAAGAGAGAGAGCATACATAAAATCATGTATGTGCTATACATTATTACAATGGTAAATTTGTAGAATAATGGAAGTACTTGTAATAGAATATGTACAGGTCCATAATTAAACTTGGGAAGTATTGTTAATTTTTGTATGCCATATTTGATTAGTACTTATGCCTCCCAGACCTTGATCCAGATGATACTCAAATTTTCATACTTGTATGCTTGGATTAACACTACATCCTTCCATATTTTAATTATTCTAGTTTAATTATACATGTTTTCTCTTTCAGGCTGCCACTTTACGACCTTATTTAACTGCTGTTCGCCATACATTAGCAGCAGCCATGTGCCTTGATAATTTCTCATCCCAGGTTGTAGAAAGACATAATAAGCCAGAAGTGGAAGTAAGGTTAGTGCATAATATAAGCATTTGTGTTTAATATAATTACAATAACATATTTCTTCAAATGTGAGATGCCGTCGAATGCAAGGTGCACCTTAATTATTGTTTCAGCTTTTGAGAAAAAAATTACTTCCACTTTACAGTACACATAGAAGTACATAATACCAATACTTTATTAGACCAATACCATAGTATTACATTTACATTATTATTATACTTACTGATCACAATACTACCGCTGGCGCCCGTGGTGGAGTGGTTAGCACATTGTGCTATGACATCAGGGGTCTTGGGTTCGAATCCTGGCCTGGGCATGGATGTTTGTGAGTGTCCATTCATCAATTTCATCATAACATCACTCATTCCCATCTTTGCAAATTAGCACAAAAAGTGAAGTAAGGTAAAGCAAATCAATCAATCACAATACTACCATTTCCATTAGCACGTTCACTGGGTGGCTACTCACAGAGAATTCCTTGAATTTCTGAGATTATGCATGAATTTTTCTCCATAAATGTGAAACATTGCAACTTTTATTAATCCAAATCCCACTGAATTTATACATATTTATGAAGAACTGAAGCAAGTTGTTCACACTTTAGCTTTTATTTTTATCAAGGAAGGAAAAGAAAGTTGCGTGGAAGATAAAACCAAATTCTCTCAATCCATTTACTTTGTTAATATCCTTTGCATAACAGTCTATCTGACAGATGGAAGATTATTGCAAGATGAGATATCTTGAAGTTGATTAGGTAAATTTGAGTTTTATACAATTAACATTTTTTCGTAGATTAGTATATCCTGTAACATTTGTGCTTTGTAGATGTATTTCGAGACTGAGTATGTGTGAAATGGCAAATATAAACTACACCTTAAATTAAATATACTCTATGTGATCAAAAGTATCCGGACACACCGTGAAACGTGTGTTTATCATAGAGGGCAACACAGTACTGCCATCTACCGCGTGGAACACATAGTCAGCGAACTCAGTAGTCTGCAGACAGTGTGAGACAGCAGTATGGGATGGTCTGAGGAACTTGCAGACTTTCAACGTGGTCAGTTGGTTGGGTGCCACTTGTGTAGGAAGTCTGTGTGTGAGATTTCTACCCTCCTAAACATCCCTCTGTCCACTGTTTCCAATGTTATAGTGAAGGGATGTGTACAACCCAAAAGCGTGCAGGCCAACCTCCCATGTTGACCTCCAGAGACCATCGAGTGTTGAAGAGGGTCATACAGGATTATCGTCAATCATCCATCGCCACCATCACACAGGAATTCTGAACTGCATCAGGATCTACTTCAACCACCATTACTGTTTGGCGCAAGGTGCGGCAACTTGGTTTCCATGGCCGAGCAGCTGCCCATAAGTCAAACATCACACAGACAAATGCCAAACGCTGCCTCGTGTGGTGCAAGGAGCATCGAAACTGGACCATAGAACAGTGGGAAACCATTGTGTGTAGTGATGAATCACAGTACACAATGTGGCGGTCCGATGGTAGGGTGTGGGTGTGGCGAATGCCTTATGAACGACATCTACCAGCCTGTATAGTGCCGACAGTGAAATTCGGAGGTGGCGGGGTTACAGTGTGGTCATGTATCTCCTGGAGGGGGCTTGGCCCCCTTGTTGCTTTACATAGCAATGTCACGGCACAAGCTTACATTGACATTTTAACAGCTTGTATGCTGCCTACCGTCGAAGATCAGTTCGGGGATGACCATTGTGTCTTTCAACGCGACCCAGCACCCGTCCATAGTGCAGGGCTTGTGGGGGAATGGTTTGACGACAACAACGTCCCACTAATGGACTGGCCTGCGCAGAGTCCTGATTTGAAACCCATAGAATATCTCTGGGATGTTTTGGAATGCCGACTTCATGCTAGACCACACCGATCGACATCAATACCTCTTCTCATTTTGGCGCTCTGCGAGGAATAGGCTGCCATTCCTCAGGAAACCTTCCAGCACCTGATTGAAAATATACCTGTGAGAGTGAACGCTGTCATCAAGACTAAGGGTGGGCCAGCACTGTATTGACTGCCAGTGTTCCCAATGGAGGGTTGCCCAAACTTGTACTTTATTTTCAGGTGGGTGTCCGGATACTTCTGATCACATAGAGTATATACCGTTTAATTGAATTGAATTAGAACTTTTGGATACACTGGAATCACACAAACCAGACCCTTTATATTGTTAATATATTTGTGTGTGGGTGGTGAGAGGCGGTAGTACATAAGGTTGAAGTAGAGAACATGCATGCTTGTATCCTTGAATTTTTTGAATGTTTGCCTTGAAAACCTAGAATTATACTTGAATTTTATCATGGTCCTGGAGTGTCCACCCTGTTGCATTCACCATTTTAATAATAACACATTCAGTGGTTGCGTCCTCGCCTTGTAATCAAGGGGTCCCGGGTTCGATACCCGGTGGAGGCACATGGCACAGTGGTTCGAATTCCACTGTAGGTCCAGTCCCGAGTAGCTTTCCTGTGCATAAAGTGGACTTAAAAAAAAACAATTCAATAATAACACATTACACTGTATTACACTAATATCATGACACATTTATACAAAGATACTCAGATCCAAGATGCCATCAAAACCAAGGTGCACCTGAATTTACAACATCCAAAAACTGAAAAAAGGTGCACCTTAGATTCAAAGAAATATGGTATTACTTTTACCTTATGATTTGGCACACACAGGAGATATACTGTACATATATTTCAGCAAAATATGCATGCTCGATGAGGACTCAAACCTTTATCACTGTGCCCTACTGTGCAATTACTCTACCAATTGAGCTACCTAACCAGCCCAATCCTCTGATTTTTTCTGTTCCAGTTTTACCTGTGTAGAATCATATCTGTTAGTGCTACTGCAATGGGATCTGTTGTAAATCAGTAGCAGTGAAAGATCAGGAGGTGCAACTAGGGCTGTCTTGGTAGCCCACTTAGAGCAATAGCATGGTATACCAGAGACCTAGGTTCAAGACTTGGTCGACCTGAATTTGCACTGAAATTTCAATGTAAATATTCTGTTGTATGTGAAGAAGGCAGCATATAAAAATGAAATCAAGTTCATGAATGGAAAAAGGTGTGTTTAAAATTGCAAGACTTGAGTTTGGCAAATGTTTTGCATTTTCTCAAACTAACAATATGTGGGCTGTTTAGGGACAGTTCACAATCCGAATAATAACTTAAGCTTTCTTTTCTTTAAAGAGTTCAGATTTTACAGTTGCTTTCTGTGTCAAGTTAAGAGAGTTTTTTTTAAAGCTGCAACATGTAAAATGGCTTTTTGTTTGGTGACTTGTTGTCAGCATATTAACTCCCAAAAGTTGTTTTGCAACTTAACTAGACTGAAGCTTAATACTACTTGATGATCTTGTAACTCACTCCCCATAGATTCTTATAATGTGGAGACAACCCCAAAAATCTTGGTCTCTATTTGATTCATATTTGAAACTGAATCACCAATGGTGAGGGAGAGTTCTGATTAAACATACTGAAATAGGGTACTAAAATATTTTAGTGGCCAGCCTGGACAACTGTTGTCCTGGTGTCATGTGCCAATAGTATTCATCTTACTTGTACAAAATAATCATTGATATTTCATCCTTGCCTTCTTTCTTAATGCATATGAAGGTAAGACATACTTGAATTTCCAGGGTGGCTACTCACCAGGAATTCCTTGAATTCTGGGAATTATGCACATATTATTGGCTCCGGGAATTATGCATGAATTCTGCTTGAATTTTCTCCGTAAACATAAGAAATTGAAACTTTTATTTATCCAAATCCCATTGAATTTATACATATTTATAAATGCCAGTTTAGCTTTTATTTTTATCGAGGAAGGAGAAGAAAAGAAAGCTGCATGGAAAATAAAACAGAATTCTCTCAATCTGTTTACTTTTTTAGTGTCCTTTGCAGACCAATCTATCTGACAAACTGAAGATTATTGCAGGATATGATATCTTGAAATTCTTATACAATTAACAATTTTTCATAGATTACTATATCCCGTAACATTTGTGACTTATGTTTGTGGGTGTATTTCTAGTCTTGAGTATGTGAAATGGCAAATGTAAACTCCACACCTTAAATAAAACCTTGGTGACAATGAAGTTCGACCAGAAAGGAATACGTGATTAAATGCACAGAGGCATTGGCGGTGGAATGGGTGACCCACAGAAGTGATGCATGTGTGTAAGAGGAGGCGTGTGAGCAGGCAAGACTCGTGATCCCAGCATGTTGCACCCAAGGTCACGTAAAGAACGAAAACGGGGAACTATAAGCGTGACATTGAACTTCGACCAGGCACCAGACCCATACGGTAAATTCCAGATATTGGCGCATTCGACGGAAGCATGACGTCACAGACACGATAAGGGAGTCTGCCGTATATAAGCGCATGCTGTGCACCGAGGAACCGCAGTGCATCATCACCATGGTCAGGGGCAAACCTATTGACAACACCGTGAGGAGAAGAGTGGTGGAGTTGCAACGGGATGGACTCAGTGAACGGGAAATAGGGTGCCAACTGAACTTACCCAAGTCAACCGTCCACTGCATCATCAAACACCACCAAAATACGGGTACTACAGAGCCAGGTAAGGCCCCCGGTCAAAAACGCCTGCTGAGCGTGACCTACGGATATTTAGGTGCTATATCCAGACCAACAATCATGTTTCTGTGGCTGAATTACGACTGTGGACTCAAGAACGCTTTCACATTGAAGTGTCAACCAGAACCATTCGCCGTTACCTACAGTGATGCGGTTAACGAGTGTACAAGGTGAAACGTAAACCCTTCCTTTCCATGTTGAACAAAGGCAATCAACTACAGTGGGCACGAATGTACCGGGGATGGACATTTCGGCAGTGGAACAGGGTTTTGTGGATGGACGAATCCATTTTCAATGTTGTGTACGGGAAAATATGGAAAACAGTCATTTGTCGGAAGGAGAAACAGAATGAAGCAAAATGTTATGCACGTCGGGTACAGAAACCTGCGTCAGTGATGGTATGGGGATGCATGACTGCATCTGGGGTTGTCCCACTACACGTCTGTGAGGGCATTGTGAATGCACAAGCCTATACACGCATATTGGAGCGGCATCTTCCCACAGTGCGAAGGCACCTGTTCCACAGGCGGCGTCTCATCTTTCAACACGACAATGCCAGGCCTCATACAGCGCGGCTGACAAGAGAATTGTTGACTCGCCATCACGTGCGAACTCTGCTATGGTCACCATCGAGTCCCGACCTCTCGCCCATTGAGAATGTGTGGCGTGTTCTTAAGCGACGTGTGCAACAGAGGGGACCCACGACAGTAGCTGCTCTTATCGCCTGCCTGCAGGAGGAATGGCACCGCATCGATGTGGAATACCTTGAAAGACTCGTCCGCAGCATGCCCCGACGCGTTGCCACAGTTATTCGCGGCAGCGTCACACCATGGTAAACAGGATCCCCTCTAACAGTGGTCGAACTTCAATGTCACGTGTAGATGGACGAAAATGTTTTATTTTGTGTGGACACCATACATTGCTGCGTTGCAGCAGAAATTTATGTTTTCCTTTGTTCCATGTAGCCTGCTGAATAAAATATGTTCATCATATGCATGTGTTCTCCTTTTTTCACAATGCACTCCTATATTTGTGACTGGTCGAACTTCATTGTCACTAAGGTTGTATATATACCGTTCAATTCAATTGATTTACAATTTTTGGATACATTAGAATCACACAGACTCCTTTATACTGCTTTATACTGCTAATATACAGTGCGTTCAATTTAAAACCGGTACCGAGTTACGGATATATGAGTAGTGTAACAGATACCTGAACTACTACAACAAATGCTGGAAGTGATGTTCTTGTTCTTTGATGCACATATCCAGATGGTTCACCATGTTCCTAGCAACCTTATGGAGCACTTCAACAGTTACATTCTGAATAGCTTTAATAATGTGATTCTTCAGCTCTTGTAGGGTATGTGAATTCTGCCTGTACACTGTTTCAAATAACCCCACAAGAAGAAATCAAGACTGGTTAGATCTGGGGACCTGGCGGGCCATAGTCCTTTAGAAATAATCCTGTCATCAAAGAAAGTCCTCAACATCGTCATGGTTGAATTTGATGCATGGCGAGGTGCACTGCACTGTCTTGTTAAACCAGCATCGACGTTCATCAGGTTCCAACTTAAAGTTTACCTTATATGCCTGCCTCTTCTGGAACTCCATTGAGCTCTACCTACAAAGGAACCCATGCACTTCTTGGTTATTAGAAAAAGTGAATTTTCTGGCATTGCCAGGTAAAATTGAGTAAATAGTGAATATTTTTAATATTACAATTTGTTTGAAAATATTCAAATCCAAAATGACATGTGCTCTTATCATGCCATACATTTAACATGACTAAATTAACAAAAGAATGTTATATAATGTAACATAGAAGTAGTTATGATCTTCCTAGTTTACCCACCAGAATCCTTTTCAAAGTTATTTATGTAGAATTTGCTTCTTTTTTATTGAATTTTCATCCCTGATAATTGTGTAATAGAAGTTGATTGTTGAGTACCCTTGACCCTCTATACCCCCTCGAAAAAGTGAAATATTTTGCATTGTTTGGGAAGATTGTGTTGTTAATGAATGTTTTCCTTTGTTTTTTTAGCTCACGGAAATGTGTTATTGTGAAGTAAAGTATGTCTGTCACCTTAGAGTGTTACTTTACCATGAAGCAGAACAGCCTGAAGGCTTCGCACAAGTGAATATAGCAACCAACACAACTAAACCACAACAGCAGCTATAATTTTACATCTTTAGGTTAGGGAGTGTTAGGTTTAGAGATGATAGTAATTTCTGACGTGAATAGATTCTCTCGGGCTATCGACCAGGTGAGTTACCAGGTCGATAGCCCGTCGATAGTCCTAGAGAATCTATTCATCATTCGTCGCGAGGAAAGCTTCAAGTCTTACTTCAATTTCTGACATGTTCTTTCACTATTTTGGTGTACACACAAATGGTTTTTACTAATAAAAAACCATGAAAGTACTCTGAGATGGCAAGTGTTTACTTACGCATGGCATACTTAGGGATCAAATATCTCTTGTTTGTTATATATTTTTTTACACACACTGGAACCAATTTTATATCATGTAAATCATCAAAATCTGTTGATTAAAACAAAATTCAATGTGATTCTCAAGGGGGTTCAGTGGGTCAACGGCCTTGATTGTTGTTCTTAGGCAGATTAAAATACCGGTTGTGTTACCATATTTCTATTTTTTTGTTTTTTTTTTCTTTTCTAGAACAAGTCAAGAACTTATACTAACACCTGTAGTGATTAGTCGAAATGAAAAGGAAAAAGTTTTAATTGAAGCTTCTATAAATTCTGTCAGAATAAGCATAGCTGTGAAACAAGCTGATGAAATTGAACGAATTTTGTGTCACAAGTTCATGAGGTTCATGATGATGAGAGCAGAAAATTTTATTGTTCTTCGTAGAAAACCTGTTGAGGTAAGTTATTCAAAACACTTATAGATAATTATTTATTTAAATGAGAGTTTTGATTATTTTAAATTCCCCTGTGTGATGAAACTTTCAATAGATATTACACTTGCAGTCCACCCCCCACCCTTCCCCAAAGGTTCTGTGGTTGAGTCTTAGTCGGGGATTGGTTGTTCCATTTTATGTTATTTTACCTATCTCATCAATCATCATTTTTCTTCATTTGTATGATTAACCAGAAAAAAAGAAAAGGCAAAATTAAGCAACCATGATACAAACACCCTTCCATATCTCAATCCTATGCCTTTCTACCCATTGTTTCTTTGACCTTCCTTGATTTCTTCTCCTTTCTGCTTTTACTACCTGTTCTGTCTGTACTCTTTCTACATGTTCTACCCAATGCAGTGTAGCTTGTTTTATGCTATTGACAAGGTCTGGACTGACCTGCACCGGGGCCCTGTTGTTCAAGGTGTCATGCTTTGGGCTCCGGCTACAGGATGCATGCAGGTTTGAATCTCCTGGTGAAAGTGTAACAGCTTTCCTCCTGACATATTAGCCTGTGTATGGGACTAGTGGCCACCCACAATCGTGAGGAAATTGTTGAGCTACAAATGAGTAGCATAACCTTGTCATGAAAACCTACAGCAATGAGTGGGGGTTCGTCATGCTGACCACACATGGGTTGAATGATCTCCCACTTTGGGTGATCGAGTGAGTAGGATGAGGTGGGAGTCAGTAGGTAGGCCCAGGCCCTGAATGGGGTGTTGCATCACAGGTTAATTAAAAGGTTTGGACTATCACACATTATCTTCAACTCACTATCATTCCTGATCTTCCACATACTATTTTAACATTACTGGTCCAAAGATTTTGCTTACAATTTTCTTTTTTTAAAGCATGTGTCTGATATGTATGTCCTAGTTACTTTGTAACTGTTTTGTAGGTGCATGTCTTCAGTTTTCCTGATGACTTAACCTTTTGCAGATGGGTGGTTTCAAACTAAACCACCACCACCAGGTTCCTGCAATTAACAAGTCATTTCTTGAAAACTACAGATGATAATTCAGTTCTGTCTTTTTTGTTCATTTATGTACATATGAAGGTGTGTTCAGAAAGGTACATTACTGTTTGTAACAAATGTATTTTGAAAATGTTGATTTTCCCTTCCAAAAATTGTTATGTAAGTTACGATTGACCATTACTCTTCAACCACCAATTTTTGCTGATATGTTTTACATGTAATAATGAAAACAAAAAAACTTGTTCACAACATGTAACAATTAGGGATCCAGCAGGAGATGTCTAATTTTCAAAATTACCTGAAAATTTTGATATTTTAAAATTGTGCATATTTTTATTTATTTTTAAATTGATGATTACAATAGAAAGGTACATTACTGTTTGTAACAAATGTATTTTGAAAATGTTGATTTTCCCCTCCAAAAATTGTTATGTAAGTTACGATTGAGCATTGCTCTTCAACCACCAATTTTTGCTGATACGTTTATATGTAATAATGAAAACAAAAAACTTGTTCACAACATGTAACAATTAGGGATCCAGCAGATGTGTCTAATTTTCAAAATTACCTGAAAATATTGATATTTTAAAATTGTGCATATTTTTATTGATTTATTTATTTTTAAATTGGGGAACGAGGATTACATGTCCTTAAAGAGTGATGTTTTGTCGTGCTTCCCTGTAAATTTCATCCATTCAGCATCCACAGGACCGATGCAGGCAGCCCAGGAAAGGTGCTTGCTCTCAGATAGATGCTAGAAATCCATGCACAGTTGCCTTCTTTTGCATTATTTCAGCTCCTACACAGATTGATGATGAAGGGAATTTCATTTTCTCATGCCATTGTGCCTGTGGTGTGAGTATATTCTGTCTCTCATGTATTGATTTCAAGATTCGATGCTGGATTCCCCCCCCCCCTTTCCCAAAGAAGTATCTGCCTATTTTGAATGCAATTTTGCATGGTTTTAGGAATATACCAATGCTACATACTACATCTTTTTGGTATATTTAGGTGGCCACAGGGACATACCGAATACAAATTTTTGTGTAAAATCTCAATTTCCTTCTTCTTCCTTTAACTTTTGTTATTGGAGATAAAATACATAAATTTCACCTCTGTTATGACTCTGGTCATTCTGAAGAAAGGGGATTAAAATAATTAGTTCTGTTGCTTCATTTTTTCTATTGTGACATGTTTCATATGCATGAAAATTTCCCAATTAGGGCAGCTCCCATCTGCTAAAGTTTAAAGGTAGAGAGTGAGGGGAAATATGATCTACTTCGAGTAGCAGTTCTTCTTTTAATTTTTGTTGAAATATTATTTTCCTCAATTGTTCATCCAAAATATTTAATATATGTCAAAATCTGTAAAAGACTTCTGACTTCATCATCTTTACTTTTATTAAATTATTTCCAATTGCCATGTATTTACTTTCTTGTCGTTAACCCTAGCTGAATGGCACCCTAGTAGCACAATGTACCTCATGTGAAGTTATTTTCTCATACTTAAAAATTCTGTGAGTACTCTGGTTCTAGACATGAAGAAGATCATCTCCGTCGGTTCTCCTGTGCAGGCACGGTCCCTGAAATTACACTCTGATAGCACACCACTCCTCACTGTAACTCTTTTGTGTATCAATCGATAATCAGACTTATGACTCCATACTCTAAGACAATCATATTATATCTGACCTCGAGATCTTTTCACGCGATCTATTTAAGCGAGATTCAAATTTCCGAACGTTAGCCAGCTGTGCGTGTTCTATCCTGCACCCAAACATTCTCCGAGTTAATGCTGACTTTTGTTTTGTTTCCTACTATTTCCTGTTAAACTCCCGTGCCTGCTGATTCCTCATCTTTGAAGGTCAGCGGCGTTATACAATACGTTGGACCTGCTGGGGTTAATTTGCAATCCTTCCAATTGTTCATTTGCTTCTGTGCTGTTCAGTATCTTTCTATGAAATCTACACTATCTGAATAAGCTAAACAATAGACAGCTCTGTTAAATATTATTCCTCCTTTATTGATATCAGTATTCTGCATCACTTTTTCCAGGCAGTCGTAATAACAACTTTTTAATGTATCTTTATCTTAGACCTCCTGACACCTCAAATTCCTTGCATAGTTCTGTGTATCATCATTTCACGTGATGTATTTTACGATATACATTTAATTAGTGTGATAAGTTTAGTCAATACTCCAAATTCACACATAACATTATATAGTCTTCTTCTTATGATGATGCTATGATGATGAGAAATTTTGTCAGAAAGTTGAAAATTATAAGTTCTTCCATAAAAGCAAAAATTGGGATGACAGTGAGGAAATTACAGATTATATGGGGCTTAAGGGCTTAGATCTGTGTGAAAATACCAAAACTATTATATGCTTCTTTCACAGTTTGTAGCAAATAGAACAAAATTTCTTCCTTATATAGAAGAAACATTGGATTTCTTCTATTCATACTACCAATGAGTAGAAGTATTTAATTTTTCTTGATGTATTTGTATTTTTACATTGCATTTCTAATCATGATGATGAGCATGAGTTATGATTAGATGAAATTGAGGAAGGGACATTCATAAATAACATCCATGCCCAGGCAGGGATTGGAATCCAGGAACTCGGGTGGTGAGATTAAAAGTCGACCACTTAAAGCACTCTGCCACTCAGCTAGCAATTTTACTTTATTATTTTCTCTCATTTGTATATTACAATTTAGGTGCTGTATTTTGAATTTTTCCATCAAATAAAATAATTAATAAATTAATGTGGTTTTAAAAAATAGATGGATATTATATTAAATTCGATGAACTTATCCAAGATCAGTCTAATGAAGAAAATCTCTGTTACGGTGGCTGGCTTGGTTGCCAAGTATGTTAACACACGAACTACCAAAGGGGTCATTTTGACCCCTCAACGTTATTTATCATTCTTTAATTTGAACATTAATTAAAATATGCTCAACAGGTGGAGTCACTTTTCTTCTCTCTAATCATTGTGATTACACCCTAAATATCACATTTAAATTATTATTGGTATTCTTTAAAAATGATAATTTACCTAGAACTACCAGGGGGTCATTTTGACACCTGACTATTTTTTACACTGGATAAAAAACACGACTCTTTCGATTCTTGTAGATACATTTTTATGAAGGTGTATTAGAGATGCCCCTGAAACAATTGTGAACAGCCATTGTGGTTATTTTGAAGCAAGGTGTTTTAGTGTTTGTAAATTGTGGAGTCAGCAGGGAGTAAACGACTTACAGGGGCAGAGATTCTAGCACATTTGCAGGATATTGACGATAGTGTTTCTGGTGATGAAAGCAGTGACAGCTGGACTGAAAACCAAGATGTTACAGACCTTGACAAAGAAGATGTCTCCAGTAATTCTAACGTAGATGTCGAATATACAGCTTGTAATTCAAGTGAAGAATCTGAACAAGGGAATTCTACTGAAATTAGTGGTAGTGATGTGGCTCCGGATCAGACTGTGTGGACGGTATTGGATGTATACAACAACACATGCGGAAGATTACAAAAACATAATATAGTTCGTACCAAACCAGGACCCACTTCACACGCTACACGTAATATGGATGATACTTGTGCAAGTGCATTCAGACTCATTGTAACTGATACCATGCTGCGAAATATAATAAAGTGTACAGAAGCTGAGGCCCGTCGAGTTTTAGATGATACTAACAGGTAGATTTATCTAGAAAAGCTTGATGCATTTATTGCCTTGTTGTATTTCCGTGGAGCAATGGGGATGAATGGCGTAAGTGTAAAGTGTATCTGGTCTGAAAACTTGGGCTGCAGCTTCTTTCGGAATGTCATGCCCAGAAATGGGTTTGATGAAATTATGAGATTTATAAGATTTGATCTCAAATCTACTAGTAGCGAAACACGTAAAACTGACAGGTTTTGCTTATTTTCTTATCAAGTTGGCTAAAGAACGTTCTGAGAAAATGAGACAAAAGCGTGTTTCGAATGAAGATTTGCCAGCAGCATCTATGACTTCTACCGAAAATGGAAAGAAGTGCCAGATCGGGAAGTGTAAGGGAAACAAAACTCCCGATCAGTGTTTCCGATGCAAGAAATTTGTCTGCCGATCATGCACTAATGTGGTTCGAAAGTACATTGTGTGCCGCACATGCCCTGAATAAAAAGGACACTGCGTTTTGTGATTTTCGAGTAAAGTACAAGAATATCTTTATGATTTTGATTTTGATTAAAAATCTTTATTTTAGGAACAAAGATGGTTGTATTGTTCAGATACGCATTGGAATATATAGAGATGGGCGACAAAATAATACGAACACCTGTGAAATTAGAGAAAATCTCGATTAATATGGGGTTGAACCACCCTGTCACTGAAGTACACTTTGTATGCAACGTGGGATGGACGCATAGAGGTCATGCACAATGTTTAAGGGAATATGGAGCCAATCTTCTTCCAGAGCAGTCTCCAATTCCGAAAGTGTGGCTGGAGGCGGACTTCGAGCACACAGTTTGGACTCCAAATATCCCCACAAATGTTCTATAATGTTCAAGTCAGGAGACTGTGGGGCCATTCAAGATGTCCTACTTTATAGTCATGTTCTTCGAATCATGTTTGGACAGATCCAGCAGTGTGGATAGGAGCTTTGTCGTGTTGAAAAAGCGGCCGCTCCCAGGAAATAAAGTCTGGACAAAAGGATGGAGATGATCCCCCAGAATGCTCCGATAGTGATTGGGGTTGATCTTCCCATGCAGAAAAATAAATGGTCCCACACCGTGACAAGATATTGCACCCCATACCATAATGGACCCACCTCCATGCTTCATAGTCGGCAAGAAGCAGTCAGGATGAAACTCATCTCGGGGCGTTCTCTACACATAAACGTGCCCGGTGGTCTGAAGTAACGTGAATGTTGATTCGTAAGACCAGATGACTTGTTGCCACTGCTGTGGGGACCAACTTCTGTGAGCTCTGCACCATTGGCGTCGCTTGACAGCATTACGTGATGTCACCAATGGCTTACGAATTGCCACTCTGCAATGAATGTTTGCAGCATGGAGTTCCCTTTTGACAGTTTTGGTTGAAATTGCGCCCTGTAGATGCCTGTTCATTTTATATGTTATTTCGGATAATGACTGCTTGTGCTTTCAGGCCACTATGCGCTTCAACACCTTCCTATCCCGAGCAGCAAGCTTTGTCTTTCGTCCACTGTTGTGCTTTGAAGACACCATCTACCCTTGTGTTGTGTACGCTGTCATAACGCCTGATACTGTGCTCCTTGCACACCCCACAAGGGTTGAGGTTTCTGTCACTGTGGCTCCAGCTGAACGTGCTCCAACAATCATGCCTCTTTGGAATTCTGTCAGGTCTGACATTGCAGCGTCTCTTGAGAGCGTATGATAGACGAATGCACCACCAATGACTGCTGTTGACAGACTAATACCCTCCCCTTTATGGCCACTAGGTGGCAGACTTGAGTGCCAGGTGGTGCAGCTTTATTGCCGGTGTGAAATGTGGCATACTTTTTCACAAGTGTTCATTTTATTTTGTCCCCCATCTGTACCTATATGCCTCAACATTATACTAGTACTATTACTATTACCAGAACTTAAATTTACTCTTGACACACTAACCTAACCTAACCTTGTACTCGTTTATTTGCTCATATCTTATATTTTTGCCCGACCCTGTGGCCGAGTGGTTAGCATATCGCGCTGCGACGCAAAGGGTCCCGGGTTCGAATCCCGGTCGGGCTTGGTTGTTTGTGAATGTCCATTCATCAATTTCATCATTTCATCACTCATCCCCATTTTTGCAAATTAGCCAAGAGGCACACAACTAGAAGTAAAATAAACTAAATCAATCAATCAATCTTATATTTTTAACTAAATGTGTAATCTATTGGTATAATAAATATTCCTGAGCTTATCTTTATAATATTTCAACTGTATATTTATACACATATTGTTCAACCGCCTTGGGTGTGGGAGAACAGAGTTTGATACCTGGTTGAAGCTAGTGTAGTTTTCAATGCATATTCATTTTTATATCCAGTCACATAAAATCTTGGTTGCCGAAGGAACGCTCAATTACAAGCTATAAAACCTTTAAAACAAACGGGGTCAAAATGACCCCTTTGGTAGTTCTTGTATAATCAATTTCCTGGTAGTGCTAGTGTTAAGTGGTCAAATTTCGATCTTTCCACCAAAGTTCCCAGTTTTAAATTTTGTTGTGAGCATGGGGGTTCTCTGTGATTGACCCTTCATCAAATCATCACTCATCCTCAGAGTCATGATTAGCCAAAAGAGGCAGAAAAGTGAAGTAAAATGAGCAAATAAATGCATTGAAAACTCTTCAACAAACATATTTACAGTGGAACTCTAATTTTACATTCCATATTTTATATTTTCCCATTTTATACTTTACTTTTCCAATTCCAATGAAGCAAAATTATGTAAGGTTTTCCTGAATTTCCTCCATCCAGGTTCTTTAGCCATGGTCCTACGAAAAATGTATAATCAACATTCCACTGTATAACAGTCTTTCCTATCTCTTATATCTATCACTCCTTCTTTTCTGTGTAATTTCAAATTATATTTCTGTAATTCTTCCATCAATGAGGAAAACATGAAACCAAAAGTGCAAGAAAGTAATATTATGGAATCAATATACAAGTATCACTTTTGGTATATAAATATTTCATAATTTAGCGACACCTGCATGTCAAGATACAACTTTGGATACTGGGCTATGATGTTACTTATACCTCGAGGCTGGCTCTGTTTGACTTTTAGTTGGATAAAGGGTTTAAGAAGAAAAATCTATCTGAAGAGGTTTTATTCTACTTTTTATTTGAAAAAAATATATAAATAAATAATAAACATACATTTGCTTTTGACATTTTGTTTGAGCTGTTGTGAGAATAACAATATGCCTGTATTCTGAAGTGTGAAGCAGGCCTGGAATGACCATAAAGTTTCTTTTTCTTTCCCCAGGGCTATGACATCAGTTTTCTCATTACTAATTGCCACACAGAGCAGATGTATAAGCATAAATTGGTTGATTTTGTAATCCACTTCATGGAAGAAATCGATAAGGAAATCAGTGAAATGAAGCTTGCAGTTAATGCTCGTGCCAGAATCTGTGCAGAGGAGTTCTTGAAAAGGGTACGTTGTACAACTTACATTGTAAATTGACAGTTTTGTCTTGTTTATATTAAAACTATGGTTATTTTATTATTAATATAGTTCTTTGTTTAAAAAAATTAAAATGCTGTAATCTGGAACAAGTTATTACATGATTCTAATTTCTTAATAATATTCTAAATTTATTATGTTCCAAAATATGATATTCATTGCATGCTGAATACTTGAAAAATGATAAGGAGGTTGCAAGAATGTTCTGTGGTCTTAAAACATGAGGTTGAGATCTTCATTAATCTGCTTTCACATTTATTTCATCTTTTAAATTCTGTTGCTCAAGGAACATTTAATACTTAATATTGGATTGGTAGAATATCGGTTATAGGTAGGGGCATGCATATTTCGTTTTTGATGAAAAAACGAAATTTGAAAAAACACATTGTAGTGTTAATTTTTCATGTTTTTGAAAGGTGTGAGATGCATTTTGTGACCATGTTTTGTCACGAAATAATGCGAAATGAACTGCAAAAAGCGAAATTAACTCTTAAACACGAAATTTAGGGTTTATTCACCGAAGCGACACCTTCTGAGGTCTGAATTATCCTGAGAGTTATGCAATTTTCGGAAAATCGATTAATTCTGCTGTTAATATTGGAGAAACAAAAATTGACTCCTTTACACAGAAATAAACTTAATACTCGGATAACTACATAAATGGGCTGTTAGAAGTGAAATGTTAATTCTGTGGAATAAGTGTAGTTTTTAAATCAAATTTAGGATTATATTCACAATTTTAAAACCAAAATGCCATTTTATATAGCATTTTTTATGTGATTATTCACCGCTATAACACCGATATTTTATTTTATTTACCGCTTTTGTACCCGAAATTGACTCAGTTTTTATACCGAAATTTTGCTTTTTTATTTACCAAAAATATGTGCCTCTAGTTATAGGTAAATTTTATGGGTAGGTAATTGGTACTGGCAAGAATTTATCAGTCCATCAATACTAGAATGGAGGATCCATAACCATATTTCGAAGAATCCTGCATTTTTTTATGCAAGCACAAAATTTGGCACACAAGTCTTATGGACTATGAAGAAAGGTTTCAGGGGTGGAGTCATTAAAAAAAGTTAGGTCACCATTTTATAAAAATGGCTTCTTAGCATGAGCAAAAAGTTTCACACTTGTATCAAAAACTGCATGGTTATGTGACCAATCTTCCAAACTGCTGGTTTATCTGATCTGACCTGTACATGTAGGAAATGCCTCTGTGTTTTATGAATGAGGTTTGATTTCTTGGCCCGATTTTCATAAGAAATTAACCTGGCAATCTCACCTTTGCCAGCTAAAGTCCTCTTGTCTCAAGGTTTTCAACCTTATACACATTTTAAATCATACAGTATTTGTTGGGGTACTAGTAGAAGAGTATTGTTCTGCCTGTACAGTTCACTTATCAGGTTGATACTTGATTTTGTATGTGTTGTGTATTATTATCCTTGACACCATTCATCATGCTGGTAGTAGTTTGTGTTCCAGTGCATTTTATACCAGTCCAATTGTCAGTTTGTATGTGGAGACATCAGAGCTGTCTCTGTCTTTATTCTTAACTACTACCTCCACGTATGCTCAATGTATTTGCATCCATCATACCACACAATCTCGGACAAGAGAAGACTGACATGTGTTGTCCATATCCTCATGCCACAAGACCATTCGGTGTTCCTGCGGACAAGATCCTTTCAGCACTTGGTGTTGATAGCAATCTGCCTGGTATCTCTCCATTTATTCTGCCTCTCCTCATGTGGGAATTTTCTTCACCTTTGTTGACATGTCTCTAAATGCCCACTCAAAGGCAAGAACACCAATGTTTGAATATTAGCAGCGGTTTCTGGAGCTTCAATTCCAATTCAATTTTGATATGTTCTATGTCGATGGGTCAAAATCAGTAGAATCAGTGTGCTGTGCCTTTGTTGTAAACTCTGAGAGTTACAGTTATGCCTTACATCCTGCATGTTCCATCTAATGGCATAGCTCCATGAAGTCCTAAAGGCACTTGACTTTGCTGAAGTTCACAAGGCACGGACATGAAAAATGTGTTGTTTCCTTTTTTACGCAAAGATCAGGATGAGGTAAAGAAGAACAAGCTTCACCCTATCAATCCCACCATTGGTGGCACTCCTTGTTATTTTAACTTAATTTTTCATTGGGCATAGTTGGCTCACTTGTAATTTGCTTCAAGAGCTTGATCCTCCACTGTGCCATGCATGTAATGTTGTGTTAAGTGTTCGGCACATCCTAATTGAAAGTGTCAATTTTAATATCCTCAGACAAACTATTCATCTTCCTGACTCACCGTGATCCAAGTTGGGAAATGATGACAGTCAAGTAATGATTTTAGCATTTTGAAATACACTGGCCTTTTACAGTGTGTCTGAGCAAAATAACTTTTCCTTGCCTTTTTAATGTGTTGTGTATGTTCCGTGCAGGTCTCTTTACAACTTCGAACTTTTAACCCTTCTCAAGGAGCTTTTTACACCCCTCTTTTAACTTTCAGGTAAGGATTGTGGATAAGGGGATTTTTCCTCATATAATTTGCCACCCAGGACACCTGGGTTATATTCCTGACGTTGGTGATGTAAGGTTGGAATTTTCCAATCTTGTCCCCACATAAAGCAGCTCCAGGGCTCACCCAGCCTCAAATCAATGGGTACCTGGGGGCAACCCATGGCAGGTAAAGGCAGCCAGAGCATGGTACTGATCACATCACCTCCAATTGGCCAAGATCGAGAATGTTTGCAGCCCTACCCCCACATCCCCTAAAATGTTCCTTCATGGCACGGTGCTATATGCATGGGGAACTTTACCTTTTTCCCCTTATAATTAGAAGGATGCAAAATGGCCATATGTGCAGACGCACCCATAAAATTTTAATTAATTCATTCATTTGATCACCGTGTAAGAACTTTGTAGTTGAAGTACTGCAGATTAGTTATCAGTACTGGTTGACATTAGATATATTAGAATTTATAAGTAGTGGTCAAAATTAGTACTGAGCTGACACTGCTTTGAACCAATATTGGTACTTTTAATGATTCATGCAGTCGCTGATTTAAACATTGTAGCAATTAATTATTCTTCAAAATTGTTGTAAATGTTAGAATATACATAACTATTGCAGGTGCAAATGTGTCATATCAATGTAGCAAATGTATGTTTAGATTCATAGGATTCATATTCGTCATACAATCAGACTAAAAATATATTTTATTTAATCATAGAACTCATTTTTGCCTCTCAAAATTTTAACACAGAATTAAATGGTCTGCATTACATAACTTGGATCAAAGTTGGGCCGAACAGTTATGCCTGTTGGGATTGTGTGTGCTTTGCTGTAGAATAATTGATCTCCAGAAATGTATTATGACAAAATTCAAACTGATAAATTTCTATTATTTTACATTGATATTGTACCATTGTTGTTGCCTAGTAGCACTATATTGGCATCAGTAAGCCTGTGAGTATTCATGAAAAGTCTGTTGAACAATGGTCGGGCTTTGATGTGATAATACAGAATTTATAATGTGTTACATGGCACTTTTGGCAAACCAGACAACTTCAAGTCTGAATTGACATCACATCTTGCAGTAGTAAGAGCACCCAACCATTCAAATGGCTTACAGTCCATGTTGCAGCCAAAGTCAAGGAAAACTTATTTTGTTACATCTGCAAAAAAATCTTGCAAGGTTGCATCATATGTGTAAGTGTATGTGGTTTGGGATAAAGTTATTGTGGTTATAAGAAAAGTTCAGTGTTGTGTATCAAGACCATGTGCACTGAATATCTTGTTTGCTTTCAGACAGTGAAAAGCATTACATTATATGTTTAATACATATGTTTACTACAATTTGCATTAATGAATGCTAAGTATATATTTCTCATGAACCCTTACATTGTAATATTTTTTCTAAATTCAAAGTAAAAAATAATTTAAACCTGAATATGAAATAGAACTCAATTAACATATCTGCAATATTCAAAATTGGTTTTAATTACCTGAATGCAATTAATTAAACAAATGAAAGATCTACCATATTTATCCTCTTTCTGAGAATAGTAGCAACTGTTAATTTTTTCATTAACACATTTATTTTCCGTAGTTTTCACTTTTTCAGCTTGTATTTTAGTTGCATTGTTAATTCAAGTTAGTTATATTAGTTTATCCACAGACCTTGTGTGACTTGTTTTATCATCCAGCAGTTCAGCTAAGATAATCCAAAGTTGGAAGTTAGTATACTGCAGGAGGCCTTAGAAAGAGCGCTTTGCAGGCTAACAGCAAACGTCGCTCGCACACTGTTGCCGATACTTCCATGTCGTCTGCTCCTCAGCCGAACAAACAGGTCGAGGTAGCAAGAGGCAGAGGCCACACACCCTTCCAGAAGGGTGCAGCGAGCTAGCTGTGGCAACCAGGCTCACTCATTCGCGGACCTGACTGGTTCTCGCAGACACACCTCCATATTGTTGTCTGCTGCAAGCCCACGAAGCAATCTTTTTAAGGCCTCATGGAGTATAGTGACTTATTTCCTCTCAGACGTATCTTGCAGTTGTCTGGCTTGCTGAGCACGGCAATGTTCTCATTATTGTGGATTTTAACTAATCCATGGCAGTTACCATCTAATCAACAACCAGTAATATCATCAGTGTCACCAGAAATTTTTGTGTGTCTGGTCAGGCTGATGATAAAACTTGAAGAATAGAAATAATAAAAATATTGATTATTCAATGATGAATGTTACAAACCCATATTATTTCAGATGTATTATTATTTTTCTTATTTTGGAGATATTTTTGCTACTAGATCCACCAGATGAGTGCTTTCATTATTATTATTATTATTTTTACATTACATGCAGTTAGCATACTGAAATGTGTGTATATATATATATATATATATATATATATATATATATATATATATATATATATATATATTAAATTTTACACACCTCATTCAAGAAAAAAAGCTTAAAAGGTTAAGGGAAAATTGTAGCCCTAAAGTTTTTGTGTAACTGCTCAGCGCACATAAGATTCTCATTTCTGGAATTTTTGAAATGTGACACCATTTGAATAAATGGCAGAATATGAATTATAACCTAGTTTCTGGATTTTACACTCATTTTTTCAGTCTAATGCTCTTTTTAGACTTTGATATTTCTGTTCGAATTTGAACTAAGTGCATTTTTTTTCTGTTTTTAAAAGTAGTAATAAAATTTTGCTTTTTTGTAACTTGAAATAGACTATGCAAACTTCCAGGGCCGGCGATAGATTATTTGAATAATTATTTTCTCTTCTTTCAGTTCTAGTGAGTGCCAATTGTATATTGACCAAAATAACCAAAGACACACCAAACTTTTGACTTCGATATTTGTTATATTGCAAGTAGAGAAATTTCTATTGGAGAAGAGGCACAAAGTAAATGAAGAGGAGTATTTTTTCATAACTTTCAACCCCTATCTTATGCAATTGAAAATGAAACCTGTGGAAATGGATCCATGGAACTGTACAGAAAGGTTCTCTGTTATCTTCACAACTTTAGCCTCAAATTCTGAGCTGAATAAAATTTGATTAACAGTGGATAAAGTCAATACATGCCTCTACAAAATTTTTAAGCAATATGGAATAGATTTGTATCATTTCTGCAAACTTTAATTTAGGTCATATCATGCAGTAAGCACTGTACCAGGTAATTTCATCAATGAAAAAAGTTACTGAATAAATCTGTATTTAGATGCTCAGTTGATTGTGAATGGTAATATCTTGTTATAATGTTCATTGAATTTGAATTGAGGTGGAATGTACATATAGATTCCTAAGAAATAATTCTATATTTTGAATATATTGTGAAACTTAGGCATAAGAGATAAATAGTTTAGAAATAATTTTTGTATGAGCAACAGTTTTATTTTCACTCTCTTATGATACATCTGTTTAAACAATCAGTTGGGAACACTCCCTTGTGTGTGTTTTTGATATTGAAATTTGAAGCTTGCAAGATTAATGCTTCATAACATTTTGATACTGTTAACCTACCTGTCTTGCTGAACTATCAGTGTGATTGATTCATAACACTATGAACCCGCTGTAAACAAGTTAACATAAACTTTGCATAGCGATTGGCATGTTGATTCAAGCAGTTGTTTTTGGATTACCAGCTACGTTAAATCTTCATATATTTCCAGCATTAAGTGGAGAGCAAGTGTGAGTATAAATATGTTTGCATGAGAGGGCAGAGCTTGGACTGCATTCTGTGATTGGTTCGCTCTGGATCCAGGTGTATCATTGGCGGATGTTGTCCTTTTATAGAGAAGTATGTTCCAGGAGTGACTAGGCTGGAGTCCCATATTCCTGATGATGTTTATGCCTTCTCGGGCTCCATTTACTCTTCTATCCCAGTAACCAGCACATTGAGATATGATTTTAATGTTTGTAAATCTTTGTTATTCTGCACTCTCTTGGACCTGACTTTCCTTGTTTGAAACATCTAATGTAACTTTGATGTTGCTTACCTTGTTGATGATAAGAGCAATTTGAAATGTTGGAAATAAATGCTGACTTGACTTTGCTGGTAACCCAAGAATACCTTTTTGAATAAATTTAGCATATTCCAAATTCTGTTACCATGTAGTTTATGTGACTGGCACAATCTTCAATTATTTGATAAATATAAATAGGTAAAGGTTGATTTCTGTTTACACAAACTGTTGCTTGTCTTTCTGGATATAAGGTATGCAATTTTAAATAATATTTATCTTCAGATTAACTCCTAGGTACTATGGATGGGAATAGTTATGCAACTACTATGGACGAAACCTCTGCGTCATTTTCTATGTTTTAGGACACTTACGTCCCAGAAATAAAATTTTATTTATTTTAGGGGTTAAGTCATGTTAAGTGAAGTTAGTTTATTATGGTATATATAAAATTCAAAAAATAATAATAGTATAAACAATACAGACAATTTAATAACAACGAGATCGTAAATGATAAGAAAATACTAAAACTTATTCATACTCAATTCCAATACCTTTGAAATACCATTACTATTGCTTTTTATTTTCTCATAATATTACAAATCGAGAGTAACATATTGTCAGTACAATTCAACTATAATATAAACAAACAGTATGTTAACTACTATTAAAAATTCAAGGTTGTCTGACTTTCAGAATATTTGACATAAATTGAAGACTAAAATTGCTAAACGCTGTAAGTGCCAAAATAATTCAAACACCGTTTTCCACCTTAAACTATGAAATGTGCTATGCTTTATAATGTGGTATGGATGGGTCGATATGAAATTTTGGCCGATACCGATACAGTACTGATATAAAATTTACCGATACCGATAACCGATATTCTACCGATCTGATATAAAATTAGAAATGGTCCTTGAAGACCCTGAAATTTTCATTGATCTCCATAATAAATGTGTGTTTCGAGCTGATTGCAATGCAAAAGAAGTTGAATATTTAGACATTTACTTTTTCAGAAAGTAGGGCATGGAGATTATCCATAAAAATTACAACAAAATGGCAGAATTCTGCACTAAATTATAAGATATTTATCGGTAAAATAATCGGTAATTTTACCGATACACCGATATGCCTATATTGGCCGATACCAATAGAGTACCGATTAATCGGTTCTTTCCCTATAATGTGGTAAACGTGAAAAGTGGCTGGTAGCCCTCTAAGTAGTTCAAAGGGCATGTAAAGAGGTCACTAGTGTGAATGTTCTTACAGGCTGATGTGCGGAACGATGCGATTTCCCAACACTTTCGCTTTTGGCACTTACACCATTTACCACTTTTAGTCCTCACTTACAACGTTTACAACTTTCAGTCCTCAATTATCTCACATCAAAATCACATTTGGAAAGATGAATATCAAAGATATAATTTTAGATTTTTGAAAAGTAATAAATGCACTATCTTGATTTTGAATCATGCAGTCTTAGTTCTGTGAACAGAAGTCCCCATACTTCTATGACGTCAGGGTTTTCTCCAATTCTCTAATGAATTTGAAGTCAGAATCATTAGCACTGTCATTTAGTACTTCATTAATAAGTTCCTTAGATTTCCTTTCATAATTAGGATCCAAAGGTCATAAAGCACCTTGTCCGGAAGGTCCTGCTTTCTCAGCCATGTTTACATATAGATTGAAAGACACCGCTCACAACAGCACGCGTAATATAAACTGAGTACACGAGGTAAAAATCTCACGTAAATACTACGGCACGTCTGACAGACCGCTCACCGGAAACAAAACTGAATAAGTATTCAGAAATCAAAGACGACAATGCAAGACTTTGAACTGGTGTAGATTGCATCTCAATGGAAAGGTACATGGAAGAGTCCACTTTTCATTCGAAGGGTTAAGGTAGAAAAATGGAAACAAAATAACACAGCGATCTGACAGACCGTCCATAGAACCTAAGGGTTAAAGCATAATGGCAGTATTTCTGTACAGGTACAATCTTGATTTTAGTCTTTTCTAGACTATCATCATTCAGTAATTATAATCTTTGAAATGACGTACAAGATCAAGTGTTGTAAATATGGTGTGTTAATGTGGTCAATATTTTTGTTTATTGTTTTCCTCATTTATGTACAGTATGTACATACATTTATGTACTGAAGATATAATGGGCATTTACTACTAACTTCTTCACAGCAAGTTCCAATGAATATAGAGTTTCTGTATAGTATATAATTCACAGGACATTCTAGGAATCCATGCTGAATTTTAAAAAAGGAGGAAAGAACCTAATGCTGTGTCCTTACCCAGTCAGAGTTCTTACCTTGTAAGAACAGCATGAGCACAAACAATAAAATGTCCCTGAATATTTGACACAGCCTCATTGTCATCAGGAATGGAAGGTCTAGTTAAGTAGGGAGAGAAAGACAGTTTACTGTTAGCCACTGTTTTTGTAACTGCTTCCTTTCCCAATGCACCTGGGCATTTCATCGCTGGTGATGACATGTAGCTACTGTTGAAACCTAGATTATATTTTACTGTTTGTGTTTACGTTGTTTTTATGTGTTTTTTTTCTTTTTTTACAAATGATGCCACACAATATTATATTTTGCATTCCATTTTTGTTACTGTGTATGATACTAACTGTGCTAAGAATGCAACTGTGTATGCAGTCTTACTAGTAGTGTATGCAATCAAAATTTCAGTATAGCATTCAATGACAACTCCAAAGTGCTCAATAGTATATTCTTGTTTAAAACTTGTTTTTATTTTTTAATATTGGTGGTAGTGCCTACCATTCCCTTGAAAAAGTGCTATAAGAATATTTAATTTATATTTTGCTTGTGTGCATTGATGATTGTTCATTTATTGTTATTTTTTGTCTATTGTCTGCATTACCACAATACACACAAAAGTAAGTAGGTACTTACGTGATTCCGAATTACTGTATATATCATTTCCAGTGCACACAACTTGCACCTTTTTTTCAGGGACAAAGATAGTACAGTAATATATAATGTAAGATGTTCAACATAGCTATAGGAATTGAAGTTGCGTGAATATTCACTTATTAATTGGTTTACAAGGTGGCCCAAAAGCATGTGTTGACACCCTCAATTCGATTTGAGCCAAATATTCATACGGTGAATACAGTAAGTTACATGTAACTTAGGATTTGTGGTGACCAAAGATAGACTTTATTTATTATCTGTCACCACAAATTATGTAAAAAAATGTTATAATATCAAATTTCCAAAACGAAATGCAGAAGAAATTTCTTTTGCAGAATTTACTTCTGGGATCCATGGTTACTTGCACAATGAAGTCACTACTGAAGTTTAATTTATTGACATGATAGATTTCCATAGAACAAACTTTGTGGTAATATATTTGCTCGCAAAGCTTAATAGTATTTTGTTTGGACATATTTTTTTCTAACTGCTGCTGCTTGAAGCAAGAGCTCATCTGATTTAGTGATGAGACTTGCAATTACACAATTTACATGCATGCTTGTCATTGTTCCTCATTGTTTAGTACTATCTGACTTCTTATTTCATACTATGGGAATGAGAGACATGGTAATAGATAATTCAGGTACTCAGGTTTCCCCGAAGCTGGTTTAAGTAATTTAAAGAAATAAAATTACTTAAAACAGCTTCGCGGAAAACATGAGTACCTGAGTTGACTTCTTGTGTAAGCCATATTTTAAATCATGATATTGTGAACTCATTCATGTTTTTCTAATGTGTTCTTTTTCTGGCCTGAATTAACAGGAGGGAAGTGTAACGGGTACTACTAAAGTTCATGTCATGCATAATGAAACATGCTTTATATTTCGGCAAGGAAAAATTTGGCAGTAATTCACATAGCTAACCAAAATGTTTTGTTTTTTTTTAATTATAGTTTAATATTGTATTGAAATCTGGGTACCATAAGAAGTGTGTAATTTTCTTTAAGTTCAGTGGAAACTAGGAATAATTGCTTTCACAAACATAATAGTATACTAACACTTTATAATTAATATTTTCCATTGCATAATAAAAAAATAAATAAAATGATAAACTAATGAATATATTGATAATAATTTTATCACTGAAGGATATTTATGTAAGTTGTGTGTGAATGTTCTGAAAGAGAAAGTGAGCATCTTCTGTAGTAATATATAAGCAAAGTGACTTCAGAGGTGTTTTAGCATAAAGTTAACACACATACTGAGTGCATATTAAAGTCACAAAATGTTTACAAACATTGCAATATTTTCATATTTTAAGAACATTGACATAATGTTGGAATATCCTATACCAGTCTTTTTTAAGTTGTTTGTTCATTTGATTTATACGTAAATAAAAATAAATTATACATGATTTCGTACAATTCAGCATACATTTATTTTGTATAGAACATAAATAATAAATGTCTGAAGTTAGTTTTTGTTATGTTATTGGAGCTGGTGCTTTTTTAATAGATTTTTTAATTGTGGCTTTTGGAGAAGAGTTGTTGAAGAAAACATTCTTTTTTTGTATTGGAACATTTACAAAATATGAGTTATAAATCAGTAACACGTCTGAGTGAATCAAAATATGAGACATTTTAAAGATTATAAGAATGTTTTTTTTATTAATGATGAATAAAAAATACATACATTCAACTGTGCCCATTTATATGCTAAGGTCTGTGTGCAAATATCTCAATGATTTAAAACTATTAGCATTTCAACCAAATTTGAAAATGGTATCATGCTCAAATTCATGTAGTTAGAATAACTTTCTTCTTCTAGAAGTTGACCACTACAAGTAACTTCATAACCTAGTCTTTCCTGCGTGAAATGTGTTCAATTAGTCTGTTGAATGCCTTGCCTATATAACCCACAATCTGTTTGCTTCGGTTACATGAGTATAATGGCAGAAGAATGTTGAGATAGTTTTGTCAGTGTATTAACACTAGTTTTAGGGATGAAAGCAAATGATGTTGATCCTTTTGTACTTATAATAATAAATCCTGAAAAAATTGAAAAATATTTTCTACAAACTTATGTTCCACATGTTGTAAAGCTGTTTGTACATGACTCACGAACAAGTCATTGAATTGAACTTGTAAAAGGAAATGTCGTCAGAGACATGTCATTTTTCTCATTGAATGCACTGTTAGGTCCAAGAATTTCTATTTAGAAACTGTTCTAAATAACGCCATCCAAGCCTGACTGTCGACCAATCAGAGCACATGCTATTTAAATCTATTATCAGAAAGAAGCATCGCGGTACAAAATGCTATTTATTCCTATTCTGTGGTGAAAAGAAAGTCACGCAGAAAGTGTAAACACATGTTTGTGACTTGCGAGAAAGGAAAGAAGTGGTGGAACATTCTTGTCTGTATGTATTTAATCGCACTTATACAACAAAGAATATTTCTTCAGCAGTGAGTAATGTGATGATAAAATATATTTGACAACCAACCGTGAAACATAATATTTTGTGTTGATCTGAAATTGAAATTTAGATAAACACAATGAAAAACAACTATCTCATGGCGCAGTGGTAGCGTCATCGCCTTGTAATCAAGGGGTCCCGGGTTCGATACCCGGTGGAGGCACAAGTGGTTCGGATCCCACTTTAAGCTGTAGGTCCAGTCCCGATTAGCCTTACTGTGCATACAGTGGACTTAAAACACCAACTCAACTCAAAAACAACTATCTGTATATCTGTGGAAATGAGATTTTTATAAAAATATATTGTTGTTTTCACATTGTTTCTCTGGTGTCTCAGATTACATTTAGACTTTTAATAACTAAGAATATACATCAACATCACATTTCTTTAGAGTTTCTAACATGCCCTACATCTTTCTTTGGAAAGAAGATGATTACCTTTATTACAGCTAATTGCTAGTCTCTTTATTTTTTTTTCATGCCATACGCAGTGTCGCATACTCATAAAACTTGTGAACTTGTCCAATTTTTCTTTGATCATGTACATGTGCAATTTCAGACTATACAAGATTTCCAATAGTAATGCTGTTCAACGACTTTCAATTGTCGATTTTAGAATTTATTTCAATGACTTGTTCGTGAATCATTTGATCCTGTACAAACAGCTTTAACCTCATATTGAAATGCATGCATATTTTCTAATTTAATTTTTGCATGTCTGTCTGCCCAGTAATGATTACTGACTCTGGTTGGGGGGGGGGGGGATTTTTCTTATTGTTACCCTATCCCTAAGTGCCCATAAAACCTGCCAGATGAGTACGTGGATTTCAATTCTTTTGTGGTTCACATGAAATTCTAATTAGAAAATAAGAAAGACCATGTTTTTATGAATTAAAATAATGAGGTATTTAAATTTTGAATATTTCAAGTTGGGGAGGTTGGGGGGGGGGGGGCGAGTTTCATCAAGATAATTTGCATGTTTTCTGTAGTATATGAAACTTACTCTCAATTGAGAAACTAGCCTCCCTGACGGCATAGTGGTAAGGTCGTCCGTCTCCTTATAATTAAGGGGTCCCAGATTCAATACCTGGTGGAGGTACATGGTGGTTCAGATCCCACTCTAAACTGTAGGTCCTGTCCTGATTAGCCTTTCTGTGCATAAAGTGGGCTTAGAAACAAACTCACTTTCAACTCAACTCAATTGAAAAACAAGTACAGCTTTTCAGGGTATGTAACTTAAACACAAGATTGGAAAAATATAAAATCAGGGTTCCACCGTATAAAGTCGAAATATTTGGGTATCGTTGATAGGCTATGACAAAGGGACTATTTGTATAAAATCTATTAAATCCTTTCACTGTAATTAAAAAAAATAATATGCATAAAAATGTGAACGTATTATTACAAGCAGTTTAGTCCATCTGCACACCCAAATGGAGAATTTAATTCTCACTAGTCAATGAACGTGTGCTAAGCACATGACAAAAGCCATTGGCGGCTTAATCGTTCATCCTCCCTGTTTTAAACAGAAAGTGTCCCTTCAGGTTCGAGCTCATCAGCTGGACATAAGGGACGTGTAGGTAAAAAATAAGCACATTTAATCTTAATTATGATTATCAAACAGACCCTTTATAACCCTCCCCTTTAGGAAATAATAATGTTTTACATTCAGTTATATTACAGTATGTTTCAACGTGCAGATTTAATCTCCGCATAGGCAGCACGATTGTAGATTTATTCGTTGTTTTATTACACGAAGCGCTAGACTCGGTCCGTCTAAATTCAGCTGAGCTTACATTTTCAACATATCATTTTACGCAGTCCAGGGCGTCCGGTATCGAAGCTGGTGATGTGAATTGTTATGTTCGTAGCCTTTCGCTCTGCAAGCATTTGCTGACTTAGATTGCCCCGCACCTCCACCACGTATAAAGTCTAAATATTTGGGGATGGTTGATGGGCTATGACAGCCTTTAGCCGCTCACTTGCTAAGCGAGAGGAACGTTGTAAGAGAAAAGGGGTGGCTCTGAAGAGCAACGTCGACACTCAAACTGCAGGGGGACTAGCCCTGTAAATAAGAATACATGGACATATATTTAAAAACACTACCTTTGACTGAACAGTCAGGGGGAGGAAAGACATAAGGAATGTTTGTTACCTGAAGTTCTACGGCGATCTCTTCTTTGCTGGTCCTCATTGTGACGTGGCCCTACTCTGTAAGAAAACGGACGAGGGAGCAACTCCGGGCTCCAAACTCTGTACTTTCATAGACTGATATTCTAAACGATAACTTTAACTTCCCGATCGTTCGTTCGCTGCTTTTTCTAAACTTATGATGCCTGTGGAGCTCTCTCGCGATAACCGGATTCAACGTAAACTGAAACATCTGATGGAAAACGGAAGACAACTAAGACTGAGATTTTCTCTCATGACCTATTTAAGTGAAATTTGAACTATCGGCCATTACGATGGTTGCTTCAATCGCATCCTTTGGCAACGGCAATTCTGAGGAAGAACACTGATTCCTGATTTCATTTTCTAATGCAATGTCAGCAGAGTTTTTCCAACTCCGCTGAAGGACGCTGTCGCGATGCACGTTTAAGAAGCTCTTTTTCAATGCTTCAGCGGGACCCTTTTTATAATGTGATTAGCTTATTTATTTATGATGCCCGGGTCCTAGGTTCGATTCACGTCTGCGACGTGATACGCCACTCACCACATGTGTTTGGATTTTTTTAAAATTACAATTCGAACTTTTGTGTCAAAGGTATTTATCACAGCCATAGAATAAAGGATTGTGATTTTGCTTTGGTTGCTGCTTCCCTTTTTCAGCATGTAGTGAGTTTTCAAGAACACCCACTGTTGTTCTCACCTAGATCAGGTACTTCTTCCTCAACTAGGTTTCTCGGTTCAGTCAAAATGAAAGGTTTCATAGACATGTGTTTCTGCAAGGATCTCACTTTGATCATGCAGTTGAAAATTTCAGATTACCTACTACAGTGTTACAACACGAAGCAATTTATCATTTTCTGACATTTTCCATTTGTGGTGAAAGAAATAATGATTTCTACAGAAAATGAAGCAATTGTTCTACTACTTTGAGAGATGAGGGGCCTCCCTGATGGTGCAGTGGTAGCGTCGCTGCCTTGTGATCAAGGGGTCCCAGGTTCGATACCCGGTGGAGGCACAAGTGGTTTGGATCCCAGTTTAAACTGTAGGTCCAGTCCCGATTAGCCTTACTGTGCATAAAGTGGACTTAAAACACCAACTCAACTTTGAGAGATGATAATGACAGTATCTAATGCTTGAAGTGGAAAATGTTACCTGGGGGATGTTTGGTCGAGTCTTGTTGTTAGCTGAGGAGATGCTTCTAAGGTTTAACATGGTGACAATGAGACAGCTGGGGAATACCAACCCCCTCACTTCGAGCACTGATGACATCACTGGCTGTATTGAAAGAAGTAATTTAGTGTTTTTTCTGTTTTCCATAGCAACTGGCATTTAAGTTGTAAATTAAAAATTTGAGGTGCCATGAAGAATTTTCATATTATCTGAGCACACAACTGTACATGATAGTAGGGCGACAAACCAGCCAAAACTTGTCACTTCGTAGGAAGGTCACCGCCACAAGCAGCAACAATATTTTTCTGACAGAAGTGATCTTGGAGAGTTAAATTAACTGATGTTGCCAACTTCGCAACCTGGGACAGTGGCCGCCATATTGGATTGAAAATTGCGGCAGGTCAAATACACTTAGCTTGCTGTTTCTCATGATAGAAATGTTACTGTGCTACACAGACTTTCAAAACTGGTTTCATTCGAAAGAGAAAACTCCAACAACAATAAATGGTTATGGTTATGAGCTGGTTCTGAATAACCGACGAGTGACTGTTGATGAAGTGGCAAACCATATGCACGTTAGTCATGGTTCTGCATATGAAATTATCCATAACAGGCTCAACTTTCATAAAGTCTGTGCGAGATGGGTCCCTAAAGAACTCCCTGAAGGGAACAAGCGAAATCGTGTGAGAATCTGTCAGCAATTATTGGACAGACATGCTAACGAAGGTGAAGCCTTTTTGAAACGAATCATCACTGGAGATGAAACATGGATCCATCACTTCGAACCTGAGAGCAAACGCCAGAGCATGGAATGGAAACACCCTGAATCTCCAGTGAAAAAAAAGTCGAGCGTCAACACACTGCAGGAAAAGTGATGCTCACACTTTTTTGGGACTCAGAAGGGGTAATTATGAAACATTATGTGGAAAAGGGGACAACAATAAACAGTGAACGATACAGTGATATGCTTTCGAACAAGTTGAAGCCTGCAATTCGAAGCAAACGACGAGGTCGATTGTCGGAAGGCATTCTTTTGTTGCATGACAACGCGCGTCCCCATACCGCCGCCAACACCGCTCAAACTCTTCAGAATCTGGACTTCGAGGTGTTAGAGCATCCTGCATACAGTCCCGATCTCGCCCCGTCGGATTACCATCTGTTCGGTCCACTTAAAGATACTTTAAGAGGCCGTCGATTCGACACAGATCAACAGGTGAAGGAAGCGGTGCATACGTGGTTTGCTGCTCAACCGAAAACCTTTTTTTTCAGGGTATCGGAAAGCTTGTGGAACGTTGGACCAAGTGTATTGAAGTGCAGGGGGACTATGTTGGAAAATTATATCATTGTAAGTTTTCTATTGTTTCTGTGAAAAATAAAAAAAAATGATTGCATTTACTTTTTGACTGACTTAATATATCAAGGGATAAGCAAGACTTTCAGTTCTTTTGTCAGTGAGGTCTCCCCGATGGCGCAGTGATAACGTCGCCTCCTTGTAATCAAGGGGTTCCAGGTTCGATACCCGGTGGAGGCACATATTGGTTCAGATCCCACTTTAAACTGTAGGTTCAGTCCTGATTAGCCTTACTGTGAGTAAAATGGACTTCTCAAACTCAATCAATCTTTTGCCAGTGATTCTCATCTCACTCACCATTCCCTGATTTTGATGGCATAAAGTCGATGATTACGGAAGTAACAGGGATTAAGAAAACCAATCCTTCTGATGCTTATGATGATGGAATGTCTTCAATGTTGAGTATCGTTGGTAAAAATTTGGCAAATGTCAAGTTTGAACAAAATAAGAGAGTTAATCACTGGAGCTGTCACTTCTGAAGTGAAAATCAGGTGTGTTGTATCCAGTTGATCCAGAGTTTTTTTTATTTAATAAATTATTTTACTGAAAAATCACAAGACCAATTCAGAGAAAACTTTAAGTACAAACTTGCCCCATACCAGTTACAGCTGATGAGGTAGGGATGTGGACAACAAAGAAGCCTTCTCTTAATGATCCTCTTTGTACCACTCGCTGAGAGACAAACATACTGCACCGCCAGATTCTTCGCATTATACCCTGTAAATGTCTCAAGGATTGCGCAAGGGGACTTGTAGCTGCAGAAAAATTGGGCTAACGTGTTCAAAATCTGGCACTGTTGCATTTGCTTCTTAAGATTGATTTCGAAGAGACACGTGCCGCTTCCGTCTGAAAGCTCCCTTCCTCTACTATACTCTGTCCCTGGAATCTCTGGAACAAGGCCACGTGTTACATTAGAGAAGGGGAGAAAGCTTGTGGGCGGGCGAAGCAGTACACGCTCCTATAAGCGCTTAGTAGCTGCAGTCGTTTTGCCTCCACCCCATGGACGTCCGCAGGATTTTTTCCAGGAAGGGGCAAGGAAGGTATTTTTTTCCAGGGGGGGCAAACGAAGGCAAAATTTCCCCCAAAATAGTGTTGTTTCCTAAAAAAACATTGCTTAAATTTGAATTTATAGTGTTCATGCAATAATTAACACATATTATTGTGGATAAAATGAAATTATATGTGTGAAATACATATTTTTTGGTTGACTTTCATTTTCCAGGGGGGGGGACGGCCCCCCTTGCCCCCCCTTCCGGACGCCCATGCTCCACCCTGCAATTATATTCGCTCTCACGTATTCATTGGTCGAGTTACTACTTGTGCAGACCCTTGTCTTCGTTCGCTCGCTCCAGAGATTCCTGGGACAGAGTATAGAAGACGAACGGAGCTTTCAGATGGAAGCAACACCTGTCTCTTGGAAACCAATCTTAAGAAATAAATGCAACTTTTCGAACTGACGCGACACGGCAAGCTGCACGTGTCACTCCAACTGGGCCTTGTTCTCGATACCGTGCTTTGAAGCACCTCGTCAGTTGTGCGCGCATACACGGTGAATGTTTTAGACTAAAGGGGGCCGTGTTAGCTTTGAAATCCCTGTGTAGATTGTGGCCTGTCGCTTTTGCTTCGATCTGCAAGCTCACGTCAATTCTGATTCACATTCACTTACAAGAATTCTTGCTGGTAGAAGACAAGCGATGTTTTGGTTTCTAACAGTAGCAGAAATACAGATATTATGTTAATTTGTTTTATGTTAAATATTACAAAATTATGTTTTAATATAAATATTTTAACACTTGAGAATACATTTTCAAGAAGAGTCCTTAGAACATTTATAATAGGCATTTTAATAAGAAATAAGGGTTCAAGCTGCCATGCAAAAGCGTTTTCTTGAGTTTGGCTCTCTCACAATGGAGTGGGGAAAAGGTGAAAATACTCGATTCTCTAGCACCATAATGGTGCTTCCTAGAAGAAAAATGCACAGAACATTTTTAGTAGAGAATTTTATGTAGATTTAATTTTTGTTATAGTCTCTTTTGCTGTAAAATGCTTTCCAAGCGAGATATTTGCAAAAAACTGATTTTGGGAGCCATTTTCCAAGATGGCGGCCAAATCCAGGGTGGTAGAGGGGTGCAAAATTAGTATGTTGTTAAGGGCCCTTTTATGAAGATAATAGAATTTGTTCCAGCTTTCTCTATTTTTTTGTTTATTGGACCTCAAAATCATCCTTGTTGACTGGCCTATTATTTTACTTCGCTTTTTGTGCCACGACTTTTGACTAATTTGCGAAGCATGATATGATGAAATTGATGAATGGACACTCACAGATATCCATGCCCAGGCCAGCGGCAAAGATAACAGTAGGCAAATGAACCATCTCTATTTTCGTTGTTTTTTCTTCATTCCATGTGTTTTTTTGGGAACAGAATTGTGCTTGTGCTGGAGCAGAAGCTGTCCTCTGCATATTCGTGCCTTTTGTTTAGATTCTTGAACTCCACGTTCCGGAGGACAGTGAATCAATGAATGAACATGGTAATGGACAATTTGTCCACTATTACATTTTCCGTCAACTTACAATTTCAACTGACGGAAGAAAATTTACAAACCAGTCAGTCATTGGACCGGTGACTCAGTAGCTGCTTCTGCCTATTCGCACATTCGCACGTGCACACCCAAATAAACCTGTTATACAAAACATTATTATTTTACTTTTTATTGAACTCTATCTCCTTCGAACCATCAAGTGTTCCCACACCGCTTCACCAAGATAGATGGTGGAGAAGCGTGCGATCAGTGATATCAACCCGCGTAGACCGAGCCGCGCTTGGGGCTTGAACACAATGTTAGTTTCGCTCCCTATGACGCAGTTCAAGCAGTCGCGTAGAGGACGCGGATTTGGTCTTTTAGCGTGAGCGCCGTGTGAGGGGATGTTGCATCATTTACGAAAGGTGTGAACGCAGCGATCGGTGTGCGAGAAAATGTAGTGTTGCAAACCCATTCCATTATACGTAGATCGTGTGACAGAGTCGAGCCAACCTATACATCATTGCAAATTGAGGGAAATTTCGATGGTATATTGTACCTCCGATTGTGTTCCGTGCATGATAGGGGAAGAAAAGGGGGAATGTGAGGAGGGCAACTGAAAGCGAGACAGGTGTTTTAAACATGCCTGATATTGCCTTTGCTTAGTGCATCTTGGCCCAAATTAAACGGTCTCTGTGGCGCAGTAGCCGAATTATCAACACGCGCGGAGGGAGCGTACATCAATCAGTCAGCTGTTTTGCATTGTGTGTGGCTGTTACTGAGTTGTAAAATTGTTTAGCGCTGTCAAAAGCTTGTACCTGTTTCAGTGCAAACTGTTTGATTTCATGATGAATAGGGAAACGGTACATAGCGAAAGCAGAGACTTAATATTTAACGTTGTTGAATTTTTGGAGGGAAGTTAGCTACAAAGCCTGTAGCAACTGCAGCAATATATGGATACGGCGGAAGGGAAGGAAAAATTCTGAAGTACGAAGCAGGGCAGTGTGGACTCCGTGAGTACTGTAATTTTCTTTAATATTTATTATTCTCTTGATTTGCTTGGTTCGATCAGTCTGTCATGAGAAATATACAACAGCCAGATAGATTATAATTGATTTCCTCCATGTGGTAGTTGGATCGGCTTCTTTGGTGTTCGCCAATGTTATTATTCTCCTTGTTCATTAATATCAGCGGAGCGGAGGAGGAAGATTTTATGAAATGTTTTGCAAATCGACAAAAGTTTTGATATTGTAGATCGGTATTTATATGTACTGAGTAATTTTGTCAGATTATCGAATGCTGAATTACATATTGCACAATAACATCGCTCTTCTCGTGATTGGCTGGATAATTTCCGAAATATTTGAAATTTGTAAAAAAATCCGTTTTAAAAAAATCATAGCCTATCGTAGCCTCATTTACAGTGAAAGTTGATCAAAACTTGGGTTACCAATATATTAAGCAACAATGCTCAAAAACGGGTGCTAGTATTTGACAGGGGTGTTACAAAACTTCTGGACGCGAGATTAAAGTGCACACCCATAGAACCAGACCACGAGCCGCCACTGCGGTGACTGAATCTAAAGCGGGATTTTGGTGTGAGGTGTTTGCGTATGACTCTCTGCAAGAGTGCAACTCTTTCGTTTTGAACGACGTGAAGCTTCGAACACACAGCAGCGTTGTAAAGTTAGTATGTATAATTTTATTTTTAGAACACTAGCGTGTATATTGTAGTGTGCATAGAAAGCAAGCGTATACTGTTAACCACCTTGTGCGACCAAGTCAAGTGGAGTAAATCAAAATTGTGCTATTCTTACTTCCACGTTTTTATTCCTCGTGTTTTTAAGTTACCCTCTAGTTGCCCCCCTTCTTTTTAGTCTTAGTTGTAGACATTGCTTTAATCGTTTTATATTACATCAAAACTATGAATTATCGTCTATGTTCCCGTGCTTTGTGCAATGGGGAAGAGAATCAAGTTACATCACAGACTTGCCGGAGTTAATTTTAAGTCCCTTATGTTCAGATAGGGTAATAGGGACTTTATGTACAGTCTTAAATAGGGCTGAGTCCATACCACTACGAACCGATACCGATACTTGAAAATTGCAATTATTAAAATTGTTCAAAATATTGATCAATATTGGTGTGTAAATAATCTTCTCCAATTATATGCATCAATCTACAAATACATTTGCTTTATAATACTCCCTCTGTCCCATAATTATTGTCCGGTACACTTTTGTTTGTTGTCCCATATTAATTGTCCGATATTCAAACTAACTGTGACATTGGTGTATACAGAGGAAGAAAATGAAACGCGGGAATGAGTCATACAACGTTATTACTCAAGGATCAGTACAAATTGGCCGCTCAAGTATCCAAAAAAACATAAATAAAAATTTACCATTTTGGCATACCGGACTATAATTATGGGACAGAGGGAGTATTCAATAAATTAATCAGAATATTAAAATAGATATGTAATCACAAAATACAGTTTGTGCAAAATAAAAAGAAAACTTGAATTTTGTTGTGTAATTTCCAGGATAATTATTAAACTCCGCGAAAATGTCACGCGGCATTTTTGCGGACCCTGTGAAAGACCAAAATGCCGGAAAAGTATCGGCTGATATCGGTAGAGGAATTCCAACCGATACTTTCCGATACCAATACCACTGGTATCGGCCGATACCGATACTTCGGCATCGATATCGGCTCAGCCCTAGACTTAAGTGATATCCGAAGTACTGTGCCATGTGCCACCACCGAGGATCAAACCTGGTACTCCTTGGTTACAAGGTGACAGCGTTACCTCTACTTCGCTTTTCTGTCTTTCCAGATTAATTGCAACGATGAGGATGATGATAATTAGATCAAAGTGATACCATACCCAGAAACACAAAGAAATACCAGTGTCCAGGGCGGGACTCGGACCCCGAACACCCGTTAACGAAATTGTGAGCCAACCACTCGACGAGCTCGGTCACTGATTTGTATTTTGTGTCGCTTTTATGTCCCTGTAGACTAACTGCGACGACAATGATGGATAGATTAAATCGATGAATGGACACTCACAGAGAACCACCCATGGCCATACCAGGACTCGAACTCGGAACATTTGAATCGTGAGACGATCACTGAATCAATAAGGTGGAAGGAGGGATGAGTTTGATGCTGTTAGTAATTTTACTTTTTTGTTATGTGTGTTAATTTACTCACACAATTAATAATTCAGTAGGAAAGGTCGTGAGATACTTGACTCACGTTTTAATTTTCTTTTTGGTGCATTTAACAGCCAGAATAGCCGATGGACACAGTGGTGTATGCTGGTTTTAACGAGTGGGTAATCTCCGACCCTTGATTCATTCACCCAGTCCCTGAAGCATCCCTGCAAATTTACCTCAGCATCCGTACAGGATTTGTGAATATATGTGTGGAAAATTTTACCTTATTGTTGCTACCACTATCAATTAATTGTTGTGATTGCAATTAATCTACGTTTAGAATTTCAAATAATAAAACAAGAAAGTATTATAAACCTAATAAAAAAAAGCTGTAACATAGAACATGAAAGGAATGTGCTAGTGAAATAAAAAACCCTCAATATTAATCGAAGTGTAAAATTTAAGTTACCCCAGTACCAGCTATCCGTGCACTTCCGATTTTTATTTTTATACACGGAAGTATAAGTTCAAGACCTGTGGCTGTGGTACAGTCAACGGCAAAGATAATGGTAAGCAAATTGTCCACCGCTATTTTCATTACTTTTTTATTCTACATGCTGTGTTGTTTTAAGGAATGAAACTATGTTGGTTCGAAGCAGGCATTGTTCTCTGCTAATTGACGTCTTTATTTCAATTCATTGTCATCACACTGTGTAATTCAGACCGAATGAAAATGGTGGTGGACAATTCGCCTACTGTTTCTTTCGCCGTTGGGTGTACAAGAGATGCTATACTGGCCTACCTGCATTAACGATTTGCAAATTCTACGGAAAACACCTCGATCGAAATATTTTCACATGCAAATGCTCAATTATATCCATTGCCTTTAACTTCAGTAAACACAGCAGTATCACGAATACCAAACCAGTAACACCTAAACAAATAACACATTTTCGAATCGCCAATAGGAACATTAAACACAACACAAAGCCACCTTCCACACGCATTCAATTCCTCGCGCCAATCTTCTGTTGTGTTCCTGCTTGACTCAGAATGAAATTCCCTATGGATACTGAAAATTCCCCTTTCCCAGCTTTAAATTCCCTGCGATGCGAGAGGTTCTCCAAGTTGGAATCATTGCGTTTGTTCTTTATATATTTTACATTCATACATCTTTCATCTTTATGATCACTATTTAATCTAAAGAGGGGAGAAAAGCAACGTAAATGAACTAATAATATATTTTTCTGATAGCTTTCCCTTTCAAATATTATTCATATCCCTGAAAGAAGTACTCTGACTGGTTTTGAAGGTTACAAAGAGAAAGTAATCATGCATTTCAAAATAAAAAAATGGAAAAAGTAAGCATATAAATAGTTAAATTACTTCATTGATCGATTGATTAAATTGTTATTTTATGTCGCTTTTCTGCCACTTTTGGCTAATCACGACGAGTGATATGAAATTAGGGACATTTACAAAGAGCACTCATGCCCAGGCCGGTATTCTAACCCTGGAGCTCTGGCGTCGTATGGAATTATGCTAACCACTCCGCCACGGAGGTCGGTGTAATTTCTTGAATATCCAGTTTAAATTTTAATTTATTTAATTACCTTGATCTTCAATATTTAAGCTTTTCCCCTTTGAGAAATTCTGTTCCAGTAGCAGAGATCAGGAAGACAGAAGCAAATGTAAAATGAGAATTAACATAGAATTGGTTCGCAAATGTTATTCAGATTTCCCTGTTTCTCGCGCACTTCCACATGTATTTTCCCTACTTCCCTTTAATTTGTGAACTCAGAATTCCCGTCCCTAAGAAATTTCCCTGTCGTAAACAACACAGCTCCTACGATACAAAAGGCCATTGGGGAAGAATGGTCGCCAGCCGAGGGAAGGGCAAAGGCTCTGGGGTGGAGAGTGCAACTGGCGACTCTCTCCAGAAGGAGGTTACCTGGCCACGGAATCACCGTGCCTGAGAAGCAGTGTTTCCTTTCCTTCTCCCCTCCCTGCCCGCCAAGGGATTTAAAGGGAGCCGGTGGAATCTCACCCTGCCGAGAAGAGTCCACCAGCTGTAGAAAGCCTGTCGGACATTCCGCGGAAAACGGTTGAAAACATTCGCGCGCTGGAAGGAAAGAAATGTATGAATGAAAGATTGGTTGGAAAGAATATTGCGAAGAAATGAAAAACAATTTTTTTAAAAAAAATATACTCGGGTCATCTCCGATTACCTAGATGATCCAGAGTATACGGCGCTGGATGGACAGTTGCGTTAAGTTGGAAAGTGGAAATTGTAAGTTAAGGGGGGTGTTTGCTCGAGCCTTGAGGCTAACTTCCATGTTTCACATGGTGACAATGAGTCAGTAGCCACGCTCAAAATTGCGATTTCCACATATGTAAATTAAATATGCCAGACCCTTAGCTAGAGAATTCTGCACCTTGAGCGAGAATAGATTTTGGCGCCCTCCTCTTCCTGATGGGGTCAATTGCTGCAAAGGTTGGTAGCGGCAATCGATTCTCTCCCTCCACTCAATCCCGTTACCTCGCCCGTGTTAATTGGTCAGCCCTCTTGAGTCACTACATGCGCAGAGACATGCTTTCGTTCCCTCGCTCCAGAGATTCTCAGAAGAGAGTATAGTACATTGTTTACCACCAAGTACAGTAATAGAAGTTAATGTGTTCAAATATCATTGTACAATATATTACTCCTACATTCTACGTTAAATTTTGCTGTGCAGGACTATGCAGTAAGTTTCTATTTTCTATTATAGTTGCTGTCATATTTACAGAGTTTAACGAATACAAAGAACGCTTTGCAAAGAAACAATATAATATTTATTCATTCTCGAGTAAATTGTAAATTTCTCAAATAAAAAGCAAGTATTCTGTTTTACATGGGCCTCCCAAATGTCGTCGTTGCCTTGTAATGAAGGACTCCCAGGTTCAATAACCGGTGGAGGTACAGAGTGGTGCAGATCCTACTTTAAACTGTGGGCCCAGTCCCGATTAGCTTGTCTGCACATAAAGTGGGCTTAAATGCTAATAAAAGCCTTATTTTCAGAGTACATTCAATTTTGTGAGTACCGGCCTCCGTGGCGGAGTGGTTAGCCCAGCGTGCTACGACGGCAGGGGTCCATGGTTCAAATCCCGGCCTGGGCATGGGTGTTCATTGTGAGTGTCCCTTCATCGATTTCATCATATCATCACTCACCCTCATCTTTGCGATTAGCCAAAAGTGGCAGAAAAGCGAAGTAAAATGAATCAAATCAATCAATTTTGTGAGTGACTATATATGCGTTTGATTAGCCAAAAGTGGCAGAAAATCGACGTGAAATAACAAAAACACATAATAAAAAATACTATATGTCACATCATCTTTGTGCAATATTTATAATTAATGAATTAGTATAATAAACACGATGAAGCTTTTACAGAAGAGACTGCAATGCAAGCGAAGCGACCAAGAAACATATGAGATCTATTTCTTTGCACTGACAATGATATTAATATAATTGTGCGCCAGTATTTTGACATTTCCAATTTTTTTTTATATTTTTGCTCGTCGGCGCCCAGAGTGGACGCCACCTCCCCTAGTAACTCTGAAGTATGCAGCCTGGATTCGAACCCGAAATCCTTCATGGTGAGATCGTTAGCATGCGATTCAAATTGCTAGGCAAATATAGCATTTACTGTTCTTCTTTGTAGCTAATCAGTGGTGATTTATTCATCATGGAGTTTTGGACTTTTAACCACTGTTAATTTTTACAAAATCTACCTGGCACTTTTTTCGTATATATAGGTCCTTGTGACTGCAGACGCGGTGGAGCCTAGGTCACCTTGAACAATCCTCCTAGGCAACCATTTATGTGACATAACAGACTACACGCTACCCTGAAGACGGAGGCAGATTCGGCCTCCGAAACGTAGGTAAAAAAAAATATTTTTTTTGTAAAAATTAACAGTGGTTAAAAGTCCAAAACTCCATGATGAAGCATTTACTGATTTTAATAACATGTTATTTTCTCCAATAGTTACGTCATAGAATAGGCCCACATCAACTTGCGACTATTTTGTTTTGACCGCCGAAAAAATAGACAGTGACTGCGATTGAATGAGGCCATGTTGTCCATTCCCCGTAACATTGTTTAGATTTTCACAATTGACCTGAGCCAAGCTTCGTGATTAGAATTGTCCGACGAATGTACACAAGGCTTCCGCGAGCACATTGCAGCGTGGTGCGAGCGAGCGTATCTAACGACCGAGATTCACAGGGAGGATGCAAAATCCCCAAGGAAAGGGGGGAATCACGCCCCACTTGCAGTTGGCGGATCGAAATTTTGCTCCCAGAGATGAGCAAGCAGCAACCGTCCTGATATTGAATGTAAAAGTAATTGTGGAGGTCACGATCGTTTGTCAAAAAGTAATCGAATAGCGACAGGTGCAGAACTTTCTCCCTAATAAATAGGTAAATTGTTTCGACGCCACTCTTGGCACTTTTATTTATTCATTTACTTATTTTTTTGTTGAGAAAAGTCAAGATACAGCAGAGATGGCCATTTTACACTGAAATTATCAACATTGAGAAAGCAAGAAAAAACAAAATAAATAACAAATTAACAAAGAATAAGTAAAAGATGGCACTATTTGACATTATTTACAAGCATTTCTTCTGATGGAAGACAGAAAGGCATATTCCGAGGAAAGTATATCAATGGGAGATCATTATATAGTGTGGGAAGTCTGTAGAAATGTTTGAATTTCTAGTCTAGGTTTTCTTTTTCGTTAAGGAACATTAATCTAGTAATCATTTAATGGTGTTTATTAGGCTCTAAAAAAGAAAAATAATGGAAACAAAATATATATATGTAGTTATGGTGTGCAGCTCATACGAAAGGAAACGTAATATATAAACTGTAAGCACATTTACATTTCTCTCGATTTAAAATTCAATATTTTTTATGGGCAAAAATAACAAACATTTTGTGTAGAAAGATATATAAAATACTAATAATGTTAAACTGCAAATAGTGTCATTAACATTACTATAAATAAACATGGAAGCTGATATATTGCAAACTGTCAATGAAAAAATTGCCAAAATTCAGCTACAAAGACTATAAACATATTTTAAGTTATAATTATATAGTACATCCAGAATATTATATTTTCACTAGAAGAAAAGTTACTCAAATTATTATAGTTTCATTAACACACTCATCAAACATTTCCATAGTAGGTTCATGTGTACTGTATCAAAAACAGAAAAATGTATATTTGCATATAATTTTTATTTGCTTTAATTAAACTGTTCAAATATTTTACAAGGCCGTTTACTAGAAAAAGCCTCTCTATAAAAAACATGTATGGTGCCAAGAATCATACAATCAATTTTAAGCGTGGTTTAAAAAAAAATCAAAAAAGTCGATTTATATAAAAAAATCTGATTTAAATTTAAAAAATCATCAAAATGATTTTTAAAATAAAAATAATAATTTTTATCCGCCCTGCTGAAAATTGATATACACTTACTTAAAGCATTGTAATATACAATAAATGAATCTAAAGATCATTCAAATTGCTCGTGCAATTAAAAAATACCATGTTTTCTCCTCGTAATTGCGGGATCCTTGGTTCGATTCAGTGGCGTGTCTAGGATTTTCGAAACGGGGGATAAGTATACTTTTTTAGTAGTCAACCCTCAATTTCCCTTAAAAATTCGAGACGAGACGAGATTGATCGTGTGTCCCGAGACAAACGAATATTTTCGAGACGAGACAGCATTTCACAGCATTTCCACGAGACGAGACAGGCCAAAGACTCGTCTCGTGGGCAACACTAGAACCGAGGGGGGGGACTCATAACGACCCCCCTCTTGGGCACGCCACTGGTTTGAGTATTCCAATTGCAGCCACCTACTAATATGGATCCCACTTTAAATTGTAGGTCCAATTTACATTGATTGATTGATTGATTGAGTTTGTGTTTTAAGTCCACTTTGTGCACAGTAAGGCTAATTGGGACTGGACCTATAGTTTAAAGTGGGATCCGAACCACTATGTGCCTCCACCGGGTATCGAACCCGGGACCCCTTGATTACAAGGCGACGACGCTACCACTGCGCCATCGGGGAGGCTTAGGTCCAATTTACATTAGACTATCTGAGTACAGAGTGAATTTAAACATTGATAAACTTAATCTATATTATCAAATTATTTAGTTTGGAAGAAAATTGATGGATGATCTGCCAATTTTTAAAATCTCTATTGTTCCTTCGCAGCGGTTGGCTGCGATCCTTGTGTTAGCTCTGAACACACACTGGAAGTTTTTCTTAAGGAAGATTTTAACATTATTATTTTTCTACTAGTTGTGGCAATCCTCAAACAATAAACTAGCGGATCAAACTTTTGTATTATTTATATTAAGCTTATGTGTTTGCTTGCAGCCGGCCCCGGAGGCGCTAATACGCCAGGGGTCCCGGGTTCGAATCCCGTCCCGGGCATGGGTGTTTGCGAGCGTTCATTAATCAATTTCATCATATCATCACTCATCTCCATCTTCGTAATTAGCCAAAAGTGAAGAAAAGCGAAGTTAAATAAACCAAATCAATAAATAAACAATACATGTTTTCTTGCGCCGATTGAACTGCTTGAAGCAAGTTGTTTATGATCTCTCACAATGGCAAATAGCCTACTTATAATTTTTCATTGTAGAAAAGTTACTAAGAAAACATGATCAATTTATAACAAACTAGCGCAAACGCACTCGAACGCAAATTCATTTTGTCCACATCACGTTACAAGGCGTTAAGGCTTATGAGAAAAATTCGCGGAACGTTCAAAATAACCTACTTAACATTCTAAATACCTCGAATGGACATGATGAGAATTGCCCCTTTTGATGATATGCAAATTTCTGCAAGAAGTGCTGCGCATTGAGTACCAAAATATTCTTCTTAATATGTTGAATTAACAAAAGCTCTTACAGTATATCTCCACCTGGTCGGTATGTGGTACTTCCATGCTGATAGCCCAGTCCTTGGGTAATAATCAAAGCCCGAAGTCAAAGGAGAACAGTGCTGTAGTGTAGATAGGGAACAGGAGATAACACCCTTTCAGAATCCAGTTTGCACAGAGATGTAAACAATCTCCCGCAGCTTAAGTCTGAATATAACTAGGCAGGGAGGCTTCTTTTTGATAATGGGCAAGATAAGGCTTACTTCTGTATTCAAGGGTGTACAGCGTGAATATCAGCAGCTGCTATATTTACTTTTCCACACAGCTGTGTTTCCTTGCTGGCTTTTTTCAATAGCGTCTACCTCCCTCTCTCTCTTTAAAAAAGAGGAATTTCACATTTTGTAATGTACACGTGTTCAAATATCTATCTGTTTCGTTATCAAGAACTTCTTATTGGCACTGTTACAATAAGACTGATGTCTGACTTTTGTAGTTTTGAATCCTATGTGTAGATACAACACTTGCAAATTTTTTTATGTAGAAAATAGTGACTTATCACACCATCAGATGCTTGCTGTGGTGTAGTGGATTCAGAGCGATGACTTGGCACTTTTTAAAATGGACCTGCAAAGAATTAATTTTATCCTTCATAAGAAAAAGTAGCGAAAGAAATTAAAAGACTCACACAAAAAATCAACCCCTCCTATCGCCTAGTATTTTCGCACTTTTCTGTGAAAAGAAATGATGTTTGGATATTTTAGAAATAAATTCATATTTAACTTCAGTCCAGGGGTGTGAGTAGTACACCCAATAATTGTCAACGTCACGTCCACGTAGTACACCCTGGACTGCATTTTGCTGACTAACGAGGCTCTGGCTTCTGGACCTACGGCCAGTATGATCCTCGTAAGACACAATGTGTGTTGTCCTGTGTTTTGTCCTTATTTGTGCTGAGTGTCCCTTTACAGGCTCAGCTTTTAACCGAAGCAAGGATATTTTAGTCCTCCGACATTACAGATATGTTATATTAGTTATATTTTAGTTATGGTAAGGGGCTGGACCCCGTATAATGTGACGGGCTTAAAATAGTAGTCTAAGTGCTGACGCACCCAAAATTTCAAATTCACTCACTCACTTAAATTTCAATCTGATCGCTTCAAGATAAATTTATGCCGAACGTGTTCCAGTGAAGAATTTGTTACATTTTCAACACATCTATTTCTGTATCACTTTACATCTAAGAAGAGAGTTAGGAGCAGTAGCGGCTTCTGCCTATTCGTACGTGCACACCCAAGTAAATCTGTAATGCAAATCATTATTATTATACTTATTCACTGAACTCTGTCTCCTTCGAAACATCAAGTATTTCCACTCCGCTTCACCAAGAGAGGTGGTGGAAAAGCGAGCGATCAGTGATTTCAACCCGCGTAGACCGAGGAGGCCCGATCGCGGCTCGTTTCCTCGAGTTTCGTTCCCTCTGACGCTGTTACAGCAGTCGCTTAGAGAACGCTGATTGGGTCTTGTGGCTTGGGGCCAGTGCCTGGCGATCTTGCAGCATAAGGAACCCCCGTGAACACGGCAGTTGGTGTGTTAGCAAATGTAGTGTTGCAAACCCATTCCATTCGAGATGGTGTGACGGAGTCGAAGGAACCCATGCATCATTGCAAATTGAGGAATGTTTTTTAGAAAAGGGAAGCTTCGATTGTATATTGTCCTTCTCATCCTGTTCCGGGCAAGAAAGAACGGGAAGAGGAGGTGGGCGACTGTAAGCGAAACTGGTGTTTTAAACATGTCTGGTATTTCCTTTGCTTAGCACATCTTGGCCACAATAAACGCTCCCTGTAGCGCAGTAGCCGAATTATCAACACGCGCGGGGGAAGCGTACATCAATCAGTCAGATGTTTTGCATTGTGTGGCTGTTACGTGCGTTGCAAAATTGTTTAGCGCTGTCAAAAGGTCGTTCCTGTTGCAGTGCAAACTGTTTGATTTCATGATGAATAGGGAAACGGTACATAGCGAAAGCAGAGACTTAATATTTAACGTTGTTGAATTTTTGGAGGGAAGTTAGCTACAAAGCCTGGATCGGCTTATTTGGCTTACGCCAATGTTATTATTCTCCTTGTTCATTAATATCAGCGGAGCGGGGGAGGAAGTTTTTACGAAATATGTTGCAAATCGACTATAGTATTGATATTGTTGATCGGTATTTATATGTTTTGAGTGATTTTGTCAGGATCGAATGTTGAATTAGATATTGCACAATAACATCACTCTTCTCGAGATTGGCTGGAAAATGTCCGAAATATTTGAAATTTGTAAAACATCCGTGTTAAAAAAATTAATGAAATATAACTCTGTCATAGCCTCATTTTCAGTGAAAGGTGATTAAAACTTGGGTTGCCAATACATTTAGCATCATTATGTACGCAAAAACTGGTGCGAGTACTCTACAGGGGTGGGTACTACACTTCTTCTTCTTCTGGACGCGAGACTGAAGTGCACACTGGCGCAGTGGTATCGTCGTCGCCTTGTAATCAAGGGGTCCCGGGTTCGATTCCCGGTGGAGGCGCATAGTGGTTCGGATCTCACTTAAAGCTGTAGGTCCAGTCCCGATTAGCCTTACTGTGCATAAAGTGGACTTAAAGCACCAACTGAATCAATGAAGTGCACACTCATAGAGCCAGACCACCAGCCGCCACTGGTTAGGACTACCTTCCTGCGTCTATGGTGGATTGGTTAGTGAAACGAGCTAGGTTCCAGTCCTAGGCAAAGAGGCATGGATGTGTCACGATGTTTGTCCAATCATCCATTTCATCAGCTCACTATTCGTCCTCATCGTCGCGATTAATTCAAGACGTAGATATGGAACATATATTAAGTAATGACCAATATCTTTTTAAAGGGACGCCTTCATCATTTGTTTTGATACTGTACCACATACAATGATATAAACAATGCACACTGAAAAATAATCGTAATGAAAGAGCACTTGTTTGCACTGGTCGCAAAATTGTCGTTGCATAGTTAAGATCTCTGTGATAGTGTAGCAGTCACGAATCCACCACCCGCAAAATTCTGGGGCAACAACCCCATACAAATTTTCAGAAAGTCCTAATTGATTGACATTTTGGCACTAAATTTCCCATTACACTCCCCACATGGAAAATTCTGGACCAACCCCTGGTATATTGGATATAGTAGATGTCGACTTGTAATCAAGTGGTTACAGATTCGATTCTCGATGGTTTGATTTGTTATTTAACGTCGCTAATCGTGACGATGAAGATGAGTGATGATATGACGAAATTGATGAAGGGACACACAGAAAACACCCATGTTCAGGTCGAGATTCGAACCCAGGACCTCTCGATTCCCGATGGGTACATATAATTGTTCAGACCCCACTTTCATTCTGAAAACTCGGTCGGGATTAGTCTGCAACAACATAAAGGATACAAACAAAATTAACCGTTAATTTGTCATCAAGTCTAATGCCTCGTGATTAAATGACCTCTGGTTCGATTCTCAGTGACGGCAAAAAAATATTCGTTTCGGATTTCAGGTAGAACCACAGGTCCTGTGTCGTTTTCAAAGACCGTGGCTTTGTAGTAGACCTTTTTCTCCCCCTCAGAGATGATGCATATTTTTAGAATAAAAAAGGACAAGAAGAAAACTGTGTACAGTTTGGTGTCGAGGCGTCATTCATATTTTTCCTCAATGGGGATCGTGTTTGCTGTTCCATTCAGGTAGAACCCTCACTGGAAAGACCCGTAGCATTGTTTACGTTACGTTTCTCACAGCATCTAGTTCCAAAAACGGCCGACAGATGGTGGGAGGGTTCTGAACTGCGTAATAGGTGAGAGGTGGTTGGTATATCTGCGATCCGTACTGTGGCAGAGGACAACTGTATAAAGAGGAAGCATTCAACGTTGTATCATAGAGATAGAAACATGTAGGTGTTTTGAAAACAAGGAACAAATCGAAATATCTAATATGTCTAAAGCAACATGTTATCTGCAGTGGCGAATCGTGGTGTCGCTGGATGGGTAGGCGTGTGAACGAGGAGAGCTGAGTTCATCTTATGGCTGTGCTTTTTTTAGAAGCAGCAATCTTTTATATGTTAAAATATTAAAAATATAGCCCCTATAAAATAAAAATATACCATGTTCCCTCAATCTCATTAAAAAAATAATATTAGGCACATTAACACAGGATTGTTAATGGTTCTATTGGGTTCCGCTGTAGGACCGGAACCTTATTTCTCGCACAATTTAAATTCGGTCCAAGTTGCGTATTGTTACATTGAAAAAAGGTTCCTGGACCGAATTTAAATTGATCCGGAAAAAAGGTTCCTGGACCGAATTGAAATACTTTACAGATAAAAAGGTTCTTTACGGTCCAGAACCCATTCTCTCTTACTGATTTTCTCTCCTGGACCGGAATTGAATTTATTTAAAATACCTCGACCTTTAACAACCCTGCAGTAACACACATGAAAATTGTAGGTGATGAACGGTCCAAATTTATCCCATGACTGTCGGGGTAACACGGACGAGCAAGAGTATGAAATAATTTAAATAGTTTCCTCCTAAGTTGAAATCGAAGTAGTTTACAGAGTGGCCTTAAAAGCATTGCATTTTATTAACGCCATAAAAAAGAATCGCCTGTCAAAACGTATTCTGAGACCGTATGTTTTATTGTTACTGCAGTGGAGGATAACTTGCAAGACCAGAATGAGTCATGCAAGTCAATGGAATGAATCTCCAGTCTCCTTCTGTTCCTGGTTACGGGAGAGAAAGGTTACAAATATCGGTCATACTGAAGTAACAAGAATATATTTTGAGCCATAAAACGTTATTATTAAAGAAAAATCTATGGTTAATAAGAGCAACTTAACAGCCTTTTATGATATTTTACAACGAACTTCCATCCCTATTTGGAAATTAACGTTGCAGAAAGTCTATTCACTCTAGTAACAAGCACCGTGAGACTGGCCTCAACTTGTCCATTACAGACGTGCGTGCCCCTGGAAATATACTTCCACGCATGAATACACAGGATGTTATGGGACCAGCTGAGGTCCTCTCAGAGGTGCCTCACTGCATGTGAAGATAGAGTACCAGACAGGGGTGGAAATTTGCGGTAATTATCGTAAGACCTAGAATTTCAGTTTTCGTGTATTCAGCGTCGTATTATGGTAGGCCCGGCCTCCGGGTCTCTTATGACGCTTCACCATTAGTTATCTGGTAGCATTTGGATACTATTCATTCATTTTAAAGCAGACAGAATTATCCACTCCAGAAGGATGAACCCTAGGCTACTCTAGGATGAGTCCTTCCATTCGTTTTTGCAGATTTTACAAGTAAAATGCAGTCATGGGCAAAATAAGAGGAAGAGTGTGGAGTGGGGGTATTGTCCTGAAAGTAAAAATAAGTCGATGGCGTAGCAGCGAACCCCCGCCCCTCACCGAAGTGTAGGTGCCCCGCAATGTGTTTTTTCCTTTTCTTTTTTTTCCCCTGAAATTTTGTATAATCGCAGAAATTCAACATATAGTGTCGCTTGCAACAAAATTCGATTTACGAATCAAGTGTGGGTCAACAATGACATAATTCTAACTGGAAATTCTTTGAGGCGAGCAAGTTGATGATATTTCTTTTAAACTGTTTAACACTTGAAGGGGGCCCAAAAACTCAGTAGGGGGGTTGCGCCTAGAGTACAGCATACGAGTTAAATGGCATCATTATTTTGGGGATATTGTGAAGTTCGATTTACTTCAGCATTGAAAATTTGTGGAAATTTCTGTCGTACCAGTTCTTCTTTGCCAGTGTGGTATGATTTCATTATAATCTACAGTGCTCGAAGTGAAAGTTTCTAGCTGGAAGTATACATGCTTGGTCTAGTTTGGGGATAGGAGAGAGTACTTTTGTATGGATCAACATGGAGACAATGTAGTAAGTGGGGAGGGGGATGATCATGCAAATTATTCTAGCTGGGGGATACTTTATGAAAATTTTCTTAACTGGTGGATATCATCCCACTGCGTCTGCCCCCCTCCATTTCGAGCACTTAGGATATTTTTTTTAAAGTTTGCTTCATGAAAAGTCTCAGAAAAGTATGTTCAGTGATATATCGAAAAAAGATGGCAACGTTAAAATTATAGTTAATAATATAGAGGTCCGCTAACATTCAAATTAAACCCCGTGTCCATGTGGCAACAAGGTTTTGCGGATCCATTCCTTTCATTCGGCTTTTCATTGACAAGGGAGGTCATCTAAGTGTCCCCCTCCGATTTCCATAAACGTGGCACGTGTAGAGAGGGGCGGGCCCAAATGAAGAAATACGTGTTTTTTTTTTTTGGTTTCGGCTAAAAACTGTTTTAGGGGGCAAATCCCCCTCAAATGTCAAGATGAGGACAAATTGAAGTGGGGATCTGACCCCTGTGTCCCCCTCCGATTTCCATGAAACTTGGCAGGTGTATAGAGAGGCCAAAAGGAAGAAATACGTGTTTTATTGTTTCAGCTAAAAAAACTGTTTTAGGGGGCAAAACCCCCCTCAAATGTCAAGATGAGGACAAATTGGAGTGGGGATCTTCCCGAAAGGCCACCTCCATTTGAGAATCCGGTGGCATTCTGTTTTGGTGGTGACAGTAATCCGATATGTGATGTTTGTGGTGCAGTGGCAGTAATCAGATGTGCATGGTGTAACCGAATATTTACATCATTTTTTTGAGGAGTACCATTATTGTGACGAGTATGTACATTGACACCATGGAAGCAACAATGGGGTCGGTTTTCAGTGTGATGCATGGGTGCTTGTCTTTACTTTGTGTTGGCAGATCGGTTACCATAACGTTATTTCGTGTTACTTTCTGGTGGTAATAAATGTTTTATATATGCTGTGTATTCATCTGTGTCCTTGTGTCCTTGGCTATGGATATCATCTATATGATATCAAGGTCATGCTTGATAGGGCTATGGTTCCCGTGTGCGGCTATTTTGACGCTCCGTTACCCTGCTCTGGTCCGTCTATTGTTATGCCCATGCCTATCCGGGAACAATGGTGTCTATGAATTCGGCATCTCTCTACAATTGCACTGCGTTTGGTATGTTCCAATCATATATACGTGTTCTTCCTATGTCAGATTTACGTGGTTTCGGGGTCAGATCCCCACTTCAATTTGTCCTCATCTTGACATTTGAGGGGCTAAAACCTTTTTTAGCTGAAACAAAAAAACACGTATTTCTTCCTTTGGGCCCCTCTATACACCTGCCACGTTTCATGGAAATCGGAAGGGAACACTTAGATAACCTCCCTTGTGAGTGGCATATTATCAATGAATCACCGCTTTATTATCTATCTCTCAAGGCTAGTAGATTTCCATCGACCTTATGATGCTGGGTCAATATCGACAATCTAAAGGTTTCCATTCAACCTCGAAAACGAAAATCGTAAGTTTGTTTGACTGTATCAGTCAGTACTAGTATTAGTAGGCGAATGTGAGCGATTTTTTCGCTGAATCTTGGACTGTCGCAGCCTAAGGGATGGCTTTTGGACTGAAGCCCTTCCTTCCCACCTTCAAGTCAAGAAGCGGAGTGTTTGGTTCGAGTCCCGTCGTGGGCATGGGTGTTTCTTTTTCGTCAATCGTATTTTTCGCTTCTCATCGTCGCGATTAACCACAGCTGGATGAACTGCAACGTAAAATAACTAAAATACTGTAGTTGCTTCCTGGAAATACGATGCATGCTGCTCAGTATGCAAACGAAACCATACACACTAAAGTAGCTTCGCTTTGCGCGACTTGAGAGTCGCTCTCATGCAGAAGTCGAAAGTGTTATTTCACCTTTCGTCGGATTCATTGGGTTTTACAAACTTGCAAGTGCCTGTTCGTACTTGAAATTCAGTATTTTTTTAAAAAAAAATCAAATTTGATTACATAGTATGAGAGCAAATTAGAATGTAAGTTCCATTCAGAATTTGACAAAATATGATTTACCGTAAATGAGAAACCTTTTCTCTGAGGATTAAATTTTGCATTGAAATGTAACTAATGACATTTCTATTTTAACCTTTATTACAAATAATAATAATAATATTCCAAATGTCTTAATTTGTTTATTACTTATTAATTTATTAATTCTATAATTTTAATGGTACGTAAGGAGCCAATATTTGGTAGTATCTCAAACATTGTAGTCGGCACGTACAGTCACCGGCAATAAAAGTGGATCACCTAGATCCTGAAATACTGGCTTCCCTGAATGCGTTATGTGTGTTGCCTATCTGTACGGCGATGAGCAGACTTAAACAGCAAATTTTCAATACGAAGTTCTGCTATCACCGCAGTGTTAGCCAACACACATAGCGCATTGCAGGGAAGCCAGTATTTCAGGATCTAGGTGATCCATTTTTATTGCCGGTGACCGTATATGTTTATAGCTCAGAGAACAAGTAGAGTACTTGCGTTTTTTGTCAGCAAACAGCTACAGCCTCAGGGAAAACGCCCTGTCAAACGATCTGTTCGGCTGCCACCAAATTAAACCGTTTAATTTTGTGGAGAGTCACTTGACCTATTTGCCTTTGCTAAATTTGTTAATTTTGACTAAATTATTTGGTAACTTTAAACAAATAGGTACGATTACTAAGAAACTTGGAACTTATAAACAATTCCTTGTTTGTCGCCTGTTTACACAAATATTTGTTACCAAAAAACATTTTTTGGTTATTGCAAAGTTTGAGAAACAAGTGCCTGTGGATTTACTTAAATATAGGCCTATGTAATCTTAAGATTTGACCGAGTCATTAAAAATCCCGTTCAGGTCTGACACACAAGGTTTTGTGACCTCAGCAAATCCGATTACGACTCAGCTAACCCCCCCATCGACTCGAACTAATAAAATTACGCTTGATATAAGAAAATTGGAATACGGATAATAAAGATGTCCTATCGAATTTAGCCCTTTCCACGTCCAATAAGGGAGCAGCTGTCGGGCTATAAAGTCGTTAAGAAACTATCTAAGCTTGGAACAACGGATTCGATTTGCAACGTAATTTCTGGGTTGTGTGTATATCATTACAAGCGGCTACATTTTGCAAGAACCTTTTATTAAACATTTCTGCTCCAATTTATATTTTGTTTGTTTTAAGTTGCTTCGCTACCTCTCTGGGTTAATCGCGACGATGAGGATGAATTACGATTAGATAAATAGATCGTAACACATCGCACATCAATGCTTTGCTACTGGTTTCGCAGCGCGTCGCACTAACCACTCCACCATAGGAGGCTGGCATTCCTATCTACTCTTTACTGCTGTATTTTACATCCATTTTCTGAATTATTTTTTTAAAATATTTTTTGTTGTAAGTCCACTTTATGCACAAATAGGCTGACCTCAACTTGAACGGGACTGAACCTACATTTCAAATTGGGGTCCGAACGACTGTTTGTTTGCCTCCAACAGGTATCGAAACCGGGACCTCTTGATTACAAGACCACCAGATCAACCGTGTCGCTGGTAATGAATGATTAAAATAGATGATATAAAGAAATTGACACATTCCTAATTTACTCAGGATTCGAAGCCAGGTTTCCTTCTCGTTACGCTAACCACCGCGTCACGGTTTGTTTTAGTCCACTTTATGCTCAGATGGGATAACCGAGACTAGACTCAGACTTTAAAGTTAGATTCGAACGACTGTACAAAGTGCCTCCACCGGAGATCGAATACGGGAACCTTTGATTACAAGACGACAGCCGCAATCGACGATTTTGGAATCGTTCGTTGAATCGCATAGGACGTATTTGTTTCACAACTTGGTTTTTGCTGCGTGCTGGTTTTTGGCGATCCCCCTCGATATGCGAGCGAGTCAAATGTTCGGCACTCAATTTTGCCACCGAAGTTCAATGATTCGAGTCCCGACTTGGATATGGGTGTTTCTTGTGAGTGTCATTTTATCCATCGTCGCGATTAAGCAACAGTGGCGGAAAGCGACATAACATAAGGAAGAAAATCAGGTTTTCGCCGAAAATTATGTAAGGCCTATGAGCACCGCGTAATGAGACGGAAGCGTAATGAACTAAAATGAAAACACGATGCAACTGGGTTGCAGCAAGGCCGCGCATAACGCCAGAGAAGGGAAGAAACGGAGTGGGCGGAACAAAACCGTGCGTGCTGCTGCAAACGGCTGGTAGCTGCAGCCGCGTTTTCCCCTCCATGCACTCACTTTCCCTCTCACGTGTTCATTGGATGAGCCATCACTACTTGAGCAGAGACTCGCTTCAGAGATTCCCGGGACAGATTGGAAAATCGGTAACCACTACGCCACTGACGCTGGCGAACTACATTTTGTAGTAAATATAAAAAAATGAAAGATAATTCCCAGGCACATTTTTAAAAATCCATAATAGAAGGAAAGTAATATATGAACAAGGCTGTACGCGTATTTCATTTATAATTCCCTCCCTGCGGGCGTGTGTTTCCTTTTCGTTAGAGATTCGCAGTGAAAGAATGTCAGGCCTGCAGAAAAGTTGAGGAAAAGCATGAAACAAACAGAGCACGCGCTCTGTAACGTGATTAGTAATTCAAAATTCCGCACAAATATTCTGGTTCGCAAGAATAAAGATTACGAATGCTCTATCTCTTGGAGACGAGTTTATGGTACTGTTGGTGCAGTGTGAAGTAGAAGTGTGAGCTACTGCAAAAGGAGGGGGGGGAGTCATATTCATCTGGCAAGTTCTCATGAATTTACTATGAATTTTACAGCAGGAACTTCGTTTGGAATAAATTTTCCATTATCAATTTAATTAATGAACATAAGGATATTTTTTCATGTAAATTAACAACAAGAATATTACAGAATCCGTATCCTGATTTAAACAGAAAATCATTACAAGACATGTCAAGACCTACCGGAATTTTATCTAGGTTTCAATGTCTTATGTAGGTTCAGAATTTAAAAACTACGAATGCTATTCAAAAAATAAGTCTCATCCCCCGACCATTACTATTAATTAGCACATAGTAAAACTTATCGGAAACATCTGTTATCACTAAGAGAACCTCACCAGAGAACCATGCATGAACCATACTTACTGCACAATTCTACCAAGAGGAAGGTATACCTTATTTTTTGAATCACCCTCGTACATGTCACACTGTGTAAAATTATACTTAGAATTAAGGATGTTAATTAAAATGAAAGGAAACATTGGTGCAATTTTTCTTCTCTTCTCACCTTTGCAAGGAGCATGGATTTTACATCAAGGATTGTGGACATTATCTAGAATTTTAAATTTTTCTTGTTTTGCGTCACTTTAATGTATAATTTGGTCTAATCGGGATGTTGAGATGAAATTGATGAAGGGACACTAACACCCATGCCGTGACTCGAAACCGAAATCTTCCACACTAAGATCATGAGTGAACCACACAACACGCTCTACCACGAGTATTTTTATTCTGTACATGCATTTGTAAGCAAGAACATCCCGTGGATATATATCAATAGCAGTGTTTGGAAATTTACTTTTTAATTACAGTTGCAGTTACTCATTTGATTGATTGATTGATTGATTTGGTTTATTTAACTTTTCTTTTCTGCCACTTTTTTGCTCATCGCGAAGGTAAGGGTGGGTGATGTTATGATGAAGTTGATGAAGGGACACTCACAAAAAACACCAATGCCCAGGCCGGAATTTGAACCTGGGGTCATTGACGTCTTAGACTGCTGTGCTAAGCACTTTGCCACGGAGGTCGGCAGTTAGGATACACCGGGGCTATTCCGCTCATTTCAACTCTAAAGCTATAAAAGATTGATTGAAACACTTCTGATGCCACTATTTTAGAAGGAGTGTAGTTAAGTAGAAAACCAGTTTCGTCTAACATTAAAGATCAGGTGAGGCTGATCATGATCACAAATGCCAATCTCTTAACATAGATTCCCTTACAACTCAAAAAATTTAGTAACAGCGTGCTTATTCATTCGCTCATTTCTCGATTTTGATGACCCTTCCGGTTTTCTGAGAGAAAATCACTGTTTCTTTTCAGGAATTCTGAAAACCAGTCTTTACCTGCAGTCATGCTATCCATGTGCCAAGGATGTCGACTATTTTTTTTTGTTGCATAAGTAAATGCCGCTCTACGAACTTGATCCGGTGTACAGTCAAATCCTCTTTCAGCTAAATGCTTCAATCTAGACGTCAACTCACGCTCTTCTGGGCTGAACACTGTTGGATGGCCGGCTGTTCTATGCGCTGTTCTTTCTCCCAATGCCAGATCAGATTTCGAAGACTTTACTCGATCTTTAAGTGTAAAGGACGGAATTACGAACAATGTAGCAGCTCCTCTCATACTCACATCTCATCTTAGACAACTCTGTATTGCTTCATTCCTTTATTTATTCGGACCATTTAGGGCCGGGCTTTTCTCTGCTATATGTACAAACCATCTGAAATGAAAACTTTAAACTTACTGTTGACAACTTCACATTACAACATGAATTACATAAATAATTTTCCTGAACGGAATAGCTCCGTATTTACTGAGCGAAATGACCCCAATTAGTAATTGTGAAAAACGAGCCAACTAGGGCGGCAACGAAGAAAGCGAACTACATTTATGCACACATATAATGCATAATCTGTGTTCTAATAGCTTTAAAGAAATGAGTTAAAATGAGTTATTGTGCATGCCACCCCTTAAGTTCGCAGGCTCCATTCTTCAACAACGTCAATAATTCATCGCAGTTCACTTACCTCATGAGATTCTGTCCCATCCAAAATATAACACAAAGCACTGGAACAACGGACACGAGCGGCAGTATGGAGACCACGCTTCACACTGAACAAAACAAAAACTCTGCACAGTGGCACGATACAACCCCTCTGTACCCTACTCATTTGAGGAAGAAGTTCAGTTACAGTTAATTTATAATAGATCAGATTTCAAGCGGGCTGTTCTTTTACATCATAAATCACCTACAACAAATCAACATAAAATATTCATTAAATTACAATGAACTCAGTACATTTTCTATAAAAATATAGAGGTAATAACATTCAAAGTAAACTATTTTCCTTGAACACGAAGATTAATCGTTTTTCTTGTTAATTAGAAAACCATCATTTTGCTATTTACTGTTTTGTCAAGAAGCTGTGGTAGGCCCAGGATGATTGTCAGATTCAACAAATGAACTGACTTTCGCATCAAGACAACGTACCATTTCATGCTTCCTTGTTCACCAGGAACTTTTTGACCAATAATAACATGACTGACGTCTCCCGCCCAACCTACTCGCCTGACTTAGCCCTCTGTGACTTTTTTCTGTTCCCTCGACTGAAGATCAAGTTCAGAGCTCGCCGGTTTGACGCGATTGAGATGATCCAAGCAGAAACGCAGGCAGAGCTGGACACCCTCATAGGAAACGACTTCAATGCTGCATTTTGAAAACTGTAGAATCGCCTTGGACTCACTCGGACTACGGGACGCGCTGATTCGAGTCTCCTAGGTGGAAGCGTAACAACTTTTCTCCTGAGATTTCGGCCAGTGTATGGGACAGCTGGCCACCCACCATCGTGAAGAAATTGGGGAGTACGAATAAGTAGCGTAACTCGTTCATTAAAACCTACAACAACGACTGGGGGTTCATCGTGCTGACCACACGTCACTCCGTAACTTGTTGGATGATCGCCCACCTCTGCAGAGGCATGTGGGAGTGAGGCGGGCAGTTCGTAGGTAGGCCTTGGTCCTCAAGGGCTGTTGCAACACGGGTTGTTGTTGTTTGAGAATCGGTGGGTACGTGAGGAAGGAGACTACTTCGAGGGTGGTGGCGGCCAATAGGCCTAAGGTAGGTTTTTGACCAAATGGTAGCACCAGTCCAGAAAATTTTGAATACCACCTCGTACTGCGTAGAGTTGTATTTATTTTATAACAAATGCAAATTTCACATTTTGCACATGTGTGCGAGTTCTTTCCTTTAATACTCATTCTGATTATGATTTGGGTGCGAGACTATGTGACTTTTAACGGCAAGAAAATCTAAATATTTTTGTTGGGCCCTTCCTTACGGTCACCCCCAAGACTTTGATGTAAAGAAACTGGCACCGTAGAACAAACATTGGAATTGCCTTGTAATCAAGGAGTCCCAGATTCGATTCTCGGTGTAGATACTATACATTTCAGGATTTCTCACTTGAAATTGTAGATCCAGTCTCGCTTTTTTTTTGGTGTAGAAAGTGCATTTACAACGAACTTTGATTAGATCACATACTGCTCAACACATCCACCAATTTGTTCAAATCTGTATTGTGTTTGAAAACGGGAGGAAAGTAGAAGTTCGATTTTATTGCTTATTTATCTCACTAGCTAGCAAGTCTGCAAAGAAAACGAGAATTTTGACTTTGCTTCGCCGAAGTACCTCGTGCGATTTCTTAATTTTGGTTTCCTCCGTTGTCGACCGGAATAATTTCGGGAATGAACCAAGAATTTGAGCGACAGCGAGCTTTGTGTATTTTGACCTGAGCGTCAATGTCACTGACTTATGTCGTGTCTGTGAAACTTGTTAGCTAGGCAGTCAATCAATATTTCTTTTTTTTCTTTTCACAATGGCACTCGGGGGAGAAAAATCGATATCGTGCACTTTACGTGTGAATCAACACCCTATGTTCTTTCTCTTTTCCTCTCTATACACAGGCCTCCTCTGAAGTGCACTTTGAATAATGGATTAGGTACCTTTTCAGTACACAGACAAATTACGCCATATGTAATTTTGTTCAATGATAACCTTCTCGTAAAATTCCCAGCTTATTCGACGAGTGCCTTTTTCAGATTCGAGAATTGGTTGTTTTGTCTTCAAGCCTTTACTCGAGGCAATGAGACTATATATATATATATGTATATTGATTTGCTTTTTTTAAAACTTCGCTTCTTGTGCCACTTTCGGCTAATTTGCGAAGATGAGGATGAGCGATGATATGATGAAACTGATGAATGGACACTCACAAACATCCATGCCCAGGGTAGGATTCGAAGCCGGGACCCCTGGCGTCCCATTCATTAATTTCATCATATCATCACTCATCCCCATAATCGCAAATTAGCCAAACGTGACACAAGAAGCTAAGTAAAATAAAGCAAATCAATCAATCAATATATATATATATATATATATATATATATATATATATATATATATATACACACACACACACACAGGGTGATTGGTAATTCGACCTATTCCTGGAAAGGGGTGATACTAGAGCACATTTGCAACAAATTTGACCGTATGCACCAGGGGTCGGAAATCAATGGGTTTCGAGTTATTGCAGTTTGTATATTTTCGTGACATATTCTGACTTGCGACCAAAAAACTACTAATTGTGAAAAAAACTACTGAACCCTGGGCACTCAATCGACATGTTGCTAACAGCTGACGAATGAGTGACTACTGGAAAAAAAAATTCATGTCCAAAATTCCCATATCCACAGAAAGAAACAGTCATTGCAGCACACGTCATGAAGAAATTTGGAAATTATCGTTTAAATCGAAGAGGATTACTAAAAAAAAATGGTAACACGCTTAGCGTAAAAATTACGGATAAAACTTCCTCGTTTCATAAGCTCTCCAAAAATATACAAATGTTGTCAACTGGCACACGGGTTGGAGGATAAATCTGAATTAAAGATGGCGGCTGCTCTACACACTTGCACCACTCAACAGGAGTGATTTCTTGCCCTCTGTCAGCCTAAAACTTACAGAAATTTCTCGTCAAATGAAAATTCTACGAGTATATCGTATTCTCGTATATCTCTGTGCATGATTACCAAACCAGCAAGTTTACTAACGGAGGAGAAAGTTCGACAATGGACTGAGTTCGCAGGCAGATGGATGGAACGACCTTCGCAGTGGTTCATAAGTGACTGCACGCGGACCTCAAAGACTTATTTTTCTTATGGTATACATGCCCTAACTCAAAGTTGAAAATGTATGCATATCAGGAATAGGTCTGTGCTAAAATGCAGCAAACCTGTGTATCACAAAATACAGAAATCTACCAGTTAAGAAACAAAAACAAATTAAGGTTTACAATTACATTTGACTCTCCCTCGTAACTTCTACAACGACAATAAATGTGAAGTACAGACCAAGTTTACAAGCTTACGTGAGTAGTTACTAAAGGCCTGCACAAGACCTGGAGCAGACCCGTTCGCGAGACATCGCTCCTGAAATGCCATGCAACCTGCGCAACACCCTCGCTTGAGCAGCTTGTATGCCCACCTGCACAAATCGTTCCTGGCAGGCATTGTAGACCCGCCGGGTACCCGCAGTCTTACGATACCTAGTAGGTCTCAGTTCGTTCTTTCCATCAACTGCAGACCCCTCCCTCTGCATGACGTAGTTGCTTCGAGTAGAAACTGCACCTGGCCCACACCGTTCTGCAGTGTTGCCAACTGCAATAGATTTTCACTACTTAAAAAAGGGAACTCGAAGCTTCGTAAGCCACATCACCAATGAAATGAGATTTACGAATGTTGCTACCCCCCCCCCCCACACACACATTGAAATAGGTTTTCCGTGGCACAGGATCCATAAGTATATGTCGTAAACAACCAATATACGTATATATAGTGATATAGGACAGGACTGAAACATGTCACGTTCGACGCTGAGGTCGCGAGTCGAACAACACACTGTTCTACTGCGAACACCAGGGCCGTAGCCAGCCAGGGCCATTGCCGTTACCCTCGTTTGGGGGGTAGGGCCAAGTACTTGGATAAACGTGCCAACAAGAACAATCACAATAATAGTAATAAAGTAGCATGAAAGGCATTATAATCCTCATAAATCACGCAAAAAGGGGGTAGAAGTCGGTTCTCAGGCGCATTTGTGTTGAAACAGAGGATTAGAAATATTTTTTTTCAACACGTCAATTTCACATTAGCTAATAATGGAAAACAAGCACACAAACTGTTTTTGAAAGAAAGAAAGTGCATGATAAATGCATTCCGAATGTACAGACATATGGCATGTAAAATTTCCATCTACAATATTTTCTTTTCACATGGAGCGACGTATTACATAATCAATTCATCCAACTCGTAACAAACCAACATTAATAGCAAATAATATCACGGGACGCCATAGCATTCTCTGTTTTAAAACTTTTCTCACTTAGATCGTTCGGCGCTCAGGGCCGACTCCCGCTACCCCTTTGCTACGGCATTGAACTTGATGAGACTGGATAATATTTTATAATATATTTCTACTTTCATAAAATTTGAAATCAAGGGGTTGCAATTATCCCTCCATTCCCCCTCTGCAGGTGCCCTTGGCCGTCTGGAAGGAAAATGCAAGAAAAATATGAAAATTAATTCCATCTTGAGTACCCTTTAGCCCTGCTACTCTTAAATTCTGCTAGTCTGTTTTTTCTTGTACTTTAATGTTTGACCCCCACCCTGACCCTTCCGCTAGACTTAATTTCCGTCCAAGGTTGTGAGCAATGCACCCTACCCCCTCTGGTTGCGCCACTGCGTGCCTGGTTAAGGCACCATGCAATGAAAAGCAATTAGTTTTCAGTGAGGAGATTTTTGTTTGCTCGATCATTCATTTAAATAAATGAAGCTGTAATACTGCGTGCATTTCCTGGCAATAAGATAAAAACTGCTTACGCTAAACTGAAATCGCTAAGTATATAAATTCTCCTTGGAGGAGAGAGCTCCTCCTAGGACCTCGTAGGATTTACGAGCTACGTAAGTAGGCAACACTGGCTGAAGCTGTCCACGTGGTGATCAAACACCTGGAGCGACACGCTGCCGGAGGGCTGTTTCCTTCCAGCAGGTTTTGCAGGCGCCCGGGTCTTGTTGAATGCCCAGTTACCTTGTAAGCGCAGAGCGCCTGGAAGACGAAGAACCCGGGTAAAGACAAGTCGACTCGTTGCCGTGGGCAGGCTAGCAGGTATACCTGTCCTCACGGGCAAGCGGGCAGTGGGTAGGTAAAATGCAGACTATGCTGGCCTCTGGTAGTTACAGCCACAAAGTAGAATACGTAATGTTGTTACAGATTCAATTTGCCGTTCCCCCGACGATCGTTCTAGTTGAGATTTTTCCAGGATTTCCTCATTCAGTCGACCCGAAAGCTGAGATGGCACCTTTAACTAAGGCCATGCCTGATTTTTCCTATTCGCATTGTCGCACTACCCGTCATAGTTAACATAGCTTACTATCGGATTAAAAATTATAGATACTCGAGTTTAGACTGCATTTAAAAATTAACCAGTAGACCTATAAAAAAACGAGTTAAATGAAAATTTAGCTTATTCAATTCTGCGTTAATCTATACTAACCATTTTTTTCGAGTATCCCTTATATTTTTTATCGTCGTGAGAACAAAAAAGGGCCGGTTTTTTGGAGTTTTGCAAACTATCGTTCTCTTTGAAATTCTATAAATAAAAATAACGAGTTGTCCGATCGTGATGAAATTTTAATATGATGCAGGCAGAAAGATTTTAAATATAAACCTGAATTTTCAGATATTTAAAATTTGTCAAAAAACCGTTATCATTAATATTGCGAAACAACTTTTTCTTAGTATTGGGCAGTCCAACAAATACAATATTAGTCTTGTTTTGAAGCCCTTGACATCTGTTTTTAAAATTCATTATTGTTGTCAGTTCACATTGAAAAATCGATTATATACAGATTTTTATTCAGCGGTGTAAAGATGAGCGCGGAACGTGGCAACACGGCACACAGCGATATCCGTTGAACCGTAGAAACTGCGGGCTGGCACTGTGAGTCGGTGCTTGCGGCGTTGCCACGTTCCGCGTACATCTTTACTCCGCTAAATAAAAATCTGTATATCATCAGGTTCTCAATGTGAATTAACAGTTATAATGCATTTTAAAAACAGATGCAAAGGGCTTCAAAACAAGACCAACTTTGTATTTGTAGGACTACCCAATACTAAGAAAGAGTTGTTTCGAAAAATTAAAAATAACGGTTGTTTGACAAATTTTAAACATCCTAGAATTAAGATTTGCTTTTAAAACCTTTCTGCCTGCAGCATACTAAATTTCCATCACGATCGGACAACCCGTTGTTTATTTATAGAATTTCAAAAAGAGCGATCGTTTGCAAAACTCCAAAAACCGGCTCTTTATTTGTTCTCACGACGATAAAAAATATAAGGGATACGCCAATAAAAAATTGGTTAGCATAGACTAACGCAGAATTAAATAAGCTAAATTTTCATGTAACTCGTATTTTTGTAAGTCCACTGGTTAATTTCTAATTGCAGTCTAAACTCGAGTATCTATAATTTTTAATCCGATAGTAGTGCTGTTAATCAAATCAGGTTATCGAACATTTTTCTTACCAGAGTTTACTTTCTGGAGTTCTGTACCGTGCCTTTCGTGTATACTGGACCACGAAGACCATCATGTTCTTAGTCCAACTTCATTGACGACATATGTCTGCTACTTTTCATCACTGAAGGAAGCAGGACAACAAAACCAAACGGGTGCGTTCAACAACGTGGCGAGATGACAGTATACCCTTACGAATGCCGACAGATAGGGTGGAGTCAGTAGGGAATATGCCACCCCTAATAGCAATGCACGATGTGTGCACTTATTTGGCATAATATCCATGTGGCTGTTTAGGAGTTCCGCTGGGATGTTGTCCCATTCTTCCGTTAAGCCAGTTTTAAAGTCCCGGAGAGTCCGCTGTGGGGTTGCCTCTAAGCATGTCTTCCGAAAGTGTCCCATGTTCAATGGAATTAATACCCGGGGAATATGCGCTCGATGCCCTCTCACTCTCCATCATCCCAGCAACTCCAGCGGTACTGGGTGGGTGGACGTTGTCGTCCATGATGGACTTAAAGTAAACATTTTACTACGTGAATAAGAAGCAAACATGACTTAAAACAACTCTTTGTATTTGTGCTTTTGGTATTAATATTGTTTTTCTTCCCTTATATTAACGGCAAAGACACAGGTAAATGATTTATTCATATAATTCTTGTTTTGGATGGCGAAGTTAAGGCACAGGTCTTTTCTTCCACTTAACCATCTCTACATAAGATTATACAAATTGATTATCATTTGAGAAACATACACAGAATTGAAAAGAAAAATACACATGAGAAAACACACACGCGCTGTAAGAAAAGTAAAAATATACCTGAAACATAAACACACACATTACACATATGTTCGACATATAGAAGAGTCAACGAGTGCTGGTCATATAAGTGTACATCTACAAATAGCTTTATTTTATTGAATTTCACTGTTTTCAGTACTGAGAAATACAATAAAAATAAAACACGTGATTGGAGAGAAATAGAAACTATGAAATATCTATGCCATGCCCGGAAATTGATCCCAGCATCTTAGGAGACGAGAATCGGAGACTAAACCTGAACATTCTCACCTATTCATTCTGCTTGCATACGTAGAAACGATGTGTAGTAACATCAAATTAAATATTATAGTTCATGAACAAATACCTTAACCACTGATCAATTGAGGTTGAAGTCATGTGCATGAATCTGCGTTGAGGTTATCTGCATGGGAATCGAGAATCAACGACTACAAGCAAAATTAAGGTGGGTTTCGTGTGTTAAAACAAAACCTTCTGGGATGAGTCCCAGATCAATAGCGGTGGAATCAAAGAATACTAAAAATCTGAAGAGTATTAACGGTTTCCATGCCTACGATAATAGCTGAAACCACAAATGGACTCGCCTCAAAATACTGAAGAGAAGAAGAATTGTTACCGTATCCTGGGTGAACTACGATGAAGAGAGGTTATCAATTTGAGTGTTTCTCACAAGAGCACAACCTACGCGGCCACTATTACTGCGACTTCACAGTATCCCAGGTAACGGAGTTCGACTACCGACAATGGCTTTGGTTTTAGTGTTGCTTTTTGTAGTTGAGGTTGGTAACCTTTAAAAATCGCCGGTTCGTCCTGAATCCATTTGGCTTCCTTGTCCTGTTCCTTTCAGATATCCGATTCTATCTTATTGTCGATACTTTCGTATTTATTAACGCAGAGAATCATACCACGTGAAATTCAATAATCAAGTTTAACAAGTATAACACGTACGGCTTCTTTCCTATTGAGCTTTGGAAATGATCCACGGTAATGTAGGATTTTATTTTAAACAATCGCAATATTCTTCATGGATATCGTTTCCATAGACGTTTGCGCAGAGGTGCCTGAGCAGCTCTTCATGTGTCTTAAGAAATAACAATGTGGAAACTACCATTAAAATAATGAAAAATAATATCCGCGTTTTTTTAAAAATAAGGAATTTAGATTCATTTGAAGTGGCCCGCTCTCTCTCTCTCTCTCTCTCTCGTTCTCTCTCCAAAGCCATGTGATATTATTGTTTACTATAATAGTCAGTTATCATGTAAAAGTGCTCCTGAATCTCAATTTTTAAAATGAAATACAATACTGTAATTTTATCATATATTGTGAGTGAACGATCTAAAATTTTCTGTTGGATAAAATCAAGTAATATACATAATTAAGTTAAAAAGTAGAATATATTTTACATATCATTCGTTTATTTTAACTTTTTGACTTAGTTATGTTTTCTATTGTGTCCCACCAGCGATATAAAAAAACCCAATTAATTTCTCCTTTAACTCCTCAACTCCACTAGAATATTCAAATGTCAATTACCTTCTCTTTTTGTCTTACATAATTTATTTTCCATCATTTGACAATTCACAGAAATTCAAATAAATTTCTTATTAAGTGAAGAGGCAGTGTTTCGTCTGTCCCACCTGTGAACACAAAATTGTTCACTTGCAGCTACAAATCTGGTAAAGTATTTTAAGGGTAGTTATGTTTAATCAACAGTGTTAAGTTTCATATTACATTGCAGAAACTGTAAGGAAACTGTTGCTTAACTATAATAGTTACTTTAATATAACGTGTCCCACCAGTGACAATGGAATGCCCCCGTAGTAAACAAGATGTTTTCCACTTTATAAATCGCAGCGAGTTCATCCAGAACTCGACCCCAGCATAGCCTCGTTCGCTAATGCAACCTTCTCAAAATTAAAAAAAAGAAGCTTATTTGTTTATTTACATTTACATACAACAAGATTATTTCTGTAGCAATGGAAACAGCACCCACAAGATAAAGAAATGCAAACTGATTTATGAAGGAGCTCTGTGCAATATATAAAATGAAAATAATGGTGGTTTAATAACGGCAAATGGTAATTATGAGAATTATGGTTTTTATCGACTAAGGTGGACAAAGATTGGTTTTGATGGCTTATCTCACAGTGAACCAATGAGGTTCCAAATGGATAATAATACAACCTGAAAAATTATATTTTTATGTGTTTTTGCCACTGTCAGTGGTGTTACTCAGTGTAAGTTTCATGTCTCTATCGCCTTTTGTACAAACGTTACGTACTTTCAAAGTCTCGGTTGCGTGAATTTTCGGACAAACTGTAGATTTAACAAAGGTTTACATTGAATTGTATTCGCCATGGTCACGATTATCCTAAAGGTTCAGGAAAACGGCACAAAGTAAGAAAAATACAAATACAAGATAGTAAACCTGACCTTCACGACGGCGTGTACTGTGTAACGATGTCGTCTTGTAATCAAATGGTGCTGGGTTAGATTCTTGGTTTGAGCACATATTACAGGGTAACCGAAAGTCCAGTCGCTAACCTAAGCATAAAAGTGGACTTTAAACAAATAAAAGTTCCATAGCAAACGTGCAGCATATTCTTCTTAAACACTTTATTTATTTCCTACAAAGCATGCACATCTTTATTTCCCTCACCTTACCCTCAATTGATTGTCCATTTCTTACGTACCATATTATCATTTATTTCTCTTTCTAGAATTTCTGTCAGCATTCATTCCATTGTTCCCCTTTGATTCTTTTTTCAAATCATTATTTTTTACACTCGAAGGACGTGAAAGGAAAATTCCTCCTCTTGTTCTCCTTTGTAAAATTTCTCTTTGCTTTTATCCTACAAAAACAACAGCAAGGCATTACCAGATTCAAGTACTCAAAGAGTTGTTGCTTTGAAATAGACTTTTGTCACATTTTTGTTGTTAAAACTTGGAAAATATCAATGTGTGGTTTAAACGGACATAAAGTTTTGAATGTAAAAGAAGAACGTTATATAGTGGAAGTTTTATTTAATAGAAGAAAACAAAAAATATGAGACAGTGCAACAAAATATATAAAAATATGTCAAAGAAAGACAAACATCAAAGTAAAGGTTTTAATTATTTTTGTAGTTTTCTGCTGGAAGGAAACTTTGCTTTTGTCCTTTATGTCCATTGATTAAAGAAATTGGATTCTACCTTTACGGGATTTTGCGATATTGTAAGGGTATCATTGGCTTTTAAAATCCAGAGATCCATAAAAGAGCTTAAATAAATTGGGTAAGATTTTGCTGCGAAGTTTTCCTTTCACGAGAGGTAAAAATTGTGAATGAATGAAACAATGAAATTCTCTACTTTTAGGCATTAAAAATCATAAGAATTTTCATCTTATGCTTGCTGTTAGTAGCAAACTGTTAGTAGCAAACGCGTGATTTTCTTTGAATTATTATAGAAACAGAACAAATTTATATTTTCTAATATAATACATATTTATACGCACATAATTTATAATATACGTATATAGTACGACATAGTAGAAGACCTGAAGATGGAGTGAGGAAATAAGAGAAAGCGGAGGCGAAGGCTTGCCCGGGCTGAAGCGCCGAGGCAGTCTCTATACTCTGTCACCGGAATCTGTGGAGCAAGGTCGCGCAGCGAGTGGGCTAAGCGAAGCAGTACGCGCTGGTACTAACAGCGGATTGCTGCAGCAGCATTTGTTTCTTCATGCACTCACTGCTTTTCCCATGCATTCATTGGTCGAGCCCACTCGAGTCACTACTTGCGCAGATACTTGTTTTTGTTCGCTTGCTTCAAAGATTCCCGGGATAGAGTATACCTGAAACCGGCCAGGAGGTCGAAAAGGCTCCTGGAGTAGCTCCTTCCTGTCTGCCGGATGATCTTACTTAGATGTAAGAAGCGCGTAAAAATGAGTGTTATATATGAACTGTGGCTTCGATAAAATAATAAATATTGTTGTTTGAAAATAATATATGACATTGATTGGTCCTTTACGGCTAATCTCGCATCTTTTCAGTGCACGTCACGGGTTGTATTGAACTGTGCAAAAAACAAATTAGAAGGGGCGCAAATGTTTTCGAAATATTGAAATGCTAGATTTTTATTTTACTTTGTTCATTAAACCTGATTTATAACTAGACAGTAAAAGCATACAATTAATTGCAAGCTAATAAATATTAGTTACCATGGATATATAGGATCTTTGGCTTTTCAATTAAGTGTTTTTAAAATTTTTGTATTCAATTCCCACCGCGGTACAAAGTTCTATCCCCTTATCTGTACCAAAATAATAACTAATAATCGTTTCTACTAACGAAAAAATATAGATAAATATGTTACTGCCTGCTATTATGTATGAATTACGTATGGATTTTTTCAGCACTCTCGGGACATTTTCCCTACATAAAAGCACTGCTTCTGACTATGATAAAACACTATGCGACTCAGTTACGCTTGGTATAGATAATTATAATTTGACAACTGTACTTGCATGATGGGGATGTGTCGCTGCCCACACTGTCAGGTTTATTTCGCTCGCTTGTGTATCTCGTTTTTACAATTTACTTTGCAGAAGAGATATGGTGACATACATCATTCTGGAAGAATCCGAGGGAAAATCGGAGCTTCCATGCGAAAACTGAAAACCCACTGTTTATCACTACGAACAAAAATTTAAATCTCTAAGCGTCTCTTGTGGCTTGTCTGCGTTTGTTTACATGAATATTCTCGGCATCATGGCCCCTGACTCCCACAGTGCAAGGATTTGTGACGTAGATGAAATCCACCTCTTGTCATCCCACTTCCCAGTTGATGTTAACCTATCAGCACCATTAAATATCGAATCACACGGATGTGGATTTCCAGTAGGAATGCCCTAGTTAGAGCTGGACTGGCTACCTGACTGGAAATAATGGCTGCCAGGCTGGCTGTTAGACTGGTTTTGACTTATAGACTGCGTTCTAATTGTAACTCGCTATCTCTGCTAGATTCTATGTAACAGCCAATCAGAGCGAAAGTTTGGTCATGTGAAGATAATCTGTGAGTTTGACAAGGGAAAGTTATTTGTCTGTGGTTTCCGAGTGTTGGTTGTTTTTGTTCGCTGTTCGATAAAAAAGTAGATGATATGCACTCGTGTTCATTAATGTTTAGGAATTTATGCAAAGCGATGAGATTTGTACACGACAAATGTGATTAACCGAGAATGAAAATCCTTATTGCCACTGTATTAAATGTTCGACACATTTAGTTAAATAAAATATTTTTTTTTATGAATTAATCCTGCGAATCTCATGTACCCTAGTTCATTAAAAAAGCTTTCTGAGTACATCTTGATTACACTGGACAACAAATTTTAACTTTTTCTCTGTTAAATGGAAAATAAAAGGTGATTCTTATAGCATTTTGTCCGCTGATTTCAAATCTGTTTACTGCTCAGATTTTTGTAATACACATTTTTGGTTGTAATGAAATAGCATTGCTTTATTGGTACTAATACATGTTACATATTCTGTATACTTACCTAAGATGTACTTCTAAAGGATTTTCTGCTGGATTTAGCTTGAGGAACATCTCTCTTGAGAGTCCAGGAGTAGTCAGATAACATTCGTGGGCTCCATTTACCTTGGTAAAGGTTTTCAATGGTGTATATTTCCTGGCGGAAGCGTTTTCCATGTTCGCCATTCTTGGAGGGGGATACGTCCAAATGTTAGACCAACAAATGGAATTTTAGGAGCACATTACATTTCACTATCTCTAGTTATCAAGATTCTACCTAACAAGTTCTTTGTAGTTATCTGCCTTGTGATTTCTGAAGAAATTCTTTAAAACCTCTTGGAGTGATCCCCTTGCTGCCATCTCAGCTTCATTCAAACGTGAGAAGGGCTGGGCTGTGAGGCACAGGCCTTCTTCTAGCTGAAGTAATATCATGGTATTTCACGATATGCCTAGTCTTTGCAGTTATTCCAGAGATTTTTTAATGCAAAAATACCAATCCGTTGAGTAGTTCAACGGTTTTCTGCAAACCATGAGCACTCCGAATGGCATGTGACAAACTCTTTCAGCCTCACATAACAGTGTGTCACATGAAGCACAGCAGATATGAGGGGCCCAAGATTTAGCCTGGTCACCTATTTTGCAGCCAAAATATAGTTCGTATGATTTCCTAATCTCTTTTTTGAGATTTCGAAGTTGAGTCACAGCTGGCAGGTTTTTGGAAATATTATGATGCCTAATATTTTTGAAGGCTCAAACGTTCTTCTATCACAACGTTTAATTTCGAGAATATATTTCAAATTTTGATTTAAATCAACTTTATCCTTAGATAGGTCAATCGCAACTGGACCTACAGTTTAAATTTGGATCCTAACAACGGTGCAATGTGCCTCAAAATGGGATCGAACCCAACACCCCTTGAGAATAGCTCTATCCCCCTGATTGCCTATCCAAAAAAGTTCAATAAATAAATATTTACGCTCCAGAAAAATACGCATATTCAATAAATCAGTGTAGATCTAATCTAGTTTTTACTCACACTTTTTCTTTTCTCACAATAATAACCATCTATTCCAGCTCTGGACACCTACTTTTGTGAAACTATACTCGAATCTCTAGAACAAGGAAGTCACCTTGTTACCTTTTTACAGTACAATAAATTGTTTATATAAAACAGTGCAACAACTGTAGGTTAGAAAAGCTTCTCGATGAGGTGAGGTACCCGACTGAATTTCTCCCCTCCCAACTGTAACTTCTGTATCACCGAAAATATAACAAAAATTGTGTGGGTGGTTATCACACTTATGAGGCATTTTAAAATATATATACACAATGTATATTACACAAAATATGCACAAATTAGTGCCAACAAACTTATTTATCTCAAAAACGTAAGGGAACTGGATACCATTGCTGTTTATCCTGATGGTAAAAAATCAATATTGTATCATTGTTGTCAACAATGCCATTCTTGTCATCAGTGATTGGCTTGCACAGAAACATTTTAAGCAAAGCAAGTCACTTTTATTCATGTTTTGGTACTCATAATGCTTGTAGCTTGATGATAAAAATGGGCTACAAGGAGAAATAAATTTAAACGCGTTACAAAAAAATGGAGCCCTATAGAGAAATTCTGACTTCATAATCAGAATCAGCACAGCAAGAAACATAAGAATCAGTGAAAATTATTAATTTAACAAAATCATTGTTGACCAGTGTTACCATACTTTCTCTCGAGTCAATTTCTAGCCCATACTTTTATTTTTTAATTCTTTTAATTTTAATTTTTGATAACAGTAGTAGCAATTCTAGAATGTTCATCAAATCACTCGTCCATCTTTATAGCTTCGGTAGAGGCACATAGTAGTTTGGATCCCACTTTAAACTGTAGGTCCAGTCCTGATTAGCCTTACTGTGCATAAAGTGGACTTAAAACACCAAATCAATTAATCAATCAATGTTTATAGCTTGTCTGCTGTGCTCAATACCTTGTAGGAACAAAAGTATACAAATATACAAAAGTATCGTGTGAGACGAAAACTAGCAGGTGAGCCAGTACCACACAACTAGTCCAAGTCCAACTGGAAAATCCAGCAGGCAATCTAGCCTCGTGTGATTCAGGCATAACTCAACCAACAAGCTTAACACTGGACAGCAACTAATATAATATGTTGAGTGTTCGACTCACGTTCTCGCCGCCGGTAGATACGAGTTCCGTTACGGTTGGGGCAAAGGATTTTCATTGAGTCTGTCCTTTCATTAATTTTATCAAATCATGTTCATGGCAGCGATTAACCTAAGGAGACAGCAAAGTGAAGTTAGTGACCTAACGAATATTATACGGTTAGTTGTGTTTTTTTTTAAATGAACTAATCGGATTGTACCAATTCATAAGCTTCTTTCCAAATCTTATTTAATTTATTGTCGGAGGAGGGCTATAACCTAGTGTCTTCCTTAAGAATAGAAATTGCAGCTGTGGGGCAATTGTTAGAGACAAGGGACTCGATAGCTGAGCAGAAATAGCAAAGGACCAAACGGAACGTTATAGAAGAAGTGGCGGGCTACTGTCAGTTTAGTCTACAGAAAATATATATAGGAAGATTATTTCTGGGCTACAGATAAGCCTAGAACATCACCAAATTCCATGCACGTATACAATTGATGCACGTTTTCAGTATGTTCGAAGTTTATACAGGACAGAACAGATGACTTTTGAACAAATGTTAATTATAGTAGAGGTAACTGTAATTGCGAGGGTTCAGGGGAAATAATATAAGTTCCTGTTATCACGTAAATATGGTGTGAATGGTAATGGAACGAAAACTTTATTGTTATTGAAATTTCGTACCTCAAACTGCATTTCTCTCTTTTTATGAAAATAAAACCGCACATGTTATGGATTTGGTACGAGTGTCTAAGGAAAACATCGACATATATATCTGCGTATACAGAAAAAGAGCATTTGAAAATAAAATTCTTAGAAAAATATTTGGACCTAAAAATAATTTAGAACTGCTTAATATTTGTTCACGTCCAGATATTATTAGAATAATTAAACCAAGAAGACTTAGATGGGCAGGCCCTGTGGCACGAATTGGCGAGGAAAGAAGAGTTTACAGGATTCTTGTTGGGAAACCTGATGGTAAGAGACCAGTAGGAAGGCCAAGACGAAGATGGAGAGATAACGTTGAGATGGACCTAAAGGAAATTGGTAAGGGTTGAAAAGATTGGATTGAATTTGCCCAGGATAGGGACAGATGGAAGGCTTGTGTTGCTGCAGCGATATACAGTACCTTCGGGTTAGTTCGAGTTATATCTGCGGACTATTCAGTACATGAGACGACTAATGTGTTTTCGATTGTAAGTAACTGAATTTGACTACCACTAATATGTTACTAGGTCCTCCCCGATGGCGCAGGGGTAGCGTCATAATCAAGGGGTCCTGGGTTCGATACCCGGTGGAGGCACATAATGGTTTGGATCCCACTTTAAACTGTAGGTCCAGTCCCGATTAGCCCTGCTGTGTGTAAAGTTGACTTAAACACAAACTCAATCAACTAATATTTTACTTTTACTTCGTATTGTACTTTTGTAGTTTCGTTTGCGATTTTATAACCTCAATGTTTCTGCACTGGAGAGAAAAACGGACGACATGGGATATACTGAATATTGATCGAAATTCGCCAAACTACTTTGATACAGCACAGATCGACGCATTGCGTGAGAACTAACTTCCGCGTTCTCCGAATGAAATGGTTCATTGTGAGTCAATTATCATACATCTGATTTATGCTTCAACGTAATGAAGGACAAAGAACAAAAGCGGAACCACACGAGTGATGATTCAATATATGTGCACCGTGGCCGTGATGTTGACAATGGAACCCTCTACGTACAGTACCAGGTTCATAACTTTTCTTTCTAGTTTTCAGTAGGTAAGATATCATGTAACAAATTTTAACGAAATTTAACGATCAGAATTACACCACTAATATAAAATTTGTTTTTAAGTCCAGCTTAGGCTCAAATGAGCTAATTACAATTTGATTCCTCCAGGAATCGAACCTGAGATCCATTGATTACAAGGCGAGATTGTTTTTGTTCTAAATGAGCAATAGAATAAATTTATTAATAACCCTAAGACTACATCTTACACAGATTGTGATTATAGAAATAGTAATTTAGAAATCTAAAAATAATCTGCCGGTTTTCGATATTGTGGAACAAAATAGTTACGTTTCTACACGACTATCATTCTGTAATCTATCGTATGTAGTGTGTTTAATTTTTATTGGTCAACAAACTTTATTGACACTCTACTTGAAGAAAGATTTCCAGTGATGTTTTATATTGATTCCTATTTTTTCACACACGGGAACAAGTTCATGTTGGTAATTTTGAACTCTGAATCTGGAAACATTGCTCTGTACTTCATGGAAACCTTCGTGACACTTTTTCTACTTCATCAATAAAAAAAATCACATATTCTAAATGTACAGAATTATAACTGGTTGGAATCAAGGTTCGTTAATAACTGTGTAATGAAGCCAACCGATTGAGTTCCTTGAGTTCCCCCCTCTACACATTAAACCATAACACGAAGGCACATATGGGTTGTGGAGGTAAGGTCTCAACGTATTCTCTATCTTGGCCACAATGAAGGTGATGTGATCAGCACCACGTTCCGGTTGCTTCTGGTCTCAGGGTTGCCCTCAGGTACACCCAACGGCGAAAGAAACAGTAGGCGAATTGTCCACCACCATTATAATTCGGTCTGTATTACACATTGTGATGACAATAAATTGAAATAATGAAGTCAATAAACAGAGAACAACCCCTGCTTCGAACCAACATAGTTTCATTCCTTAAAACAACACAGAATGTAGAATAAAAAAGTAATTAAAATAGAATTGGACAATTTGCCTACCATTATCTTTGCCGTTGACTGTACTCTTTGATTAGAGGCTACACTGTAAAAAATGTTGGTGTTAAAACGATACACCACTGGTGTTGAAATAACACAGACAAATGGTTGTAATCAACACCTTTTTGACACCACTGAGGTTAAATGTTGACCAAAATGTGGTGTAGACTTACAGGGACCACACTCTGTATCGTTTTAACACCAACAGTTTTTACAGTGTATAGGAGAGCCACAGTCTCTCATGTACGGATATTATCGTAAAATATATCCTACCGAGGATCATCCAAGCTGGGAATCGAACCGCATTCTTCTACGAAAATATACAAAGAAAAATGCGTTTGTTGAGCAATTCGGAGGGCTCCTTTATAACGTAAACTCTCGTCCTCCCAAAATACAACCATTAATTAATTTTATACAACAAAACGGAACAATTTCAACCAATAGTCGGTTGCTAACACCATATTCCTAACACACGGGAAGTGTAGTAGCCTTTACATAGTAATTGCTGCCCTTCCTTTGTATGGCGTGTTACTGAATTGTATCACGTAACTTGCTTTCTTTCATCGCTGAAATGAGATTTTGTGAAATGTTTTAAGGAAAGCTGTTTACCTAATATTATTAATTCAAATATATGTTTTGTGTGAACATGTTGTTGGTACGGAGCTACGAAAACAGTAAAGATATCTAGACGGCAAACAATGGAATCAACACAAATTTTCTTGCACACGAGGAATTTGACATTTTAACGTGATCGTTTGAAGAAGAAACATTTTCAAAAGTGGCGTTAATATAACAGGGTTATTAAAGGTTCAGGAACTCATAAATTCTAATCTGTTCTATTGGGTTCCGCTACAGAACAGAAACCTTTTCTTTTTTCTCGCACAATTTAAATTCGGTTCAACTTGCGTATTGTTTCATTTCAATACTGAACTTTTACCGTATTTAAATTGATCTGGATAAGAATTTCCTGGACCATATTTAAATTGTTCTTGAAAAAAAGGGCCGTCACCCACGCTGTGATTGTATTCCGATTTTACTTCCTAAAATTATATGTAGGAAATTCAATTTATCCTGACTGCTCATGTTCAGTGACGCTACGACGCCAGGGGTACCGGATTCACATCCCGGCCTGGGCATGGATGTCCTTTGTGAGTGTCCTTTCATCAATTTCATCATTATCAGCACTCATCCTCATCTTCGAAATTAGTCAAAAGGAAAGCGAAGTAAAATAAAGCAAATCAATCCATCAATATCTCTTGAGGTCTCCAACACAAGGTTTGGTCTTAGTCCACTTTATGCTCAATTGGGATAATCGGGACTGAACCTAAAGTATGATCCGAACTACCGTTCAACGTATGTGCCTTTATCGGGGATCGAACCCGGGACCCTTAATTACAAGGCGACAGCATTAGCCACAATGCTATCACAACATGGTCACTAACAAGAAGTAAAAAAGTACAAGGATGGAGGCGGAAGGTCACGGTGTTCCATGAAACTAAAGGAAAGATTTACATGAACTTGTTTAACAACAAAGTTGGCTGCAGTCCATTGTATGGGCCGTTTTCCTCTCTTCAGACTAACATACTTGACACGTTTCACTACGTTCTTGGGAGTCCTGAAAGTTTTGAACATCTTTAGGCCATCAAGTCTCCGTCACTGTCCATTCTTCAATGAAAGTTAACGTACTTTACGAGTAGCACAGAAGATAAGTTTCATGAAAGTATTTTGTATCCATACATCTTATTACAGCTGACATCTGATTACATATCTATTACGTTATGTAACTTTATTTACTATGTGTATAGACTCTGTAATTAGGTATGTACATGTTGAGTTCGACATAAATAAATACATTAATATGGCGATGTCTGACTACCATGCGAGAGACCCGGGTTCGATCCCCGGTGGGGGTAGAACCGGGATTTTTTCCATCTTTTCAAGCGGCTCCGCATAAAGTGGGTACCTGGAGGAAACTCTGGGGTTGGCGGCCAGGTGTGTGGTGCTGATCACACCACCCCCACCTTCGGCCGTGATCAAGAAAGTGTGGGGCCCTAACTCCACACCCCCTATACGCCTTCATGGCGTGATGCAAAGCACAGGGGAGCAATTTTCTTTACTTTATATGGCAATGTTGTCAAGGAATAAGTACTAATTTTTGTTTATTCTCATTCTTTATCGCTATAGCAAAGCAGTGAATTTTGTGTCACCTGAATTCTTGTGACTTAACTGACAAACTGACGAATACATAAGCTGCGGAAGTATCTAAGTAAGTATTATGTAAGGGCCTCCCCCATGGCGCAGTGGTAGCGTCATTGCCTTGTAATCAAGGGGTCCCGGTGGAGGCACAAGTGGTTCGGATCCCACTTTAAACTGTATGTCCAGTCCCGATTAGCCTTACTGTGCATAAAGTGGACTTAAAACTCAAACCAAGTATTATGTAAGAATCCAGACACACGAGTACTCGACATTCTTGACAGATAAGAGTCAGTGTGAAGAGAAGGAAGTTTAAACGATAACTTACCTTCTTGATGAAAATTCCAGAAATTGATGAGAGCTTGAACAAATTGCTTAATTTTTTGTAAGTATATGCTATAAGAATAGGAATTCAAGCCCTTCTATTTGGCGTGTGTGTGTTGAAAAAGTTATATATATATATATTTTTTAAATCCAATTCTAAAAGTTACGTGCGAAGAGATTGTAGGATCGAGTATTGGAACTTGACTCAATAAAGGCCGTAGAACATCTAAGGTAGCTTTTTTACTATCACATTATAATCAATGGTTTTCGGATTTGATTCGCTGTCGAGCACATTACATTGGTTCGAATTAGGAAATATACAGTGAAAATTCGTTTTCCGTGTTAACAGTACCATCCTGGCATTTACTATCTCGAATATTTGCACTAACGCATTTGCACATTGCTCATTTGGTCGCATTCTACTGTAGGTCCGCTGGCCTCCGTGGCGGAGCGGAGTGTTTAGCACACCGCTCTACGACGCCAGGGGTCCTGGTTCAAATCCCGGTCTCGGCATGGGTGTTCATTGTGAGTGTGTCTTCATCAATTTCATTACATCATCAGTCATCATCAGGCACTGGCGTACGCAGGATTTCTTTTCTGAGGGGACTGAAATTGTAAAACTGTATATTACATAGCTGCTTTCTAGGGGGTGAGGGTGGGGTACACAATAAAATATTTCCATTTTTATGCTTCGTTTTCTTGGTTATTTAAATGCAAAAATAGTATTTGTTTTTTCTCGAGTTCTTGACTGCTTTCGTTTGAAAATTTTGATTTTCTCAAAATTTCGGGATGTGCTGCAGCCCCATCAGCTCCCCCTGCGTACGTCAGCAGTTAAGGGTTTCTCCCTAGTAGAGACTAAAAAATAAATTTGTCATTATCGGCGTAAGAAGTAACGATTACAATTGGGTCTCTCCATCTTCTCTTTCTACTTACTTTCAGTAAATAGCAGTAAATAAAATCAATTCCAAACGGCTACCACGAGATTTCCCGAACCTGCCCCCATTTGAGTGTCATTCGTGGGAGACGTAAAAATAGTTAGCGTGCCTAGCTTCGGGAAAGTCTCCAATGACCTCACGCACAAATGGCTAGCTCAGAACTTTAAGATCAATACAACACTATATAACTTGATGTGCTGAAGTTTTGTTTGCTTTTTTATTACGTGTGAAGTTCCATGAACGCGCAGCCAAAAAGCAACGAGTCTTGCGAAAGCAATGTTAAGCAATGATTGCTAGGTAACTGAACTTCTGAGCCTCCCCGATAGCGTGGTGGGTAAAGGTTGTCGTTAACTTTCGGGTTGGAGCCTTGAGCATAGCCACAAAGCTATACTCTGTCCCGAGAAACTCTGGAGCGAGCGAACGAAAACAAGTCTCTGCGCAGGTAGTGACTCGAGAGGGTTTGATCAATGAACACTTGAGAGGGAACGGGATTGCGTGGAGGGAATCAGACTTTTCGGTGTGTGCGTTTCTTCAAGTCTCCCCGGGTTGTATTCTGGATATGGCGTGAGTATTGTCTGTCTTGAAGAAACGTAAAGTAAAAATGTAATGAGAGATAAAAGGAATAAAAATGTACAAAAATGAAAGAGATAAAGTAAGCACCGTCAATCTGTTTTAAAAAAAGGAAAATAAAAGTAATGGACTTTGCATCAGAATATTACTTTCACAATTACTTTATGCTGGAAAACTGTGCAGCTTGTTCTTTTCGTATGAGTTTAACTTCTAGAGTACAGTTCAATTCGGTGTTACATTCCACACTGAGAAGATAACCACTGCTATTAAAGTTAGATTCTTTACTTTAATCACGAATGTTACTCGACCACAGGGCATTTGGAGGGTAGCTCTTGAGTTGACCACTGAATGCACTCAGTCACAGAGTCCGCTATTCGCAATCAATAATTTGCAAGCTATGAATAATTTCCAATATATAAAAAAAGTTAACTTTCCATTTGTCTCCAAGGTGATAAATGTAGTGAATGAAACAACTAAAATGTTTTGGTTGTCTCAAAAACAATGGATGCTGCTATTCTAACGACTTTAGACAAAAAAAGAGCACATGTAAAATCAATCTTCGAATTCATTTTTTTGTTGCTTATTGATGTATCAAAATTTCCAAAGCTAACATAATACAGTAAATGTCATAGATAAAATAATTATTGGAATGTTCTTGGTGAGGATACTTCACGAACATGTAGGCTTAATTAGATATTATCCCCAGTCCGTTTTCTTATTATTATAACACTACGTTTATGGAGAGCAAAGCTTCTATTTTCTCTGTACTCTGTCCCGGGTATCTCTGGAGCAAGATAACGAAAACAAGTCTCTGCGCAAGTAGTGACTCGAGACGGCTCCACCAATGAACACGTGAGAGGGAATGAGATTGCGTGGAGGGGAAGCGACTGCAGTTACCAGCCTTCGCAGCAGCGTGTACTGCTTCGGTCTGCCCACTCGATTTCCCCCTTCTCCGCCGCTATGCGGAGTCTTGCTCCAGAGATATCCGGTACAGAGTATAGTTAGACTATTTTTGTCGACAGTTCGGCTCAAATTTACGACTGGCTGATTTAGTTCGCTAACTAAGGTGAGAGGTGCACTCTCTAAACCTAGCGTTAGAATAGAAAAAAAATGGGAACTATCTAATTAAAATGTATCAAATTTAAGTCGAAACTAAAATGATGCGTTAATTGATAAAGTAATGCTTCCAATTTAGATAAATTCAACTTTATATTACGATAAAGAAGAATTAAGTTCCAAGAACTTGTCTTTACAGAGAGCATCAGTCGCGTGTGTAATATGTGTCTTCCTTTGTGTGGAAGTTGAAACCGAAAGTACAAAATACCCCATGTGAAGTACAACGTAGATGATTTTCCCGCTCAGTTCAGAGCAAAGGGTTTAAACAGGATCTGTTCCAAATGTTGGCGTCAGTTACAGTTCTCGACACCAAATCTTCAAAAGTGAATGCTCGCGGAAAGTAGGAAGATTTCGTTTCACTAAACGGGAGAACAGTTGGGTTCCGTTACCTTTGTGGAAGACTCATTTGTCTTGTGTTTGGGACTCGCAGTAGTTTGCCAATTCTTTGTGTTACCTCAGGAGATTATTCACCTGGCAAAATACGCGGAAGAAAGGAACTCTCTCTTTTTCTTTGGGATTGTTCCAGGGAGTCACATCAAGACCGTGTAGACATACGTATCTATTTGTTGAATGATGCATTTATTAGATACATTTTACGTTACTTATTTCTACCGTAGGATAACCACGATACGAGCGGAAAAAATGAAAGATATGGATAGAACGGTGTCTTTCATTTTATGCTCCATTCAACGAGAACATCCGAAAAAAAATCACGAATATACCTGTCAGGGATATTTGTTCCGGGATTCTAACCCGTGACAGATTAATATCGTGCCATGCTTAAGGAGATCTTCAAGAAATGAATTTTGAAGAAATTAGGAAATATACAGTGAAAATTCGTTTTCCGTGTTAACAGTACCATCCTGGCATTTACTATCTCGAATATTTGCACTAACGCATTTGCACCTAAAGCTATCATCGATATTTGAAAACTCTATTTCGGTCCTGACCCAAGCGATATTCTAAATAGATGGAAGAACTACTTTAATGACCTTTTAAATGTCCATGTAGGAGATAAATCAGAAGTGAATGAAGTACACACAGCAGAACCTTTAGTTCCAGAACCTAACTTGACTGAAGTTAAAGATGCTATTAAAAGGCTAAAGAATAACAAAGCACCTGGCATTGATTTAATACCAGCTGAGTTAATTAAATATGGTGGAAATTCATTAATATGTCAAATACATAAATTAATTTGTTTAATATGGAATAAAGAAGAAATCCCTCAACAGTGGAAAGAATCCATAATTGTTCCTGTGTTTAAAAAAGGTGATAAAATGAACTGCAATAATTACCGTGGAATTTCTCTACTCTCAACAACATATAAAATATTATCTAACATTCTTTTAACAAGGCTAACCCCATATGCTAATGAAATTATAGGTGATTATCAATGTGGATTTAAACGTAACAGATCAACTACAGATCAAATTTTTCACATCAGACAGACACTTGAAAAAAAGTGGGAATATAATCAAAATGTCCATCAGTTATTCATTGATTTCAAAAAAGCATATGATTCGGTCAAAAGAGATAAATTATATAATATATTAGTAGAGTTTGGAATACCTAAGAAGCTTGTTAGTATGATAAAAGTATGCACCAGTGAAACAGAAAGTAAAATTCGTGTGGATATTAATATGTCTGACAAATTTACAATTCATGATGGGTTAAAACAAGGAGATGCATTATCTCCAATGCTCTTTAATTTTGCCTTAGAATATGCTGTTAGGAAGGTAAAAGAAACTAAAGAAGGTCTAAAATTAAATGGTGTGACTCAGTTGTTAGCATATGCAGATGATGTAGACTTACTGGGGGATGATGTGAATACAATTAAGAATAATGCTAAAATATTTTTCAAAACTGTTAAAGAGATAGGTTTGGAAGTTAACAAAGAGAAAACTAAATATATGCTTACAGGCCGAAACCAAGTGTTAGGTAATAATCAAAATCTAATTATTGATAACAACTCGTTTGAACCAGTTTCCAAATTCAAATACTTAGGAGTAATATTAACAAATGAAAATTATATTAAAGAGGAAATAGAAAGTAGGCTTAATTCAGGAAATGCATGTTACTTCTCTCTTCATAAACTTTTGTCTTCTCGTTTAATATCTAAGAAACTAAAAGTTAAAATATACAAAACAGTAATTTTGCCTGTAGTATTATATGGATGCGAAACTTGGTCCCTTACATTGAAAGAGGAACATAAATTGAGAGTATTTGAAAATAAGATCCTTAGGAAAATATTTGGACCTAAAAGGGATGAGGAGACAAGTGAGTGGAGAAGGTTACATAATTTAGAACTACATAATTTGTATTCATGTCCAGATATTATTAGAATAATTAAATCAAGAAGACTTAGGTGGGCAGGCCATGTGGCACGAATGGGAGAGGAAAGAGGAGTTTACAGGATTCTTGTTGGGAAACCTGATGGTAAGAGACCTGTAGGAAGGCCAAGACGAAGATGGAGGGACAACGTTGAGATGGATCTAAGGGAAATCGGTAGGGATGGAAAAGAGTATATAGATCTTGCTGAAGATAGGGAAAGATGGAAGGCCTGTGTTGCTGCAGCCATGAACCTTCGGGTTTAAGAAGGCTAGAGAGTTAGAGTTAGAGTATTTCGGTCCTTTTCTGTTATCTATCGTTGTCGTTCTTGTGAGGAAAGTAAATCGAAATAATGGCTTTGTGATGATAGCAACGATTAATGACATTATATTTAATATATAGAAATGAAACTGTTACCGTAAGGTACATACGTGATAAGAACGTTTTCTAGAAGTTCATCGTCCTTTCCAAAATCTAGTGGATAATTTTATTATTTTCTCCGAATGTCCATCAAAATAATTTCTGCTTTCCAATAGGTTTATCCTTCATTCGAGTGCTCCAGAAAGTAGAAACAGATTTTCGACAAGTATGAGTAGGTCCGTTTTCGAGGGAATAAATGCATATTGTCTGAGTGACCAAGAGTTTCTAGAAGTTTAGAGGAAAATGCTTCATGATTTAACTTCTCGAGCGTGTTAGACACACACTCAAAAATGATTAACAGTTTTCTTGCCTAAATTCATGCTTGAAGTTCATTTTATCCAACGTTAATAAAACAAAGTTTACATACAAGGGAGAGTCAAATGGAAACCTTAAAAGTCCGAGAAAAAATATAGGACAGACTGTAAACCGCTCAAATTAACATGAGGTATCGACTGTTATTTGAGAAATGACATCAAGGCTGCAACATTGCTCAAGTGAGCTTCACAACACCATTTTTGTCATTTTAAAGGTGGTGCTTCCTACATACACATGCAGCAGCGAAGAGCAGTAATAAACCCTCTGGAAGCCTAAATCTTACAGACATTCTACGGCAAATAAAAATTCAATGTCTCTATGCATGCTTACCGCGCCAGCAAGTTTACAAATAGAGGAGGAAGTTCGACAATGGCCTCAGTCCGCACGAAGATAGGTGGAAAGGCCTTCACGGTGGCTCACCATAACTGACTGCACATAGACTCCAAATATTCTTCTTCTTGAGGTCCTAAATCAGGCTTGAAAACAAATGTGGATCAGAAATGGGTCAGCAAACTTGTGCAACCCTACGTGCAGAAACCTACTAGTTAAAAAACAAAAACAAATTAAAGTTTTCATTTGACTCATGTGACATTATATTTATTTATACTTATATTATTATATTTATATTGTACATGAGACTCCAGGAGCAAATGTGCAAGGATGTAATGAGTTTACTTTCATAGCTTCTGATATAACTTGTTTATCTCTCAATGCATCTAAGGCTTCATTGCCAAGAAAAGTTAAGAACTTCTAGGAAAAAAGCTTTGAAGATTGTAAACTCCCCTACGTACAGATCTGCTTGTATATAACATGTCTCTTTGTACCAGCTGAGAACCCCAACGACTTGTCCACTTAATTACAATCTATCTTGACCAACCTGGGCATTGTAGCATCAGCACATTCTTTTTCTTATCTAAGCAATTTAAATCCCGATTAGAGATTTAAGTATGTCTGGCATTCACGCAACAGCCAGGATTGACGTCACTAGAAGAAACGCTCCATCCTGAAGTCCTTACGTTGTCGCTCACTGTCACCAGGTGACGGACAGCTTTGAAGTAATTATTTAGAAAGACTTGCAGGAGTGAAAAAAGAAAGAGAAAAAATAATAAGAATGGAATTTTAAGTTGTCCTTTCCTCAAAAGGAAACAGCAAGCTAGAGAGATTATAGTTAGCATTAATGCAATACGAGTGAAGTGCCAAGCCGTGTTACCTCACCTTACACGCAATACATATGTGTACCAAGAAAAGATATATGAACTAGTAGTTGCACAATCGCAAAAGGTGATCAAGATGTTCGCTTATTTACTTCATATTTTAGCATCTAATTTCGCCTTTTATTTAACTGCAACTATGCCATGAAATTAATTAAAATTTGACAAAAGTCACGTGAGCAGAATAATTATCATAGGATAATGGATGCAGATGACATAGGAAATGCATAATATGTTAGTCTCTCTCTACCTATTCATCTCAGTGTCACGAGAAAAATATTCGGACGCCGTATGTATGTGTGCGTGCGTGTGTGTGTGTGTGCTTTACATCGGGTCATATGAATTTATTTTCGGGTAGTATTTTTGAAGTTGACAGATTCTTGTGCACAATGTTCACCAAGAGTTTATGGACAACGACATTTCATACTAGGTAAATATAATAATGTTAGCAGCCTTATTATAAATACGAAACTAGAATTAGTGTTTTTAGTGGTCTAAACACATGCAAGATAAAAAATCCTAGGAGGAAGATTTAATCCTGCACTGAACTGAAAAAAAAACAACAATAAACAGCATTCTCCGCCTTGCGAAAAAATTACATTAATTATTTATTTGCTATTACTACTCGATCAATATTTCAATTGTTGAACGTCAGACACAGTATTTTCTACAAGTAAAAGGAATCGCCTCTTTTTTCTTCTCTCCCTCCACAAATTACATTCTTATTGAAGATAACGCCATTGTGACATTTCTGCTCGATCAAGTGTCAACAATAAGTTGATTCTTAACTCTTTATATCTGGAATGTTTGAAATGTATGGAACTTCCTAACCTGGAAGCTCATTGCAATATGCATGAAACTTCTGGGCTATGAAGGCAGTTTTGTTACAATACCAGTTTGCGAAAGTCCAACTCTCTTTTGTTGAATGTAATAGGGTGATGTGAAGATTGAAGTAAAGTAAAGTGCGAAATACGAGTTCCTGCAACTATACAGTAAGAAGGAAAATTCAACTTTGAGCACTAGTTTTCCTCATATTTGAAGAAGAGCCGAGAAGCACTTGGAACGTTTACTTGATATTTCACATTATATGAAGGAAGTGAACAATATTCCAGTGGTAAAATAATAAAAGAATAATGAATGATAAAAGAGAGAACAGCTTAGAAGTAGAGCAGGAATCATATAATCATTAATAACTATTGTCTTGTTTACTATGCCTATCTCAATAACCTATTATCTAATAACTCATCTTTCCCAATGTGCATATAATAGTTTAACGATTTCATTAATCCTTTGAGTCTTAGTTAACGAACACACAAGTACGCATTATATAACACTAGCTTTTTAATTTTTTTTAGAGAAGTTAGTAGTAAACCATAGATTTCATATTCACAAGACTTTCAAGCTAATTTGGTGCGGGAGGGAGAGTGTCTTCGAATTTTTCAACACCACATCTCCTGTCCTTTCTAAACTTACAGACTCCCTATCAGCGCCGCTTACTGAATGATTTTAGGTATCTTTACAAAATTGTCAATGGCAAAATCCGTTGCAACACGTTCCTCCAGGAATTCCACTTTCGAGTGCCTATGCGCACAACACGCAACACGAATCTATTTTACACAAAAAAACCTAGACTGAAAATTAAAAAAATATCGCTCTTCCACAGACTTCCCACTCAATATAACGACCTCCCATCAAATGCTGAGGTATTTTCCACAGAGTACGCCTTTCGGTCAACCAACAGAACATATGTTGCTAAATAATATTTAATTGTGCTATCTTGACTTATTTATATTAATATTTTGTCTTATTTTATTATTTTCATTTTTGTTCTTTTTTGTTCTTTTCATTGTTACTGATTTCTGTATAAAATGGCTACATGCTGTATCTGAAATTTTCCCAATAAATAAATAAATAAATATTATAAGAAGCTCTTTCCTTCGTGGCATTTCATCTGGTGAACATTACAGAAGAGAATACTCTTGTATGGAGGTAATGAAAATTACGGTATTGTGTCAAACTTCCCCCCGGAAAAAGTAAAATATGCTTGCTCCCTGATAAAATAAAATAGATTAAGTCTTTCCCCCATCGTGCTCGAATTTCCTCCCTAGAAATCACAAGAGGGACGAGACGAAATAATAATCCTTAATTATGGTATAGACGTATTATCCCCACCCCCCGACATTAGACAATAGGTCGCTCATGGTATTTCACCCCTCTTTCAAATTTTCTGATAGCGTGTTTCTATCACTAGGGGGACGTTTTTCATCAGTGTATTTTGTCCTCCAGGACATTCTACAATATGCCAATTTTTAATAGGGCATTCCTATTAATAGTGGAATGTTTTACATCTGTCCCCTGGACTTTCTACAATAAGTGACATACTGTATTTTGGCCCCTTCAAATTTTTAGATGGGACGCTTTACATCAGTGTATCCCAAATGTCAACCTCACTTTCACGTAGTACACTCTGGACTTCATTGTTGCATCCATCCCTTTTCATCACCATTCATCCTCATCTTCGCGAATAGCCAAAAGTGACAGAGAAGCGAAGTAAAATAAAACAAATAAAATAAAAAACATCAGTGTACTTTGTTATTATTATATTATTATAATGTGTCAATAAGTTACTTCGATAACCACAAGCGAAGATAAAGTTCATAAGTACCGTTATCGATTCCGGTACCCGATCAATTTTATTTCCCGAGTTCATTTTAATTTGGTGATAAATTACGAAATTGTTCCATGGAATATCCTGCCATTTCTAAAATTGTCCATCATTTCTCGACTGAGACATATAACAGAGGTATATCAACGGCAGAGGGCTATGATTTATTTTGTAACATTTCGCGTGACATGATAAAGATGATTGTTCTCATATGTAAAGAAGAACTGTCACCTTCTGCACTGGCAGAAATTGCACTCTCTTGAAGAGAAATGGGGCCCCCCTCCAAATATCACAAATGATCCGTGAAAGCGAAACTTCCTGGCTGTGCCGAGCGCATCGCAGCATCCCAGAATGTCGATGTTGCTTCTCGCGCCCACATTAGAATTTGCGCTCGACCCCAAGTTCGTCATTTATTTGACGCACGTGCTCCATGCTTCGTGTTGTGTAGAATAAAATCAATATCTACGACACGGACTCGCCTCCAGATCAGTGCTAGAGGGTCTTTTGAAGGGCGGCCAACGACCAGGGTCCATTTGAACGGTTGTTTCGTTGTGCGAGCCATCTCCACTGTTCCCAACGAGGATGTGTGTAAGGTCTATCTATGCTGCTTCACTGCAAGGCCTTTGTCAGAAGGCCCATTCGACGAACGACGAGAGAGAGAAAGAGAGAGAGCTAGACAGACAGACATAATTGTCAGTTTGAGGTGGATCAGATTTTTCGCTTCATTAGAGATCCTTCCTACTGCAGAGGCTTGGAAGGAAATTTAAAAATGAATAATGCAGATGACTTGATTTGGATATCAAGTTTTCGTCCTAATTTGACCTGTTCCTTTGTTTCAGATTCCGGGGGAAGCTACGTAACGTTCCGGTTGAATTAAAGAATTAGTGGACTATTGTGTTTTCTGTGACTGATACGTTCTTTAGTTCTTTACCTGATGGCGTAGTGGTAACGTCGTTGCCTTGTAATTTAGGAGCTCCGGGTGGAGGCACTTTGCGCAGTTGTTCGGATCCTACTTTAAACTGTAGGTCCAGACCCGATTAGTCTATCTGTGCATAAAGTGGACTTAAAACAACAATTCAATTTAGATCTTCAATTAGATAAGCGCTACGACGGCAGGGGTCGCGGGTTCGAATCCCGGCCAGGTCATGGATGATCTTTGTGAGGGTCCCTTCAACCATCCCCCTTCTTCATCTTTGCGATTAGCCAAGAGGAGCAGAAAAGGTAAATAAAATAAATCCAATCAATCAATCCTCAATTAGATAATATTTTTCAGTTGCTTAATCAGGTATTGTACGTTGGATATCTTCTTTATATGAATGTGCGAGTTCCAGCAAAGTTCTGCCATTTTAATGAAAATAAAGAAAACACTGTTCTTTGATGACATTCATGGCGCAGAAGTTATGATGCAACGATCCGTGGCGACACATTCTTGGTTCAAAGCGAGTCAACACATTGGCACTTCTGTTAAATCAGTGGCGAAGCGTAGATTTTCTAGCAGGATAGGCACAAAAGTGCGATAATTTCCATTAGTTGCTTAAATCTGTAAAAAGAAGGGGGGGGGGGTATATCATGGTGAGTGGTTCAATGTCTCTGCAGGCCGCATCTTTACTTGCCAGTGGCGTGACGTTTTCAAAAGTGTTGTTACCGGCCGTCAGTACGATAATTATGTCTTAAAACGTTCTCCTCCCGCCCACCAGATGTCATCGATATAGATTTTTGTTCATTTCGTTGTTTTTTTTTTGTTTGTATTTCTGCAACCCCTGATTTATGCACACACTTCCAAAACGAACTACCAATCATGAGACATCGCAAAAATCTAACGAATAGTGCTCGAGCCCTGTTGTCAATTTCTCATCACTTTTTTTTCTAAATTTATTTATTTTGCAAATGAGGTGAAAACAGCTAGAAGAACCCCATAATTTTCGGGTCAGTATGACGTTTGTGCCGTGAGCAGACGACAGAATTCCACACTTTCAGCGAGGTACGTTCTACTGTTGCAAACTTAGTTTTTTTTAGCAAGACTTCCTCGCACCGAGGAAAACACTATTGTTATCTGTTGTCTAACTAAAGGAATGGTTGTAGTTAATTCCAGTCTTGGCTTTCTAGATAAATTAATTTCTGACACCTGTATGTGCAAGCAAACATAATTTAAATGTTGGATATTTTCGTCTCATTTGTTCTGATCTATGTTAATCGTGACGATCGTAGAATGTATGGAGAATGAATTAAAGAAGATCAGGAAACATTGACATGACCACAATTAGGTCACCTGGCTTCGTAACGTGTTAGGATGACCACTACGGGGCTTTCAAGAAGAAACATAGGTAAAGATGACCTATCTCATTCAATGTGAATACTTCGCATCCTAGTTTGTTCTACCCCTCGTGTGACTAGATACCTTTACTTGATAATAGAACATAGGATCCTTGTTTCGGGCCCTTCTATGATGGCAGCACGAAAGGTTACTATGTAACATATAAACAGGTTATAATAAATGTAGTTGCTTGAGAGAATAGAATTCCAAATTTTTATGCGCAATTTAGCTCTTTTCTGCCAATCCAATGTAACAACACTGGCCTGTTCCGCCAGACCTGAAACAGACATGGCCCACGCAATAACCCTATAACACTCTTTGTCCTAAACCCAAAAAAGTCTTCCCTTGCATTGTACTCTCATTGCCCGCCCTCTTCTCTTGTTATCCCTTCAGGGTAAACGAAACTGCCTACCTCATTGCTTGTGTCGGCTGAATAAAAAAATGTCTGCTTGTAATATCTATTCGACGACAGTGTTAACGCATTAAATAACGTTTCAACATCTTTTAATTTTTTTAAAAAAATTGCTGTCACTTGCCACTGCTACTTGCAAAGGAAAATAGAATTGAAAACATTTTAGAAATGATTGTTATAAGAAGGAAACATGAAAGACCAAAAGTGGGTCCTACCTTACTGATGATTACATCTTCATTCAATTAAGAACTCAATTGTTCTTGCATTTCAGTCCAGCACTTTCTTGCATAAATCTGATCGCTGCACACGACACGAATCACAAACAAAGCTCAACCCGCACGAACCTCGCGCTCCGAGCCATGCTCCCATGTAGCGTCCTGAGCAGGAGGCAAGTTTTCAGAGACAGGAAACAAGCAAGGGAATCCCCGTTCACAATAAAAATAAATTATTCTATTTCCAGTGAAAGTAAAACTATTTGTAAATATAAGGCGTAACTAGCATTTTAATTTACATAATTTGGTATGAAGACTTCCTTTATAAATATAAGTTATTTAGACTTTCTGTTGACACTACGGTGTTGGGTGAATCGACAAGACCATCAGCACTCTGACCAGAAAAAAGAAGTCAGAACTACAGTACTCCGTAATTTTCAATTTCACTTACACTTGTCGATGAAAGGAAGGAAAGCCTAAGTTTCGTACAAAATATGGAGAATGTACAATGAAATAGAACACAGGCACGAACACAGGTTAATGTTTATAAAAAACGCTGGTACACCACAAATTTCCAACCCTGGCGGAAGTTCAGTGTTGCTGGTATTCTGTTCGTCCTAGTGGGTAACACTGTGAGGCCGGCCTCATCAGCACGTTATAAGCATACGTACAGTACTCGTAAGATTAGGCTTCCCGCATATACAACCGTACGACAGAATGTGAAGAGAAGAGGCCGCAGCAAATGTGCCTCACTCCGTGGAAAGTTCGTATACTCGACAGGGTTAGAATTTTTTTGTAATTATCATAAATGAAAATTCCGAACTTTTGCATTGCATTACATATGTTTTGATGAAATAAGTAAATACACCTTTAAAAGAGTAATGGCGTGGGTAGGCCCGACCTCCTGGCCTCATAGGACGCTTCGCCACTGCTGTAAATATGTTTCCTGTTCTTATCGTCCAGTTTAACTTAGCATGTAAGCAGTTTAAGTAATATTAAACTGAATTGCTTCCTCCTCAAAATATGTGTTCACTCGTGGAGGGAACATAATTTCAGATTCAAATACCCCCAAAATGGAACTATGGAATCGTCACCTGGCGATTGGTGTTAAATAAGTACTTTTATCACTAGTTGCATCAAATGTTGTTAACATCGTTAAACTGACATGTTTAATGTATCAAAATATTAATTGTGGGCTATTAATTGCTATTATTAGTATATTAAGATGCATTCTTGTTCGTTTCAAAAACAACTGAGAAAAAACTTTTTGTTTGATTTAATGTAGTATTTTCCACACTTTATATAGGATTTGGGTCACTGATATGGAATTCAGAGTCTTTCGATTACAAAGTCTTTGAAAGGTGTAAAACCTAGTCAAAAGTTGTACTGTAGTTGATAAATTTTGCTATGTATGACTGACGTGTGTCATTGGAATCTGTGGAGCAAAGCCGGGTATAACGGAAGAGAAGGGGATAAATCGAGTTGGTGGCACAAATCAGTGCGCGTTGCTGCAAACGGCTGGTAGCTGCACTCACTTCCCCTCTCACGAGTTCATTGGTCGAGTCCTCTCGAGTCACTACTTGCGCAGAGACTTGTGTTCGTTAGCTGACTTCAGAGATTACCGGTTCAGAGTGTAATAGCGCTTATTGATGCTGTTGTAGGCTTTTCAGTACCATGAACAAAATTCAAATACATATTTAACAAATAAAATAGCCAAAGTAATGCAAAAAATAGCAATTGATTAGAACGGGCAGAGAGCGTATTTTAAATTTCAGAAAATCGCTTGTCATTAATTCTAAAATTAAGTTCATCACTAGGAAATGAGCTTAGACATGACATAAAGAAGTGACTACAGTATAGAGTTTTGTTTGTAATAACTAATCGTAATATTGATATAATAATTTAAAATACTCAGTATCGTAATAAATCTTGATCTTACTTACATTGCAAGATGAAGATGTTTGAGTTTTTGTTTTAAATCCACTTTATGCATAGAAAGGCTAATCGAGACTGGGCCTACAGTTTAAAGTCGGATCCGAATCGCTGTGTGCCTCGACCGGACATCGAACTTCGGGACCCCTTGATTAAAGATAAAGAAGTTTCTCACTCGAAGTAAAGAATAAATTGAAGAATGAACTTTGAATATATACAGAGAAAGAAAGGGGTATAAAATTACGAATTTTATAAATGCTTTTTCATTGACAGAGGTTATGTAGCAACAGAGAGAGATTTGTTGAATCCAACGGAAGTTTTCACTCATCTTTGATGTCTTGCTTGTCTGGTGAGAGTGCTGTACGAGTCAGGAGTTTCTAAGCTAGTAAGAAGATCGATGTGTTTCCTCTTTGACGTCATTGCGTTGAGCTCTTTTGGGACTGTTTTCGAAATTGTCCTGGTTTGCGTTAAATGCCACGAAAATTAGGGAAGTGCTGACGCAACGAAAGTTAAGACTTTTTTCATTTTTAAATAATTCTCCATTATTTCCTCGAAGGAAAGAGAACAACTGTTATATTAGTCTGAATGTACCTGCATTTTTTATTCTTAAAGTCACCATTGTAGGAGTGCGTTGAAGATTATTTAAGTGTTTCATTTGTTGCGTTTGAAAGCTCTTTAGTGCACTTACTTACGTAGCTGATTAAAAATTTCAAGGATTTTAAAAAAAATAATGGAAGCTCTTAACCTCAGTCAGTTGCTCATTATTTGGCTATAAAAGTGTTGCATCATTTGAAAATCAAATATCTCACCAGGGAATGCATAACTCTGACAACTACGAATCTCAAAATAACCGTTTAAAATGGCGGGAAAGACAAGCAGAGTTAAATTTCTGGAAACATTTTATATGTCGACTGTGCTATATCAGTTTAATAGAGAACATCGTAGGTCATCAAACTAACAGCTATAGCATTATGTTACTACTGGTCAGCTCAGTATTACCTCATGGTCTATTTGGTTAACTGGATAAAGAATTATTGTTAAAATATGATGTGACAGTCGGAGAATACAGTCGAAAGATGTGACAGAAAACTTCAACCACTTCAAATTATTATGATGTCTGTTTTTCAGCCCCCAGATCCTTGTCACTAGTGAGCATTGCAAACACTCGTGTTAAGTCCACTTTATTCACTATAGACTCACGGTTTAAAGTGACTCCCAGTGAGATTGAAACCTGAGACACCTTCAACATGAGTTATGAGCTTTAACCACTAGAATATCAGCCGTTTCTCTGACCGAGCGCGTTAAGTGATCGACTTTCAGACTTGTTACTGAAATTTCCGGTTTTGAATCCCGGCCTGTGCTTAAGTGTTATTCGTGAATTTCCTTTCATCAATTTCATCTATTTGTCACTCATCCTTAAGGTGGCGATTAGCCAAAAGAGGTAGAAAAACAGCGTTAAATAATAAGAATACAAATATACAGGGTGAGCATAAAGTCTTTCCCTGATTACAGATTTTATTGCTAAAGAACTATGCTAGATACAGTTATGCGGTTTGTTGGAAATGGTAGCTTAACTCATAATGTTTTGTTATCAGGACACTTCAGTACACTTCGACATGTGGTTCCTTTGTTGCCCTTAGAACGTCTAGGCGATACTCAATTTCTCTCCATGTCTTTGCCAACATCTCTTCCGCCACCGTCTTTACAGCATTCCGTATTCGTGTCTGAAGAGTTTGCATATCAGGAACTGGTGAACTAAACACTGTGTCCTTAACGTAACCCCATAAAAGAAAGTCAAGAGGGGCTATGTCCGGCGAACGCGGTGGCCATGATATGGGACCGTCTCTACCGATCCATCTGTCTGGAAAGGTGTCATGCAAGAACTGGCGAACAGTTAACTCCCAGTGTGGCGGTGCACCATCTTGTTGAAACACTACCCATGGATGAAATTCCTGTAACTGAGGCGCAACGTAAAGTTTCAACATGTCCAGGTAAACTGTTGACGTAATGGTAGGCTCAATGAAAAAGAACGGCCCAATAATCTTGTTGTGCATTAAGCCACACCAAACATTCACTTTCGGGCTGTCCCTTATGTGCTGTAACACGACATGTGGGTTCTCCGACCCACAATATCCGGACATTATGTCTGTTTACTTTCCCGGATATGTGAAACGTCGCTTCATCTGAAAATTACGCTACCTGAAACAAAAGAGAAGAAAAAATCAGACAAGAGAATAAGAATCAGACAAAACAAAGAAATGGAAAAAAAACCTTGATGTTTTGCACTGCTTATTGCCATAGGTTTTATTTGCCTATCTACCGTGGAAGTTGAGATATGAATATTCATAATCAGGGAAATACTTTATGCTCACCCTGTAGGTGGGTATAGTTTGGGTATGCAGGTCTTTTCCACTATTACGGCGGCCGGTCTTAGTTCTGGCAAGGGAAGTGGGGAGCGGGGACAACAGTAGTGGCGCCGAGAGACGCGACGCGGCGAGAACTACGTGAACCTCGTTCTATAGGCTGCTGCGTTTCTTATCGTGCTGGATTGGTCGTTTACCCGCTCCCCACTTCCCTTGCCAGAACTATGATCGGCCGCCGTAACAGTAGAAAGACCTTTAGATAGTGAGCATGGAAAGAAAAGACGAGTTCAAAATTGTTTCATATCCTGATGGTTCGGCAACTGATTTTACTCTTCTGTATCACCAGGTTGCAAACATGCCATGGGAACAATGTGCACGTTTGATACCAATTTCATAAATTGAAAACCACACAATAACATAGAAAAACTTACAACTCTTTTGATCATCTGTATGACGTGGCAACTGATGAGAAAGTTTAACCTTAATATTACCTGTTCTCAATCGACTTCATTTTAATATTGACTTTCATATTTCAATTTGAGACCTCATCAAGGGGTCCTGTGTCCTGTGTCCTGTGTCCTGTGTCCTGTGTCCTATAACGGTGGATACATAGTTGTTCTGATCCCGCTTTAAACTGTAGGTCTAGTCACGATTAGTCTGTCTGTGCATATCGTGGACTTAAATCTCAAACATATTTTATTAAATACGTTTTAACATTAGTATGCAATTATTCTCTACAGTTCGTGTTGCATGTGTGTTTACGTTGTAGTTCTCATCTTAGAGACACAAATGTTGAATGATGCTAAAAAGAAGGAAAAAGTTATTTTCAACAAAGTTTTTTTGTAGTGCTAAAACATTTCATCTATCGTATGAATCATCTGCACAACATATGTCACCATCAAAAGTTCTGAGTTCGAATTTCGGCCAGGCCACGGACGTTTGTGTTTGTTCTTTCATGAAGTTAAGTAACCAAATGCACAATATAATACGTTACAGAAAGGATGAATAGAATAGGAGAGGGAGATGCATGTACATACGATAGTGCATACAACTGAATCAGACTGGATTCAAAAAGTGTAAGTTAAGGAGAGAAATAGAAAAATTCAAACCATGCAAACCTTGATGCACACCGCACTTCACACCGCTGAGCGACGGTTCTGACCGACTTAGAGCATTCACAATTACAAAGTTATAAAGAACAGATGTATGTATGTATGTTTTAGTGAATTATACAAATACTCCACTTACGGATTTCACTATTCAGCTGGATGTTCATTGAGGCTGCTGTGCACCTTCTACTTCTTCCTTTTTTCACAGCTTTCACGTTTCGTCCGCTATTTATCTGTGCAGAATGATGGAATCAGGTACGTAATGCACAATAAATACTTTGAATTTGTCCCAGCGTGCTTTTTATGATCTGTAAAGGTTACTTTGCCAGAATAAATTCACGGCTGCAAACGGCTGGTAGCTGCAGCCTCGTTTTCCCTTCCCTGCACTCACTTCCCCTCTCATGCGTTCATTGGTCGAGCCCTCTCGAGTCACTACTTGCGCAGAAACTTGTTTTCGTTCGCCTAAGTTCATGTAACCCAAGTAGGAATGGTGCTATTTTGTATTATTTTCATAAGGGAATGCCTTGCTTTTCGATCAGTTGTTTAAAGTTCACGCTGTAGCCTATGTGATTTCCGGAAAACATTCTAAAAAATGTATTATGCCTTCCTTACAACCACAATGTATATAGCAGCCTCAATGGTCAAGCGAGTTGAGTGGTCGACCAATGATATAGCAACCGAAGGCTTTAGAGTACATATCGTATTATACACAAGATATTTAGAATCAAAATCGAAAGGCGAGAGGAAATTTGAGGGTTTTGTTAATTAGTTTCAACTGTTCTGTCCTAACGTTCAGAATATTGGAAACTTGCATAATAGTCTGTGATTCAGTACTTTAATCACATCGTCAATTGGTATACAAGTTTCCACTTTTATAAGCACAGGGTGAGTAACGAGGACTTTCACTGCAATTTCGAAAATCTATGCTCAACGACTTCTGAGTCGATATGTCTGTGTCAGCATTTACATTATAAAGCCAAGAATGGATCAATGATAATTGCCTAATTCTTCTAAGCTGCACTGTGCCTGTTTCGATTTCATTTAATTATTTCGTTCCTGTTAAAATCACAGCAAGGTAGCTTGGAATATGAAGTGCAGTTCAACAATACGACGGGTCTTTGAACATGGAAAATTATATTGGGCCTGGATTTCGGGAGGAAAGAGCTTGATTTTAATTAAATTACAAATAATTCTAGAATTATGTTATTATATTATGTAATGAGATATAAATAAAATGAAAGCTTAACTTTAATGAGTGACGATCAAAAACAGTAGCGACGCTTTAGAAATTTTACCATGAGATGATTTATATTGATATTTTCTCTAAGTATGACATAAAAATTATCATGTAATAATAGCAAGAAGCTATTATATAATTATATATTATAATAAAAATATGTCTTTTCCGTTCAGTTCGATATCACGTACGAAGGTATGAAAGTGTCCCGTAGGATATGTGTTTTGGTTTGCAAAAAGCTGTAAGATCAGTTCTACATATGGGTCTTGATTTTGATGTCCCTGGTTGCTTTCTTTTGATTAATATTATTTTTTATCTCAGAGTTCTAGCTCTTTAGAATGGATAGATAATTAATTGACTAGGATATGAAAGAAACATAATGACACATCCGTACATTATCATACTTTTATTAAGTAGTGTTTTGCAAGGACTTTATCTTTGTGCAGATAACGAACCAGTGAACCAATATCTACTTTACATGCTGCACAAGTACTATTTTGGACAAAGTGTTATCTTTGTCGTGCTAACATTTCAGTCAGACAGAACTAGTCAAGGAAATTCTGCATATTAATTGTTAAAAATTATGTTTGCTTCTTGAGCGCTGATGGCTCTTCAGACACCAACTAAGTTCAGTATTCGACGGTGTTTCTCCCGGTTTTCTAACAATGGTCCACATTTTTTGCCTCTCCGATGCTATATCTTGTATACATGAAATGATCAAGGTGCATATGACAGCAGAAGTTGGAGCATTATGCAGTCGGTGTGTAGTTAGGTCGTACGAACAACGCCTTTCGCTGAATAATTTGAACGTTAAATCATTCCCCATCTTCCGACTGTTCTCTCACTTCACTTTCATTCAGGAATCAAGAGATGAGGGGAAGGGGGCCTTGCTTGGTGGGTGGGTTGGGTTCACGAGGGACGGTCGCCCAAGATAGACACACTATGATCTGTAGGACCGTGCCTAACCACACTGTGAGCATGAATCCTCTTTCTCTCTCTCCTCCAGTGTAGCCAATCTCATCTGTCAAAATTTCCCTTCTCCATCTAAAATATTCCCCCTTTCATGTTTTTTCCCCATCGATACGTAAAACCAAATGGATACGTGGCACATCACATTGAAACGACCCTTAAGAAACAAATATAGCCTTTCACGCATGTGTGGAGTTGTCATATTCCTAGCATTTGTGCCGGCTCCCGTGGCGGAGAGGTTAGCACATCGCGCTACGACGCCAGGGGTCCCAGGTTCGAATCCTGGCCTAGGCATGGATGTTTGTGAGTGTCCATTCATCAATTTCATCATATCATCCCTCATCCCCATCTTCGCAAATTAGCCAAAAGTGGCACAAAAAGCGATGTAAAATAAAACAAATCAATCATTAAATCAAACCTAGCATTTGTATCCTTGAGGTTCGGTTTCAAATGGCGTGCTACACGATTACATATACTACGTTCCGACCTTGGTGCGAAAACTTTAAAAAACTGGTTAACGCTGTCGCTTTGAAATCAAGGAGTCCCTAGTGACTGAAAAATTCAGTGGTCCTATCCCACTTTAACTATATGTCCAGTAAAGAGCGAACTTCCTATGTACTGGAACCTTTGCCAATTAACTCCTCACACTAGGCTACAATATCGAGTTATAATTAATACATTTTGCAGTTACAACTGAAACCATCATCTTTTGTAACATATTGATGCAATCTTTAACAATTTCTGTTCTTTACAACAATGAGAGCTTACTCTAAGTTTATTATACTGCATAAATAAGTGAAGAAACGACAAGTGATAGACGGGAACAATGAATCAAAACTATATTTCATAGTAAGAAAATAAGTGGCATAATCGCATGAAATATGAGAGATTTCCCCTTAGAAGTTATCTTTTCCTCTATCAGGGAAATATTTTACCCGAATTTCCCTCAATCATGAGAAATTTCCCTTCACCAAGCATCTCTCTCTCTCTCTCTCTCTCTCTCTCTCTCTTGCTGTCTGTAGTAGAAGACATGCGCAGACGTGGCTTTAGATCCGGCACCGTATCGAACAGACGAACCCCGCACCGCCATGTAACAGATGGGATTCACCACCCCACGCTCGCTCCCAACTTCTTCATCTAAATGACACGATGGTGGGAAAGGAAACGACGGAGGGAGTTTTGGAAGAGGAGGGAGAGAGAGAGAGATGGAGGGAGGGAGGAAAGGGGTGATCCAGAATGGGGAAAGACCAGACAGACAGAGAAGCTGATATACCGGTGCGAGGAACCTTGATTTCGAGATAGCTGAATTGAAATCCTGCTCCCGGACCAGTCTGTGTACTAATACCAAGTTTTCACCCGCACGTTCTGCGTAATCCGACACGGCCCACATAGCATTGTTTCCTCGTGGTACCCGCTCCTCCAGGGAAAAAAGGAAAGACCGCGAGTCTATGGGCACATTTTGTCCACAGAGCTTCCCTGAGAGGGTCCACGACCGGGCCACTCTGCATAGTAGTTTGCCGCCTCATTTCCAGCTTCCAATCGCGCGGTCTTCTACGCTATTATTTCAACGCTTTGAGAGCCATAAACTGCTAAAGAGACAATCAAAGGCAGATATTTTCCGTTTCAATTTAACCTTACAATCCCCCCCATTGATTAGCGGAGAGAAATGGTTTGGTTGATTTAACTAACGTCTCCTATTTGCTTTGAGGGAAGCGTCCATCGCAGGATTCAGGTGTAAACGAGAATTGCATATATTTGAATTTTGAATTTGAATTGGTGTTCTTAAGTCCACTTTATGCACAGTAAGGCTAATTGGGACTGGACCTACAGTTTTAAGTGGGATCCGAACCACAATGTGCCCTTACCGGGTATCGATTACAAGGCGACGACGAAATGGATACATTTGTAAGGGAATCCATTTGTTGGGAAGCAACTGTACATTATTATTATTATTAATATACTAATTACAAACTCTGTATTTAAGAAGCAGTAAAAAAACAAGTGTATTTATACAGAAAATGCTCTCATCGAAGATTGATAATGACTATTTCTTGACAGCTATTACTTACAAAGGTTCCTAAATATAGTACTAGACAAAATTCACTATAACTACGGTGGTGGACTGATTAAAACTAGAGTTTTTATGGGCACATTTTGCTTTTATCAGTCCACCACCGTTGATTTACAATATACAGATAATTGAAATAATGAGGTGTAGTGGATTAATTTTATAATTATTGGACGTGGTGCTGCAATTGGTAATTGCTGTGCTCGTTACTAAGTTAAAATAAAAATAAACTGCTCTTATTATTTAACAATAGCTAGAAAGAAATAATAAAATAATATGGAAATCTAAACAACGGCTTTTTTTCCCACAGAAATATGGCCCACTCTATAACTGTTGACTCAACTGAATTTTTTTTTTTTTACTCATTGTTAATGCATTTCACAACACGTTTAAATTTTCTTGTTCTGATACAAATTAAGTTGCTTTGTAGAACAAATATTAAAATTATGTCAATGTTTGTTGGATATTAACACACAATTTTCAGGAAGTAGTTTATCAACTCTTGTTTCTTAGGCAAGAATTTAATGTGAGAGTAACGAAATAAAAATCTTTCCAATACTTGCGATTAAAATCATTTAAACATTACTCCTTTTAAACCAACAATAAAAAAACTTAAAATACTGTTCCAGGGTTCGAATTCCGACCTGGGCTTGGATGTTCTTTGTGAGTGTCCCTTCATCAATTTAATCCAATCATCGCTCATCCTCATCGTCGCAATTAGCCAAAAATGGCAGAAATGTAATGAGTACCAATACGTTGATATAATCTGGGTATAAAATGCCAGTTTCACAATAGTCAAATATGTTGTCTGGCAGCTGTTGCGTAGATGACGTTTGTGATACTTCATAGACAAATTTACATTTGAATATTTGTGTTCCAGTGTTACTATTAACTCTCTAGACTTCTTAAACCCGAAGGTTCATGGCTGCAGCAACACAGGCATTCCATCTGTCCTATCCTGAGCAAGATCTATATACTCTTTTCCATCCCTACCGATTTCCCTTAGGTCCATCTCAACGTTGTCCCTCCATCTTCGTCTTGGCCTTCCTACAGGTCTCTTACCATCAGGTTTCCCAACAAGAATCCTGTAAACTCCTCTTTCCTCTCCCATTCGTGCCACATGGCCTGCCCACCTAAGTCTTCTTGATTTAATTATTCTAATAATATCTGGACATGAATACAAATTATGTAGTTCTAAATTATGTAACCTTCTCCACTCACCTGTCTCCTCATCCCTTTTTGGTCAAAATATTTTCCTAAGGATCTTATTTTCAAATACTCTCAATTCATGTTCTTCTTTCAATGTAAGGGACCAAGTTTCACATCCATATAATACTACAGGCAAAATTACTGTTTTGTATATTTTAACTTTTAGTTTCTTAGATATTAAACGAGAAGACAAAAGTTTATGAAGAGAAAAGTAACATGCATTTCCTGAATTAAGCCTACTTTTTATTTCCTCTTTAATATAATTTTCATTTGTTAATATTACTCCTAAGTATTTGAATTTGGAAACTAGTTCAAATGAGTTGTTATCAATAATTAGATTTTGATTATTACCTAACACTTGGTTTTGGCCTGTAAGCATATATTTAGTTTTCTCTTTGCTAACTTCCAAACATATCTCCTTAGCAGTTTTGAAAAACATTTTAGCATTATTCTTAATTGTATTTATATCATCCCCTAATAAGTCTACATCATCTGCATATGCTAACAACTGAGTCACACCGTTTAATTTTAGTCCGTCGTTAGTTTCTTTTACCTTCCTAACAGCATATTCTAAGGCAAAATTAAAGAGCAATGGAGATAATGCATCTCCTTGTTTTAACCCATTATGAATTGTAAATTTGTCAGACACATTAAAACCCACACGAATTTTACTTTCTGTTTCACTGGTGCATATTTTTATCATACTAACAAGCTTCTTAGGTATTCCAAACTCTACTAATATATTATATAATTTATCTCTTTTGATCGAATCATATGCTTTTTTGAAATCAATGAATAGCTGATGGACATTTTGATTATATTCTCACTTTTTCTCAAGTGTCTGTCTGATGTGAAAAATTTGATTTGTAGTTGATCTGTTACGTTTAAATCCACATTGATATTCACCTATAATTTCATTAGCATATGGGGTTAGTCTTGTTAGGAGAATGTTAGATAATATTTATATGTTGCTGAGAGTACAGAAATTCCACGGTAATTATTGCAGTTCATTTTATCACCTTTTTTAAACACAGGAACAAGTATGGATCCTTTCCACTGTTGAGGGATTTCTTCTTTATTCCATATTAAACAAATTAATTTATGAATTTGACATATTAACGAATTTCCACCATATTTAATTAACTCAACTGGTATTAAATCAATGCCAGGTGCTTTATTATTCTTTAGTCTTTTAATAACATCTTTAACTTCAGTCAAGTTAGGTTCTGGAACTAAAGGTTCTGCTGTGTGTACTTCATTTACTTCGGATTTATCTCCTACATGAACATTTAAAAGGTCATTAAAGTAGCTCTTCCATCTATTTAAAATATCACTTGAGTGAGCCAAAAAATCACCGTTTTAATCTTTTATCAAGTTTACTTTAGGTTGCCACCCCTTTCTAAATTTATTTAGACCTTTACATAAATCTCTGATATTTTTGTTTTTGCTGTTTGTTTCAATTTCGTTAATTTTGCTTTTCAAGTAATCTCTCTTTTTACTTCTAAACGTGAGGATAACTTCTCGCTTTATTCTATTATAATTGCTTAGGCTTGTATCATCAGAGTTAGCCTGATTTCTTATTTCTATTAGATTATGACATTCATTATCAAACCATGGCTTACTTTTTCTTGGTTTATGGTATCTCCATAACACTTCCAGTGTTACTATTGTGTTGTTATTTGTGTGGGTTGGGGTTGGGATAAAATAATTAATGCCATAATGAAAATTTACCTTTGTAGACAATGCATGGGTCTAGTTTTTCAGGGATGTCCCGACAAAACCTGATAATTCGTGCCGTGTATATTTGTAGGATAAGGGTAACCCCGACGTGCAGTTGAGAGGAACTTTGGAAGGAAAGGAAGATAAAGTGTCGTCTGAAAGCTATAAAACATAAATTAAATTTTACGTGTTGACTAGTGCTGTGTCATACAAGAGCTGAACATGTGGGAAATAGGAGGCCCAAAGACACTGAAAGACTAGTGAATAGGCACTCTATTTCCTGTTCATCTGCACATGGTAGAGCCTCATAGATTTCTTACTGTGTAGCTACCATTCAGATTATCTTCTTAGGATCACCTTTATTTTAGGAGCAACAGAAGGTACAAATTTCCCATTTCGATTCTAACTGTTTATAAATTTCACTCCAATATTTGCAATTTGAATTGAACATCCAGAATTTTTGTGTGGTTACCCTAAAGCACACACACACACACCTATACATGTGCTCCTGCTCAAATGTTTCAGCACAAATCAATGCTTTTTAAAAATGATTAACTGTTCAATATTTCGGTGATATGAATTTCTCCTTTCTCTAGGTTTGCAATTTCCTGAATAAAGATCAAGTCAGACATTGGGATCAAAGTACTCCTTCACGCGGGGAAGACAAATGCAAGGCATTTAAATGTAATGATCAATGATTACCAGGAAACTAGTTGAAAATTTATATTCGCATGCTTTAATTCCAGAAATAATAATAATTTGCCACTAAAAGAGGAAAATATGGTCTCTACAAAACTAAGCACAAAGCTGAATGTCATAATTATAATGATAATATTAGACTGTTGAAGCAGAGAAAACTATTAGTTTTTCTTTCATTCTACGTAATGAATAATTAAGCGAGGCTTAAGACCCGTTTAATAAAAATTGAAGTGAATGAATAGATGCGGTGTGTGAGTGTAATGTTTCTGTTAGAAATCAAACTTCCAACCATTTGCTTACATTTCGTGAAAAAAATGTCGCAGATTATGCGTTACACTCTTTTGCCGAAGAAAAGAGATATTAATATTGCGTTTTACCGTACTGCCACTTTTGCTGTACAAGCCTTGATAGACATTTTTCATCACAATGAAATCCAGTTTTAGAATGTGTGTGAAATTTCATTTTAACTCAGTAATTTACCCCGAAAAATCGTTAGAACAGTTTGTCCGAATACAAAAGTCGATTATTCTTTGTGAGCTGTGTAACCATGGCGATGGCAGGTTCGACGTCACTGACCATTTCGAAGATGAAATGCTCCTGGCTGGGCATTTCACTTGAGTCATAATTCAACCCTGAGAACGACTATCTGGCAGCCTGTTTTCCTCTGATGCAACACTCCAATTCAAAGGACAAGATAACATAGTGAGCCCACAGGCTTACCATATTCGGTTACATTCAGTTTATGCTTCGCTAAATAACACAAATCTCAAAAACAGAATTCCTTCTTTGATCTTAGAAATCTTATTAAATATATACGTGCCTGTTATATATAACGTTCTCCAGACATATCACATAGTGGTTCGGATCCAACTTTAAACTATAGGCCCAGTCCCGATTAGCCTTACTATGCATAAAGTGGATGTAAAACAGAAACTCAATCAATAAATCAAAACATAGCATAATGTAAACAGTTAATGCATGTGAGGGATTTTGGATATTTTCGATTTTTACAGAATATCCTTTTCAAATAAATAAAAGGTTTCACCATAAGTCACATTTCGATTTCATTAACTGTATCTAAACCCATGACTATCTACTCTTATATGAAAGCATATAAATATTTTCCTCGTAGCTGATCTCTTGTTTGAGCAGTGAACGTATGAAAAGTTTCACGTTGTTTTCAAATTTTACGCCCTTTCTTTGTTTTCACAACCAGTTAATGTTTTATTAAAATTATGTAGGTTATGATGCGTAGTAAACGCAATGGAAAGGTCAAAAGTTTCATTTCTGTTTAGTAGTTTTACACAAACCGTTGCAATAAAAGTACAGAATATTTTGTGGGTGCCCTAAAACACATACGCCTACACGTGTGCTCCTAATCGCATGTTTCAGGAAAAATCAATGTCTTTAAAAATGATTAAAAAAGTTATTATATTTTTCACCTTTGTGGTTGAATGAAGTTATCGCCAACTTTTTTAATATCATAAAATTTATTGGTGATGCGAAAACAATGAAATGTCACATAAATATGTCCCATTGCACACATTAATGTACAGGGTGTCAATTCGATTTTCCTATTTCATTAAAACTTTCTGTTTGCTCATTTCTGCCTCAAACATATCCACACAGAGTATCTGTAAATGAAATGCCAGCACACGCAAGAATGTGAATTGTAATCTTTGCACTTTGCATGTGTAAGCAATACGAAACTTATATATTTTTTGTTTTGGTTAAATGCACATTTAAGTTGAGTGATCATCACACGATTTCACGTCTGAAGGTTCTGGGTTCCAAGCCCGGTAGGTGCTCGAGCGTTTCATTGCATTTAATCTTAAATCCATTTAATCTTAATTTAATTAATTTTTATTGTCGCAATATATCTAAAGAGATAGGAAAGCCACATTAAAATAAATAGCCTTTGCCCGAAAAATACGCTGTGCTTAGGAATTTACGATTCTTAATCATGCTGAAATCAACATGTGGAAAAATATATTATAAAGAGAACTTTTCAATGGCTGAAGTAGAGTAGTGCTGTCGTTTTATCCAGTACACGATTTCAGTTTAAGATAGTGTTTAACAGGACACATTATTTGACAGGTAATGTCATCTCCTTTTAATTAACAAGTTACGGGATAGAATCTAAGGAAAGAATTTACATTAATTCCTGCACACAGAAAAGTAAATACATTATCTGAAACAAGAAATGCATAAAGCCTGTAGCTCAGAAGAAATGTGTAACTGTATCATCGAGAAAGATGCAGGAAGGTGCATAAAACCGAAGCATTAAAGTGCATCCCCACAGAAAGAAATACTTGCATCATATGATGCACTTTTGTTTTACCTTTACGACATAAAAAAATGCATCGAACTGTAAACCTGATTTATGGCAGAGAACATAAAACACACTTTAGTGCATCAGTTGATGCCTTTTGGTGCATCAATAGATATGATGCATTTAGTTTTCTGTGTGTGATAACGGGTTGTGAACTTCGACCATATTCACTTGCATAGGGAAATGATATTGTAATATAATTAAGCCTTGTTTCCATATTAAAAATACTAAGTTGCTGACCAAGGCAGTTTATTAAGATAAGGACACTTAACAGGTAACGTTTCAACCCTGTATCAGGGTCTTCCTCAGACGAAGAACTAAATTTAAAAAATCAGTTTAGTTCTTCGTCTGAGGAAGACCCTGATACAGGGTTGAAACGTTACCTGTTAAGTGTTTTTATCTTAATAAACTGCCTTGGTCAGCAACTTAGTGTTTTTAATAGGGAAATTATAGTAATTTCAATGAAATTATTGGGAAATCTCCTGCATGTATGTAAATTAAGGTTAGGGCTGATATTTGTACGAAGATGTTACAATTATGGGTTATTTTGAATTAGCAGTTTTGCATTAAATTGATATTTAATTAAAGCAGAGTTAGAAAATTAAGGTAGATAAAGTTATTTAAGGTTCACATAGCTTATTTAGAGGCATACTGCTTTTTGAGAATCACTTTTATTGAGTTACCAGGGTTCGCTGTTTATTGGCTCTTAATATCACTGGAGAGCAGGAGTGCAATAAGAACCTGAATGAAAAAAGATATCATGTAATTCAAAAATAAGCCACATTATATCTAACGTTTGTGGAACTTCATTTTGTTCAAGAACTGCAGAACACATTCGCCTTACGCCGCTTCTTTCCTTACAAACTTCCATCAAATGTTTCCTTCTCACTAGTTAGCAAGTCATTTGTATAATGTTGTTCCACTTCTCGTCTGTTCTGCGCCATTTGTTCACATAAAGATCTGTTGGTTGCCCTCATTTGAGAAGGGGGATCTTCACCAAATTGTCCGCAATAACCGAGTTAATGTCAGGAATCATTATTCTTTCGAGCATATAAACATGCTTAATGTTGACTTTCACGCTGCACGGTCTCGTCTTCATTACAGGACGCATCTCCGAGAGCTTAATTTCCATGGGACACAGACATAGCAATATGCGAGGCGACCATTCCCGCAAGTCAGAAGAGGATGTTGGTAGTTGTGTGCAAGTATCCCATTGCTTCTTATGTTCCACGTTCTATGTTTAATATCGTCGGCGCGGACGGCATGCAGAAGATACATATCTTCCTCTTCTTGCATGCTCAACAATGAAGTGCCTGCACGTATTGTTGCTGCCTTCTTCTCATGCGAGTTGTTTAGAGCGTGACTTGGTGGCTATAGGCAGGAAATTAATCTTGTGAAGGAGCCTGCAAGTTGAGAACAGAACACGGAAGCTAGAGTCCGGTGCCACCTTTATGGGCCTCTTTTGACAAACTTGTTACAGAGTTGGTTCTGCATCTTCCCCCAGTCCTGAAGAAATATCGTAACAAAAAGAATAACATTCTTTTATCAAACAATGCCTGGACGAAGCTGCCATGATTATAGCTGTGGTCTAATTTTTAGCCTCTAGCTAGTTGTACCTATGTTGATCCAGTTTGCACCACAAATCATAATTACGAGCAGATTATGATCGCAGAAGGCATAATTATATGAACGAACCTATACATAAGCATTAAAAGCAATTATGCTTAAAGGAGAACGATAAAAGCAGGGCCTCCCAAATTACATTTGTTAATGCCGAATATCAGTCCGGGAGGACGCACATTTAGTGGCTCTTCCAATCTAACCAATCTAATAGGTCTAGTTGTGCAGAGTATAGGGTCTACTAAAACAAAGTTTAAATGCGAAGATGAAATCAATAATGCATGAATCAAAGAATTAGACAATGAAATTTGATGCCCGGTTCTTTAACTATGTGGTGTAATCTGTTATGTAAACTATGAATTTGTATTTGTTGTAATTACTAATGTTAATAATCCGGATTATAAAATATTAGTTGATTGTCATCATGTCATATATTATGTCGTAGATTGTTCAGTGTGTTCTATTGTGTGCTATTAATAGTAAAATGTTTGTTCAACAATATTCCACTTTTATTTTCAGATTCTTACAGACATCATTCGAATATAAGTGTCCACATTCTTGACGAATTCATTTTGTAAATAAATATGTAATTTTATGCTTCATGTTTAGTATTGATTGATTTGGTTTATTTTACTTCGCTTTTGTGCCACTTTTGGCTAATGATGATATGATGAAATTGATGAATGGACATACACACGAAGAACACCCATGCCCAAGCCGGGATTCGAACCAAGATCCCCTGGCGTCGTAGCGCACTAGGCTAACCACTCCGCCACGGAGGTAGGCTGATTTCATTTAGTAATCTCATGATGAGATAGAATGTATAGATTTTCATAAAATTCTGGTTTCAATCGCATATTACAGTACGTTACTAGTGGCTCCTGTCAATTCTTACTCTTTCGTTTAGAATATGTTGTTTAAATTTGAGATGAGATATCCATCAGCAATGTTGAACGTACGTATGAGAAATATGTAGAAGTTAATGTACTCATTGTTTCCAGCTAGATTATGCGTACAACATAAACGTCACTTATTACTTATTAATATTATTAGTAATAAACTTATTATTAATATATTATTATTAATACAAACTTATTACTTATTATTATTAACATTACTTATTAATTTATTTATTTTGCAAAACAAAGTTTTAAAAAGAAAACCATATTGTGTTGAGGTAGTTGTGTTAAGATATCTGGTAGCAGTTTAGAAGATACTGTAAATGCATCGTAAATATTGCTGTTCACCAGAGATGAATAAGAAACTGCACTCCTGCCAAGATAAACATATCAACGTACAATTTGGAATCAGATATTCGTTTCATAATTCCGCAAGCAATAAGTTTAACATGGAAATTTGGAAAAGGATCGATGTGTGAAAAGACCTGCTTGCTAATGCTGTCGTGTTACCGGGCTCTATGGTGTAGTAGTTTTGAAACGTTCTGTGGAATTCAGAGGTGTCTCTTTACTGAATACATTCTCATCGTTGCTATTAAAATGAATATCTAGAAAGTGACGTAAAATCTGTTTCTTAGTAGTTTGCACTTACACACACTCACCCCCTCACTCACTCACACACACGCGCAACTATAATACCATGAGAGGTGCACTAGGTTATACTTATTGAAATATTAATAATACTGCGTTCATATTATTTGCAAAGCTGCTAGAAGTAAATTACGAAGTGAAACCGTAGTCCAAAATCGAACGCCCGACATGGAAATTTAGTTCCTGAGCCAAATTCAATACGTTAGTGCAAGCAGCCGCTAGATAATGTCATGAGTAAGAATATTATAAGAAATCCTCTTCGCCAACCAGCAGAAGATAAGAGCATATTTAGAGAAGCAGAAATAGATATGAAATGAAAGCAAGGATTATGAATGATTCATCATTATCTCGTCAGTTTCGAGGGAAGGAGATAACTAAAATACCTTGAGTAACTTTTTTAACCTTGAACTTTGCATTAAGCACGCGATCTTCTCATAAAGAGCACGGAAATTCAGATACCCTCAGGCGAATTTCATAACTTTCTTTCCCCTCCCCTCCTTCTTCTTTATTTCAAATTTGCATGAAGTTGGTAAACAATCTTTCCCAGATTTACGATGATGTACTTACATGTCAGTTTTGCAAAGTTCAAGCATTTTGAACTCTCCTTCGAACTGAATGCACTTTCCATGTAAATCCTTTTGCATTTGGAGTGCATTTCACAAAGTAGTATTTTTCGTATCCTATGTGGATATCGTATCCTTCGTTTCCACTCTCATACTGCAGTGTGATAATTTCCATTGTATAATTGAAGATGAAATGCTATCTTTGAAACGGATAAATGTGTAGCTTATTTTTCGTAGGTTTTATTGTAATAACCTCTACGAGCCTGAAAAGTTAATACAAAAATGAAACACATTGTTCTGTGTATCTAACAAATGTGTGATTGGTATTAATATAGACCGTGGGCCAATCCAATTTCCCTTGAGAATTTGTGGGTCTTGCCTCATTATGAACCTTACTAAACAAGAAACGCAATAAAAGCTGTTTTCCGCGTGGCAAGTTGCACGTTAAGTAGCTTTGGAAAAGTTAACTGACGCTATTACTTTAAAAATAATGCCACGATATTGAGTGTGGGCCAATGAACACCCAATGTCCCGTATAGGAAGTTTATAGAACTGCGCTTATTTTAACCCATACTAAATAAGAAATATAACCCAAGTTGTTTTTCCACCAATTAAGTTTCACATTAAGTAGGGGAAGGGGGTTGGGAGAATAGAATGTTTTTACACATTAATAATATTGAATGTGAGCAAACAGAAACCTACATAATCTCATCAGGAAATCCAAGTTATTTTCCATTTGGAAAGTTTTACATCCAGTTGGCACAGTGGAGAAACTCATGCTAGTTATTTCAATAATACCAGTTTCCACATTTTCGAAGAAGGAAAATCTCTATTTCCCCCCACCCCCCTTTGTAAAAAATCGTTACGTTATAGCACTCGCCGTACTCACTTTAACCCTTACTATGCGAGGGATATCATTCAAGTGGTTTGCTCCTTAGAAATTTGATTATCAAGTAGACAGGCGTAGGGAATCTCATGCTATTTATTTTAATAATATAATTTTGAAAATTTATCCCTTAAACTTTGTGCCACAAATGTTTTGTGCATGTGTGTGTGTGTGTAAACTAACATTAATATATTTGACTTAGTGAACAGCAACATCTTAATACAACACTTGTACTTATTAAATCGTCAAATATATGAGGGTAAAAACATACAATAATTTCCTATGTGTGTGTGTGTGTGTGCGTGCGTGCTTGCGTTGGAACGTTAATAACTTGTTAACTTCTATTTTCACGAAACATTCAGATAGCCAATAATTATGTAAATGTTCCTTTCTGCCCGGTGTCACCTATTTGCTCTTCATACACACAGTGCATTACAAAGAGTAATAAACGTGCATTATATAAAGTAACTATAATGAAAATCTTAAACGAAAACAAATTCGATACCAGATTTTTTGTTGATATAAGAATTCCCCTTTATTTCATATTTTTAGCATATGCTCAACATACAAGCATGGGGAAATTAATTAATCATAATCATCTCCAGATTGATCGTTTATCCTTCAAATTGGCTTCTTTCCTCAAGTAAAGATCCTACCAAGTGTCACTGTGGTGGCGCATAAAGAAATTGCACACGAAACGCCGCAACGAAAATCTGTGCTGTTTTAAAGCTCGCTGCTTGAGATTTTCATGAGCTTCAGCAGTGAATAAGAAGCAGGCGATTTTCGGCACAGCTTTCACAAGTGACTGCGTGTTGAAGGTCTACATGCAAATCCGCCATAACATGCACTGACTTCCTGGCCTCGATCAATTCTCTTATTAGGACTGGAAGGTAGGAGACCCGGTCTGTTCGCCCCCCTTTCCCCGCCGACCCTACAACCCGGGCAATTATCCCACGTTGGGTGCGTGCCAGGCGACCAACACGAAATATACTGTATAACCGAGCACAATCCATTTCTTCGTTCACCATCTTCTCCGATCTTTTTTATTCGTACGGAAAAAAATCAATGTTGTTTAGAAATGGCAGTCGCTCTTGACTAAACTTTTAAGTTGTTTGAACTTAGGTTTCCTTTACTTTTCATAAGTTTGTTATTTTTCTCTCTTCTCATTTTGACTTTAAAAGAGTTGAAAATTCATCAGCATTGCCAACTGAAAGTGTTTGAATTAAGATTTTTATGATTTGTTTGAAATTTTGAGTTGTCCACAGTTATCTGCATGATGCACTGTGAGAATATGAACTATACTCTGTACCGGGGAGCTATGGAGCGAGCGAACGAAAGTAAGTCTCTGCGCAAGTAGTGACTCGAGAGGGCTCGACCAATGAACACGTGCAAGCGAACGGGATTGCATGGAAGGGGAAAGCAACTACAGTTACCAGCCTTTGCAGCAGCGGAGACTGCTTTGCTCTGCCCACTCGCTTTCTCCCGTTCTCTACTTTTATGCGCAGCTTTGCTCCAGAGATTCCAGGGATAGAGTATAAGTTTCTCCATTCTTCTTCAAGAATACAGTTTGCATTATTTTTCACTAGAAGTGTTTAAGATCTATTGTATATGTAGTTTAATTATTTAATATGGCTTTTCTACACAAATACGTGTAGATGAATCGTTACGGTATCAGTGATGAAATAGATGAGAGAACATCAACACTCGGCACCTCAGCGGGATTCAAACCAGGCTGTTCCCAGAGGCCAGTGCAGTCGGCTATACTCACTGCAAGGGAAAATGTTATCATTGCCGAATGTTAGAAGGTACAAGCCCTTCTATAGAACTTTGTAGCTGTGTATGTGTATAGAGTGCTTTCTTTCTGGGAAGAAAAGTTCTGGTACTCTTCAAGTCAGTTTGTTAATTTTGTAGTTTTGGTTTGTTATTGTGTTCATCATAAGAGCAACTCGAAATATTGTGGTATGTTCATTCATTATCTTGAATTCATGTAATTAAACATACACACTTCTCTCGTTAAAGTAAAATGTTATTAGTTTTATTCTCACTTATAATATGTGCCGGAACGTACCGCCAGGAAAAAGGCACTGATAATAATTACTTCAATTAAGGCATGTATTCTTTATTTGGGCACTACTAACATGTACAAATATCTGTATTCTTGGCCCACCATAGCGTAGCATTGCGTGCAAAAATCTAGTTCTGCCATTTCAATTGATTGATGCTGTCTTCGATCTAGACTCATGCTCCATAGGGTATTTGCAGATCACTTTTTAATATGTTTTCTCCTGTTTGCTGGTGAAACGGTACAAAGTATGTGAAAACTCCTTTCCGCCAGCACATAAATAATAAAAAAAAATGTTTGCGTATCACGTGCAGTGTATGAGGTCCGAGCTTCGCTTGAAAACCATCGCATAACCGTTGGATTGCCCCCCAGCCCATAACTTCTTCACGTACCCGTCTTCCCTTTGTTTGCAGGATGCCAGGTATGTTGTAAATAGTTGGAGAATGTTGGATAGAATTAGCTACAGTGGAAATGCATTCTCCTTTGTTTAAATCGATTCCCTGTTCACAAAAGAGGAAGGCAGCTAACTGCTGTCGATATGTGAGCTCGTTTCCACAACACGCACACCTCTGAGTACACAGTTACTTCACCGGGCAAAGAGTAACGTGCTAATAATGACAACTTTTATTTCCACGTTTGTCAGTCAATAGTTTTGTCTTCTATGATTGTTCTCTCTTCTTTCCCTGCAGTGGATAACGCTTGTCTTCTCTTTGAGTTAGAAGTTTGGTTTAAGTCAGTTTTATGTTGAAATAGGATAATCGGGACTGGACCTACAGTTGAAAATGGGTTCCGAACCACTGTGAAATATGTCTCCACCGGGAACAAGGATCCACCATGTCATTGAAGAGACCCTCTCTTTGAAATAAGTTGAATACTTTAAACAAAGAATTGTAACCAAGGCAACCCGAAAACATTTTTTTAATTCCATAAATAGAAATTGTCGATCATCATTGCTTTGTGCTTAGGGGATTGATGATCCACGATATATTTCGAATTGTAATGACATGAATTTCGCATAACATTTGTTATGATTTCTTTTTATTAATTACAGAGGCTATGAACGACGGAAATTTGTATCCGCATTGTTATTGAGTAACAGTACTGATTAGGATCATAACTTGTTTCAATATTTCTGATAACACCAAACCTTACAGTATTGCATGTCATCTGAAACACACAATAGATAACCTATCATCACATTAATTGAATTCTTTCATTTCCCAAAAAAATATGGCAATGAAATCGACTGTTGACATACATAGCAATGAAAAGACGACGTAAAAGATGATTTAATCCCCCCCTACCAAAGTTAGCTTAGGTATTCGTAATTAGAGATAGCATTATATTTTCGTTGCTTTGCTTTACGTCCATGACCAGTGGCGACGATTGAAAGGGGGGGGGGGGTGTTTGACAGTTGCCATCGACTTTTTGTCCCCGCACTATGGCCTCTTATCTTGAACCTTGTCTACCAAGATAAAGTTAACTGCCCTTCCCCCCCCCCCCCTCATAATTTTGGCACTCAATCGCCGATACTGCTAATAGGTTATGGTTGATTGGAAGTGGGAAAAAATATTCGATATTTTTCTGTGTTTACTGCTGATATTACTTTTCAGTCAATCGTTGGGGCGATATATTTTAATTACCATGACGACTTTGGCTCCATAACTCTGCTAGAAATAAAGTTGTTTCTTTTTCTGGCAAAACCAGAAATGGATCTGCGGTGATCTAGTAGGTATAACATCCTCTTGCCCTGTAGGGTATCCTGATTCAGTTCTCGGATCGGGTTATCTCAAGTTAGAATTTTTACGTTAACTTCTCATAAGCAGCTATGAGTTTCACCGGTCTCTCACACATTGGTTCCTGGGGATGTACCTTTTTTTTCACCAATACTATTTTTTTTCGAAAAAAGTAATAAATATTTGTCATTTTAAATCCATTAAATCCATTTTTAGTGTGAGTAGTTCGTGTGTGCAAAATATTTTGCTTCCCTCTGTAAGAAAAGTACTGATATTTTATCTATGCAGTATTCTCTAAATTCAACTAAAGGGGTACTTCCCTTCCTAAACGGTACCCGCGGGTAGGTTATTAGGCGGTTGATTATGCATGCCACTAGTTTGTTTGCATATTATTCCTCGTGTTCGCTTGAATGAACTTTGCCAGTGACATTGAATACAACTATTAGACAGACATTGAATGTGCAAGAACAAATACTAAAAAAAAGAATGGGAAATCCTGCCTAATTGCTAATTTCAACGTGTTGCTACCGTGAACCTAAAACTCATTTGTATAAATTTACATGTGGAACACGATAAACAACAGTGTTCATACTATACCATTGAGAAATGTACTATGTTCTTTTCAGACATTTGTCTCCCCGTAGGCGTAGTAGTAACATCGTTTCCCTGTAATCAAGGGGTCCCTGGTTCGATATCAGGTGGATGCACATAGTAGTTCGGATACCAACTTAAAACTGTTGTTCCAGTCCCGATTAGCCTAGCTGAGGAAACTGGACTTAAAAACAAAACTCAAAACTGTTTTCAGACAATTGGAAACTTGATCGAAGCAATTTCAAGGAACGTGACACAATTCTTACTAAGAATGTATACTTCAGCTTAGTGCATGGCAAGATATAATAGCAGAGAACACGAATATTAATTAATAAGATGAACTGTTACACTCTAACCTAGTTATCTCTGGAGCAGGCGAACGAAAACAAGTCTCTGCGCAAGTAGTGACGCGAGACGGCTCCACTAATGAACACCTGCGATTAACGGGATTGCGTGGAGGGGGGAAAGCGACTGCAGTTACCAGTCTTCCCAGCAGCATGTACGTACTGCTTTGCTCTCCCCACTTGATTTCCCCCCTTCTCTGCAGCAATGCGCGGACTTGCTCCAGAGATAATGGGACAGAATGCAGGCGAGAAAATATTGTCTTAATCAAAAATAGTTTAGATAGAAGATTGCCGATTCGGTGTCATAAAATAAGTTGTACTTTTCACTACTAGTGACCCAAGTTGTAAATTAAAAACAACAAAATTATCTTTAATTAAGAAGATATTAATTTTTGCACTTTAAGTTTATAATAAACTGAAAACCTTGTAATTCTTGACGTATATATACACATATAAAGCCAACGCGAAATAGAAATGTTACGGAGATTACCTGTAAATATTGTGATGCAATAGTCATCTAAATGGTTTATGGTTGATTGGCACGCAACAAGCTTTATAGGTATGTTATTAGCAGGCTAGCATTCGAGATCAATGATAGCAGGTGAAATATATAACACTGTAGCGTCGATGATAGAACGTGTACACGAGATAAGAAGATATTTGATGTCAACATTTTAGTTATAGTGTAATCAGATGTTAGGTAGATAGAAAATGAGCCAAAATTTGCTTGAAGCAAGAATAAAAACTTATGAATGTTGAAATTCCGTAGATCAGAAACTGTCTAATGAGGTAACTAAAGATCTCTTTCGTTTTGGTTGCTTAAGTCATTATTTTAATCTCTGTCACTTAAATTAATTTAATGATAAAAACATGTGTCTTTAAATAACGCATGTTCCAATGATAAGATGGCGAAGCAAATGAAAAATTTATAATAAATTATAATCAGAGAATTTTGGCCCTCGATCAGTACTGTTTTCTTTTTTTATATCGCTTCGGATGTCAACACTCAGTTGGTTTGGTCCGGTTGGGTCATGCCAGTGCAGTGACGCCATCATTAAACCAATTTTTCTATTAATAAACCCTCTGAAGTGAATTGATATAAGATTTTAATCGTCCATGAGCCGACTTCTGTGGCGGAGTTGTTAGCACAGCGTGCTACGACGCCAGGAGTCTCGGGTTCGAATCCCGTCTGGGCATGGGCGTTCTTTGTGAGTGTCCTTTCATCAATTTCACCATTCATCTTCACCTTCGCGATTAGCCAAAATCGGCAGAAAAGTGAAGTAAAATATACCAGATCAACAAAACCAACCAATCAAGCGTCGATGAGTTTCTATAGATTTCTACCTCTCAGAGCGCCAATTTTTGGCTAATAGCAGCTAATACCTCATATAAATTTGAGTTTCATTTGACTCACCCTCTCATTAAAGAATTTTATTGAAAACAATAGGGGTTCTGGGTTCAAATCCGGGTGAAAGAATGGATGTTTCATTAGTCTTGTCATACATATCAATTCATATTAATTTGTCGCAATTAATCTCCGAAAGTATGGAAGCAATGTAAAATAACAGCAGGCACAAATAGAAATTAGCAACCATATCAGAATATTAAGAACTGAGATTCAAAATCCAAATCCAACCGTGCCTGGAGAGTGAAGGTAAATTCATCAAGTGTATACTTTTTGATACCAACCTATATTTAGGTGAGTGATTTGTCTGCTCTTTGACGCCCGTGACTACAAACTTCTTCCGGATCGGTCACGGAACAGTGGCATATGACTTTGAGAGACAACACAACCTGCAACCAACTGCCTGCATGCCATTCAGCTATGGAACCCAACCTCCAGCATAGTAGCGCCTGTCGTCATTTAGTTTGCTAAGATCTTCTCGAGAAGGCCAGTGTCCATTACTTCAGGATGCACAGTTCATTCACTTATGAATGGTAAATAGAAACCAAAAAGGCACGCTGTGCATTTGAAGCATGTGTCCGTACTCTGCCCCGTTGTCTCTGGAGCAAGCGAACGAAAACAAGTCTCTGCGCAAGTAGTGACGCGAGACGGTTCCACCAATGATCACGTGAGAGGGAACGGGATTTTGGCGTGGAGGGGGAGAAAGCGAATGCAGTTACCAGCCTTCGAAGCAGCGTGTACTGCTGCACTCTGCCCACTTGATTTCCCCCCTTCTCTGCCTTGCTCCAGAGATAGCGGGACAGAGTGTACTGGGGAACACGCACAGTGGTCCTTAAGTATGGAAACACCCATTTAAAACAAATACGGATGGTCAATAACGAGTAAAATATGCACGCACATGAAGCAGGGAAAGGTATGTGACAAACATACCGACCATCTTCATGTCCGCCATCTTGGATTCAACTTCTAATTTTTAAATAGGTGGACCTGCATCTCATGAAAATGCTCTAGAATTTCAAGAGAAACAAGCGAATAAAAAAAAGTCTGTGCGCAAGTAGCGACTCGGGAGGGCTCAACCAATTAACGCGTGAGAGGGGAAGTGAGTGCATGGAGAGGAAAACTCGGCTGCATCTACCAGCCGTTTGCAGCAGCGTGCACCGCTTTGCTCCGCCAACTCTCTTTCTCTCCTTCTCTACCGTTATGCGCGGCCTTGTTCCATATTTTACGAGACAAAGTTTGTATAAATTACTGTTTGAAGTAATGAATGGAAAGGAAGGCTACACAGACAAATAAATAGGCAAAAATTCAGTTCGAAACTATATCCTATGACATTGCAACGAAAAGTATTGAAGCAAAATACATATTGAACACTTTGCAGGCAACAATGCCCATACAGAACACAATGTAATGAGCATAGTTAATTAATAATAGCAAGATCGAGACTTCCATTAGTACTTATGGCTCCCCCGGAGAGTTCACACCTACTTTTTCCATACAGATTTCATGTGCCCTGTATTTCTGTCTTTATTCAGTGTGGCAATGCATCTCAGAAACTTGTCTTTCTAATTCCTAGTTTCAAAGATAATGGGTAGAACAAAATGATATGACTAATTTAATTATGTTAATGGTTAGACTTGGTCTTCCATGTTGGATATGGTGTGCGTGATTGGTTTAATTTAGGTCTCTTTTACTCCACTTTTGTCTAATCGCGACGAGGATGTTATTCACTCGAAGGTAGTGACAATAGTGTTTTACAAATCTGCTAAAACAGTACTTTTTTAGTTTCCTGAGGCAGACATATATAATCCAGATATTTGACCATCACGTAAACAAACTTGGAAATGGAATTAATAACATGTTTTTCCAGATCGCTGCAGTGGGCACATCTCAAAATTCTGTTTCTTCATGAAATGGTACGCTGGATATCATTTTCCCCTAAAAATGTACATTTGCAGACATAGTGGCTGGCTATGTATAGGGTGTTTCTATGACAACATTAAATTAAATCCATTAAATTAAAGCTGCTACAAAAAATGAATTATTAAGCATCCTCATTTCTAGTCTCTAAATTAAAGGGCCAAAAGAAGCATCATTAATTGTCACTGTTTTCCACTTGGCTTCCCCTCCACTCACATTCAAGAGCAACGAAAAACCTACTAGTAGATAGTTGATTTGATAATGTGATTTAGTCCATTTCGGTAATTGCATTTGAATTTGTAATGAGGAGTTGAAAAATGTTGAATCTTATTTTGTAACTCGATCTAGCAAATGACGGCAGCTGGCTCTAATTGTGTCAATCAAATAATTTCCTCCCTCATCACTCTCTAATTGCCAGGTAATGAATGACAAAACTCCAATGTATTTTCCCATTCGCTACGTTTTCTCTTTTGGCACAATTCTGTTTCCACACGTTGTAAAGACGAACGAATAAATTGGGTGAATTGTTTAAGTTGCAGAAGATGCTTGATTTCAATGCGTATGATATGGGTCGTTAACGTTGTCGACGTATTCAAGGGTTCTAGGGATCAATTCCTCTGGGAGGACACCTCGTTAAGGAGAGAAACCTAATACGTATATCAAAAAATCTCTTGTGATTGGTAACGAAATAAGTCTCATTCTGGAACCCAAAGATTTATTGACGCAGGAGCATATGTCTTCCCAGGGGTGCCCACGAGGGTGGATAAGGCAAGGACTTTTCCGTTAAAATAATATAAAATTCAGGATGTATATATTTTTGTAAAATATATGTGGACAAAAGTTTACACCTTGGAACCATGCTGCAATAAGTGCAATGAGACGAGGGGAAGGGGAATCAGAATATATTTCCTTAGTAATACATTTACTTTAGTTGGTTCTAAGTCACTTTTGCTATTAGATGTACAGTCATGGAAAAAAGGTCTTCCCCATAAGGCTTTAATAGGAGCAAGTAATGCAGGAGGGTAGGCAACACATATTGCACCCTTCGATGATCGGGTGATTTTGCCTGTCTTAACACCGAGAAATGTGTTCCACGCGAAGGTCAACATGACAGGAAAGCAAAGACGGTCACGTGACTATTGGTTATGTGGAGTGTTGTGCTTCTCCACGTCCCCAGTTCTTGATCCACATTGCAGAAAAAGTAGAGCTGCATGCAATATATGAAAATAGGTTGTTTTCAACTACACGCTTAATTATGATTTTCCCAATTGTAAATCTATCAGACGTGTCTCCCGATTTAGTCGGGACAGTCTTTTACTTTGAATTCCTGTTTGTCATAGGCGTAACTTGACGGGAGCAGAAAGGGCATTTATAACCCCCCCCCAAATTAGGTTTCTTAAAGCTGCTAAAACAGGAATTAAATACTATGATTTGACGCGTCCAAAAAAAGTATTATATTGAAAGATTTTTCCCAAATACGTAGATAGCAATTTAATACTTTGAAAGTGTCTCAGATTTGTTTATTGTCACAACTTAGTGTGGCACAGGTCTACTACAAAAGTGGAATTTCGTAACAGAAATATGAACCCACTCCTTTTATTTCGTAGTCGATTTCATCTTGAAACTGAAATTAAGAATATTAGTTAACAATGTCATTGGTAAACAATAAAAAAATGTGTTAGACCCAATTCTTTAATACCTTATCATAATCTTTATCGCAAGTTTAAATTTTGTTGTAAGTCCACTTTATGCAAAAAAAAAAAAAAGGTAAAGTTCTCACCTGTGCTTGGCGCTACGCCATGAAGGCGTATAGGGGGTGTGGGGGTAACGCCCCACACTTTCTTGATTCGTTCGTGAGTGGGGGTGATGTGATCAGCATCACGCCGCCCAACACTTTCTTGATTCGTTCGTGAGTGGGGGTGATGTGATCAGCATCACGCCCCTGACCGCCTTTACTCCCAGGGTTTCCCCCAGGTACCCATGTCATTCGACGCTGGGTGGGCGCTGGGGCCGCTTCCAACGTTAGAAAAGTTCCCGGGCTTGAACCGGCCGGGAATCGAACCCGGGGCCTATAGCATGGTAGTCAGACGCGTTACCGACTGAGTCACCGGCAAAGATAGACTAATCTGAAGTGCATACAGTTTAAAGTGGGATCCGAACCACTATGTGCGATCACCTGGTATCGTACCCCAGACCCCGTGATTACAAGGCCTTACCACTACGCCATCAGTGAGGCGCACACAATCTTTGTATTTCGACCTTTTTAAACCTATATGTATCATATAAGAGGTTGTTTAACGTTGCTATGCCTCTATGGATTATATTTAGCCAGTATTCGAGCACATAGCGTCAGGTTTCATAGAATATAAGCTTCTCTTCCATGTTTATGGTTTCCTGTCTGCAGTAGAAAAACTGCCAGGTTCCCATAGCTTTTCTTTCAATAGTCTTCCAATGGTTGCATATCATATCACTCAAATTTGATTGATTCGTTTCGAACACAATCCCCGATGGCGCAGTGGGATCGTGGGCGCCTTGTAATTAACGGATCCCGGGTTCGATACTCGGTGGAGGAACATAGTGGTTCGGATCCCCCTTTAAACTATAGGTCCATTCACGATTAGCCTAACAGGACATAAAGTGACTTAAGACACCAATCAACCAACCAACACAATCCCGTTATTGTCCAGATTATCGAATCCAGAACCTTCGTCGCGAATAACATAAGCAGGAAGACAATGTGAAATAACCGAACAGAAACAGAACCTAAAAACCTACATCGGATAGATTGAATTAAGTAGACGATACAGCACGGGTTCTGAAATGAAAAAGAATACGAAAGTTGAAGGACCTCTATACGCACCCACTTTTCCTCCACTCAATGGGGAAGATATCCTTCTAGCTGAGAAGCCTTTACGTAGGAGTGCCCTGAGGGAACTTCAAGGCCACGACGATAAAGTGTTCTACGTGCAATGACGGGACCAAAACATACGTCAGATAGCTGTGTTCCTCCTTATTTCGTACGCCATTGATAACTGGAACACGTGACGTCATCTTTGGTAGAGCAGAAGCCTGCTTGCTTGCCACCACCCTTTAGTTCAGTGACCTTCGCCCGTAGTCAGCAAGAGTGAATGACTCACCATATACTTGTTGTCTGTGAGGCTACACAAGAATAGATATTTCATTAGTGGCTGTAAGTATTGTTTCATCTGCAGTTATATCAGTTAACATTTCAATAGTTTCCTTCCTAATGGTTACGTTAGTGATAAACATGTAAATTAGTTCTCGAGAGTGAACGGGGGATTTTTATACAGCCTGCATGTAATATTTTTTTCCTGAAACAAGAAGAAATTCGAAGACGCAAAAAAAGTTGTATAAGAGTAGTTAACAAAAGGAAAAAGAAGAAGAAAACGAAAATGTAAATGCTGAAATAAATTATGGTAGAGATCGAGTGAATAACATTTTGTCATGGGGCCTCCTCGATGGCGTAGTGATAACGTCGTCGCCTTGTAATCAGTGGATCCCGGGTTTGATACACGGTGGATGCACATAGCGGTTAGTATCCCACTTTAAACTGAAGGTCGAGTCCAGATTAGCATATCTGTGCACCAAACCAAAAGTAAGAAAGAAATTGTCACAGTGTAAGAAAATTTCATGTTCAACCAGATACGAAACAAAACGGAATAATATGTTGCAGGTTGGAGTTCACATCTGTAGCATCTAACCAGCACAATTATGAATCGCAACATATCGTATCAGATCCATTTTTATTATACATGTATGATAATATAAGAGAAGTAGAGGAAAGAGAAAACCAAGCGAAACACGGACGCCTTCTCCAGAATTTCAAATCTCGTTACATAAGGAGTCCCGAACAGGCATGACTTTCTTGTTCTTGCTCTTTTATCTGCTTCATTTCATCATAATTCATCGTTATGGTTTACCTGCAGGGGAAGAATAATGACAATAATTGCCAATACAAAGCCAATGACAAACAGAACAACTCGATTACGGAGGTGCCAAGAAGAAACGGGACTTGACAGTTTCTCCGTCTCTCGGTTTGTCGAATTGAAAATTGCTCTCCCGTTCTAGGTCTCGATTAGTTAAATATAGAAATCGAAAATGTATGTGAATGAATATACATGTATTTTATATATTCCGGTTTTGTAGGAGATTTCGTGAGAGATGAAATAAGTACTCTTCCATCGTATTTATTAGGGCCTCCCCGATGGCGCAGTGGTAGCGTCGTCGCCTTGTAATCAAGGGGTCCCGGGTTCGATACCTGGTGGAGGCACAAGTGGTTCGGATCCCACTTGAAACTGTAGGTCCAGTCCCGATTAGCCTTACTGTGAATAAAGTGGACTTAAAAAACACCAACTCAACAACCATCGTATTTATTTTTATAATTTTTATTCCCTGTTCGATGATCGCGACGATAAGGACGAGTGACCATTACATGAAATTGATGACGAAATAGTCAAACACCCCCGACAAGGACGGTACTCAAACCGGGGAACTTTGGCGACGATTTCGAATGTCAATCACTTAATGAGCTTGACCACCGAGCCTGCTTAATGTTGTTTCTGTCAGGTAATTCGTAATAATATCCCACATTCACTATCATTTGCTTCATAATTTATCTTATTGTTGTGATTAACCTGAATTCAAAGAATTAGTTGAAAGGCAAAAATGCAAGATTGAATGTCTCTGATGTTACTTCGTGCCGAATAATATGACGTGGTATTATGGTATGAATTTATTAATCATATAATATGCCTATTCATTCCATTGATTGATCCCAATTGAGCACACAAAATATGGTATAATGTCCACTCCATGGAGGAGTGGTTAGCACAGCGTGCTACGATGCCATGGGTCCCTGGTTAGAATCTCGACTTGGGCGTGGGTGTCCTTGATAAGTGTCCCTTCATCAATTTCATCATAGCATCACTCATCTTCATCGTCGCTATTTGCCAAAAGTGAAAGAATAGCAAATCTAAATAACAAACATCCAATCAAACCGAACATCTCTACCGATTTAATTCTATACGGTACCGAATTCCCACTTTATTACTGCATCTTAAGTCATTTTACAGCATCTCAATTTTTTTCCGATTCGAAAACATTTGGAATGTTGTTTTGTGCAGTTGATTGTGCATTGTTTCGTTGTTTGGATTGTTTAATTAACGTCGCATTAATTAGTTTTAGACCAATCGTGACGGGGGAAGCAAGAGCACAAAGAAAGCGAAAAAGACAAGGAAGAGACCACGGATTTCTTTAAAGATAGCATCCCGTGAATACAACTCAAGTGACTGCAGAATATTATGAATAACATTTATTTCGCTTTTTCCTTTTATTTCTGTTTCAGTTATTTTACTTCGCTTTTCTTCTACCACTCGCGTTACTCGTGTCGGTGAGGAAGAATTATAAACTCGTGAAATGGACGATGGTACAAAAAAATATATGCCTCTCCCACCTCTCCCACGGTTCGAAACTGTCAGTACAAAATATTGTCATATTTTTAAAATTTACGGGCAAATATGGTTTGTCACGTAGCAATTTTCGCTTATCTCTTTCTCAAGGGGTTCCATTGCCTCTCTGATGTCGTAGTGGTAACGTCTTCGCCATGTAATGAAAGGCTTCCGAATTCAATACCAAATAGAGAGGCATTTGGATCGGATCCCATTTTAATCTGTAGGTCCAGTGCATGAACTGGACTTAAATAATTAACGTGTGGCATGTGGTCTGTGATGAGAACCATCATTTCAGCGAACCTTCTTGACAATGACTCTAATATCACTTGAAAGAATAGTATTTCCTTACGAGTAGCTCTTGTCAAGAAACCAGTTCCTGAAATTTTCTTCTGGAGGCATCGTAGCACCCAGCTGTTTGTTGTGGCTGGGGCACGAGTCATGTGACTCATGCTATCAAAGCTCAATCCTTCCCGAGAACTCAGAATCACCAGGCAAACTTAAGCGAATATTTTGTTATTTGGGTTGCATAAACAACAGGCTTTAAGACGTTACGAAATTCTACGTCCCGTGGCCCAGGTATTTTTTTCTAAGACTGTACCATACTTAATCCGTTAGTTGAAGGAAAGGAAGAATTTGAGCCGGGGGGGGGGGGGATCAGGTAAAGTGTTCAGTAAAGCGAAAAAAGTTACTTTCAGTAGGATAGTAGGATTATGACATCATCTGGGGGGAGGGGGGTACACACCGTTGGCCTTTGGGAAGGATGGGCACCACTTAATTTGGTCAGGATCAATCCACCAATTGACCAATTTCCTTCAGGTTCATCTTAATATTCTCATTCCATCTTCGTCATGGTCTTCATACAGCTATCTTTCCATAAGGTTTTTCAACAAGATCCTCCAAACTTTTCTATTCTCTTCCAGGTCCATAATATCTTTCTTAAGATATTATTTTCGATTTTCTTTAAAATGAAATATGTTTCTCTTTTTCTGTAAGGGACCACATTTCGCACTCATACAACAATTTTACTGTTCTGTATAATTAAACCCTCAGATTTTTTAAAAATAAACAAAAGAACAAGAACTTTTAGAATTGATTTGTTTGTTTGATTTGCTGTTTTATGTCCACTTTATGCACAGTAAGGCTAATCGGGACTGGACCTACAGTTTAAAGTGGGATTCGAACCAGTATGTGCCTCCACCGGGTATCAAATCCGGAACCCCTTGATTACAAGGTGGCGACGTTACCACTGAGCCATCAGCGAGGCTACTTTTAGAATAGAAAAACAACATTCATTCCATGAACTAAATCTACTTTTAATTTCCTCTTTAATATAGGTTTTACGTTTTAATATTACTCCTAAGTATTTGAACTTCAAAAGTGATTCAAGTGAATTGTCATGTCGTAATTTGGTTTTGATTATAACTGGTTGGTGGGAAAATGCATTGTTGTAGTTTGTTGAAATCGACATTATGCTCAGATAGGTCAATCGGGAGAGGACGTACAGTTTAAAGTTTGTCAAACCACTTCGCAATGTGCCTCAACCCACGGAAGAAATCCTATCACTTCTTACATATCATTTTTCTAGAAGGCTATGGGTGAAAGAGAATGGTAAATTTTTTTGTTGCAAGTAGGATTGTTTACGGTTCGATGCGAAGCAAAAATTCCATACATCAAGTCCGCCTGCAGGATTTTTCTGCGCGGGGGGGGGGGGGGAGCATTTTCTGCATGTTGATCATACAAGCAGACTTTTTCTAAACTTGACAAAGCATCCTACCGCTAGAAATGTTAATTTCGAGCTCTGGGGCGTAAACTAAGATATCATATCTTTCCTTTCAGTCATGGAAACTCTCATTTTATCTTCTATTATTATTATTATTATTATTATTGTTGTTGTTGTTGTGTTGTTGTTGTTGTTGTTTAACAAATCATATATTGAAATTAAATTGAAAATACCGTGGTGTTGTTGTCAAGTTCAGACCTGAGTCAACTATTTAAATAGAAACTGGACTATTCCAATTATGGAAAGTTTTCCAGATATCTCAGAAGATAAAGTGCCTCCTGACCCCCCCCCCCCCTCTGCCCTTGCCATACATTGCTTGTTTCACATGGTTTATTTTATTTCGCATTTCTGCCACTTTTGGATAATCGCGAAGATGACGATGAGTGATGATATGATGAAATTGATGAATGAAGGGACACTCACAAAGAACACCCGTGCCCAAGCAGTTATTCGTACCCGGGACCCCTGGCGTCGTAGCGCGCTGTGTTAACCACTCCGCCACGGAGGCCGGCGTGGAACGTAAAACCAGACTTAGTCTACGACACCTCACTGAGTACAGGTACTGTTTGGTACCATGTAGAGAGTCCACTTTTAAAGACGTTCAGTATTTCTTTCCAGTGGACACTTTCGTCACAAGTTCGAGCTGTGCACAAAACTCTTGTTTGAAACGTACGTACTTTTTGCCCCTTTTATAATCTTGATTACTCTTTCTGAAACTTTGGTATGCGCAGACATGCACTGACGTATTAAAAAATTTAGCCGCCAGACACGCGGCGCTTTTTTATGTTCTCGTGGAAGTTTTATATGAAATTTGCCTGTCCCTGGCGTGGGAGATATTCGGGAACTTCTTAAAGCAATGTGCCGTTTAAGGCAACGAGAAAAACGGGGGAACACACGCACACACGTAGACACTCATACACACAAAGGCAACGGATTAAGAGTAATAAACGTTCCTAAAACGATGCCATACTATAGATCAGGGAGCTAAATGTGGTACTTTTGGGTCAAGGAAGGAACATCATGGAAACAGCTGGTTGTTCTCATCATGGTGGTGGCATTGTTCGTCGTGTGCTTTGGGATCGATATTGCCTGCTGAGAAGGGGGAAAGATGGGACCAGGTCATCTCCTGACATCTAGAGACTGCTTTGAAAACCAAGGCGGCATTCTCGTGGGCCCCTTCTTTAACCAGCCATTGACTTCAACGCTGTGCACACGATTATTAGCTTTCTCGAGCGGCTACATGGCAGGGGCGATCGCCCATAAGCAGTCTCTCGCCTGGGAGGAGGCGATCGAATGAGCACAGCGGATGGGAACTGACCAGAGGGGAAACAATGCACAATCCACTTAATGCATTGTGCAGTGTTTACCCCTTCTATTTACTTTTCGAGAGCCCTCTTTACTTTTGCTCTCTTATCTATTTGCGCACAAATACGAAGGTCAAAAGGAAAGGAAGGAAGATTCGAGTAGGCCTTGCCTTTGGAAACAAGGCCGAGAGGAAGAATTTCCGAAATACAGAAAGAAAACACTTTTACGCCACATTCAGGGGCTCTTTTTAATTCGAACTCCAAGGGGACACGAAAAAATTCGAATTAACAGAAATATGTACCATTAAATCTGTTCGAGTTACCGAATAATTCGAATTATCCAAGTTCGAATTACTAAATAATTCGAATTATCCGAGTTCGATTTACCGAATAATTCGAATTATACAAGTTCGAATTAAAAAGAGTCCACTGTACTTGTATTTTAAATTACATTAGTATTTTCCCCATTTCACGCCGCTCTTCTGCCTCTGTAGGCAATCGCGACGAGGAGGATGAATGTTTATTGTATGAAATTGTTGAAGAGGCTTTCACTCAGCCTCTAACCCGTAACCTTCGGTGACGAGATCGTGAGTCGAGCGCTCAGTGAGCTCTGACACCGAAGCGGATCATATCATGCATGCAGACTACATACATGTCGATACTGGAGAGCTGGACGCCTTGATCACAATAGAAACAGTCCAGACGATTGAAAAGAGAAAAGTGCATATTTACGTGCAATGGAAGGAGAAGAAAAGTTTTTCCAACGTTCATGACAGCTTGATTGATGCCAGAAAGAGGAACAAAGCTGCCCACAGAGGAAAAATTGATCAAGGTTACTTTAAACAAATATAATCGGGATACGGTTGACAACTTGGAAGAATTCCGTAACTTTTAAGTAACATGAGACAAAATATTCCATGCAGGTTGCTGCATTGCCTTTTTCTGATTTTTTAAAATTTTATCTTTGAGAATTATTTCACATAGCTCCTACTCCCCCACATCAAACACACGCACTAACACATATCTAATATTTCTGCGAATGTTTTCAGAAGTAACGATGAAGCTTGAACCATTCAAGGATTGCAGAGGAAAGTATGAAGGTTGTAACAGCAGTATTACGACTGGTATGTGTTGGAGCCTAAAGTCGACGGGCCAAAGAATAAAATTCAGGAGACCCAGACTTTTCGCCTCCAGTTGTGGGAGTTTCAAAGGGGGGAAAAGCCGTGTTGTTACACGCCTGATTTTTGTACAGTCGTACACGACACCTTCTGCTGCCAACATGCACCCTTCGCTCGCATTACAGGGAGAGACAGGGAATCGGAGATACATTCGGTTGCTACGTGGCGGCAACCATTATGCTTCGCCGTGCTTAGCCTTGTTGAGGGTGCCACCTGTTTCGAACGCGACTCGATACGAAAAATACCACGAGAATTTCCCCTCACCACGGAGACCAAGCCGATTGGTTCAGCGTTTCATGTGATCTTCTCTGGCTTTCGACCGAAAATATAAAAAATAGAATTTTGAAGTTTGTTCTTTCGCCGAACAGACTGTAAATTTATTCACCATCATCGCAGGATCCACCTGACGTAAAATAATTAAAATAATAAAATTGGCACGAAAGAAATTATTAATGGAAAAACTTAGCACGAGTATAGTTTATAGTAATAGCTGAGGCTGTGAGAGGAACTGAAACTTTAAAGCAATAAATCTAAATAGGGACAACATATGCATATGTTAGCGAGAAGTTTTGCTTTGAAGAGCCAGAACTTACATTTTACAGCATTCGTATGTGCTGGAAGAACGTGGCTCCCAGAAGTCGAGGTGCTCTTATATAATATTCATGGGTAATTTTACGAAGAAGGATCTCTGCCGAGAGACACAGAAGCATGGCCCCGATGCTGCAGATTGATGTTGAAAGAAGGAACCCCTTGAGATGGCCGCGAATCGAATATGCGAGCTGAGGCGTGTGGCGTTCTCAGTACAGGGCAGTCCAGATCCACGACACCGTCACCAATAAACACGAAAATATTCACGAGCAAGGAATTGTCTTTTCCTGTATGCAGGGAAAAATGGAAGATAATGAGGTTAGAAGTATGTAAAAACTTTAGCAACAGGAATGCATCGATATTATATTAATGCATACATTTTAACTTGATTCATATTTTTTTCTGACTGGTCAGTCGCATTTAGAGTACAAGATTCCCAACAGTTAATTGGTCATGTATGATTATAACCGCCGGCCTTCGTGGCTAAGTGAGTAACGTGCTGCAAAATCAGAGTTCCCAGGTTAAAACCTTGGGTAGGGTGTATCATTGTGTTTGTTCCATCTTCCAATTCATCAGTTTGTCACACATCCCATCGTCGCGATTAACTCAAGAGATAGAAATGCGACCTAAAATAACTGTAATGGAAATATATGGATTAACAACGTTTAGATAAAACTCAAAAGAGGATCTACAGTATTGCAAAAGCGACTTATATTGTGATAAAAGCAGGAGGAGACATTTGAAATATGCAATTCAATCATACTAAATCAAAGGAAATCAGGTTATAAGTATGTAAAATCATTATCCCAACAGTTTATTGACCATATATGTTTATAACCCCAGGATTGCAATATGATCGGTTGTAAAAATATATATTAAATCAGTTAACGTTACAAAATTTTGTAAAGCTTGGAATAAGAACTCAATGTATCCTCTTTGAGTAATGCCTGAATCACACAAGACCAGATTTCTTGCTGGATTTTCTAGTTGAACTTGAACTAGTGTGGTACTGGCTCATGTGCTAGTTTTCGCCTCACACGATACTTGGTACCGTACTTGTTGGTATACTTTTGTTCCCATAAGACATTGCGAAAAGCAGACAAGCTAAAAAGATGAACGAGCGATTTGAAGAACGTTGTAGGAGAATATCTACTGCTGTTATTAAACATTAAAAGAAAAGTATTGGCTCGAAAGAATATGTGGTAATCAATGTGTACTCAGCAAGATTTTTAATGAACTCGAGTATGTACATATTCATAATATACGGCCGGCCCCTGTGGCGGAGTGGTTAGCTCATCGCGCTACGACGCCAGGGATCCCAGGTTCGAATCCTGGCCTGGGTATGGATGTTTGTGAGTGTCCATTCATCAATTTCATCATGTCATCAATCATTCTCTTTTTGCAAGTGGCACAAAAGCGAAGTAAAATAAAGCAAATCAATCAATCAATCAATATTCATGATATTCGCAGGATTCATTCATAAAAAAATATTTTGTTCAACTATATGTGAAACATTTAATACACTAGTAATAATAAGGTTTTTCATTATCGGCTAATCACATTTGTCGTGTACAAATCTAAGCGCTTTGGATAAATTACTAAATATGAATGAACACGAATGCACTTAATCTATGTTACTTTTTCTCTCATCAAGCAGCGAACAAAACAAACCAACCTGGGAAACCACAGACAAGAAGCTAACTTTTGCCAACTCACAGATTATCTTTACATGACCAAACTTTCGCTCTGATTGGCTGTTCCACAGAATCTAGCAGAGAAAGATAGTTGGGGCACGGTCTAGTCGTCAAAACCAGTCCAGCAGCCAGCCGGGCAGCCATAATTTCTAGTCAGGTACCCAGTCCAGCGACAACTAGGGTATTCCTACTGATACTTCAATTCCGTGTGATTCGGCCTTAAGCTAGATTGCAGTAGACGAAACTTTTGAGATTATGTATATATTATATCACCCACAACGTAGAGACATGCCAGTTCGGAGAGTACGTGATAAACAAGAGTTCTGATAATTTAATATGATTGCCGAGTCGCATAACTTTACCAGGCTTATTTGCACTCTCAAACCGGGTTCAATAACAAGAGTCTCTTAACTTGCATGCATCGATAATGGCGAAGCTTGGCGGCAATGCTCGATTGATTACTTGTGGATGTGGCTCTGGTATCTACACATCAGTCACCGTGATTAATGGCTAGTCAAGTCGAGCATTGTGTGACTCTGCAACGACGTACTAACTTCTGAGATTCAGCCCGATGGCTTTGCATCTTTCTGACGACAGTCTCTGTAGTTCCAATCTTTTCCCAGGGTTATATGCCCGTTTCGATTATTCAAAACAAGTTAAAACGACTTAACTTTTAAAAAAATGTACATAAAATTAGCAAATAAGTTAGTTCTTAACCTCATTAAAAGATTTAAAGAACTTGAAAATTCTACGTATATATCATCAATTTGAGATTTCCTGAAGTCACAGGCAGATGCAGATAAAACTATACTCTATCCCAGGAGTCTGTGGAGCAAGAGAACGAAAGCAAACCCTCTGCGCAAGTAATGGCTTGAGAGGGCTCGACCAATGAACGCGTCAAAGGGAAAGGAAACACATGGAGGGGAAACGCGACCGCAGGTATACTCTATCCCGGGAATCTCTGGAGCACGGTCGCGCATAACGGTACGAAGGGGAGAAAGCGAGTGTGCATAGCGAAGCAGTACAAGCTGCTGCAAAGGCTGGTAACTGCAGTCGCTTCCCCCCTCCACACAATCTCGATCCCTCGCACTTGTTCATTGGTCGAGCCTTCTCGAGTCAATACTTGCGAGTCAATATTTGCTTTCGTTCGTTCGCTCCAGAGATGCCCGGGACAGAGTATGTTTGCCATTTGCAGCGACGCGTACTGTTCTGCTCCGCTCTCACTTTTTCTCCCCAATCTACCCTTATGCGCCCCGTTGCTCCACAGACTACCATGACGAAGTATAGTTGAAACTAAACCGCAATATGTTCTATGGATACTAATCAGTACATTGGGTTATTTGTTAAAATGAGGGTAATTTGTAACACAATTAGCGTTTAAATCCGTGTTCATTGTACAAAATTTTATATTGCACTCCTCAAATAAATTTGCGCATTGAAATAATTCACTGGCAATTACAATCGCGGCTGAAACAATACCATTCCGAAATTTATGTATAAGAAACTATGGATAAAAACCGAAACCATTTCACAATGTGTGAAAATATGGATAGAGAAAGAGCAACAGATATTTATAACTGTAGAGTAGTCAATTGCTGTCAACTTAATAATTATTTCCATTGCCTTGCATAGTATTTTAAAATATTACTATTTGACTGGTTGCAACAACACTTCTTGTGACTTGCTGTTTGTAAAACTTCGTGATGAAGAATTGACAAGCTCTATAAACTACAATTGTCTTTAATGTTGAGCAAATATTGTGTTTCGTATATTCATATAGACGGAATAAATACAACCATTGAATGATTTCCATAATTACAGTTTTTACTACTTCTCTTAGTTCATGGGTACTTTATGAAGACAGCTATTATATTTAAGATATTTTCAACTTTGCTTTCACACCCTAATTATATTCAATGGAGCGAATAAAATCCTCCCGCACCCTCTTATATTTTTTTCTTACCATTTCTTCTCTTTCCGTTGTAGTCTAAGTTGTTTTTTATCTAACAGTTTTGATGCATGGAGCTGTAGGTTCATCATATCTCCATCGATCCAATAATTTCGTATGTGACATGGCAACCCAGCAGCGCGTGGAGCTACCAACTAGACTGTGCCTCGGAGTGGAACTAATGCCATCAGCTATTGTTAAACCTTCTGCAGCTGTTGTATCCGCCTGCAATGTGCTTAATTTAAAGGATTAGGGAGTTGGAGGACCCTTTTCACGGTCGAGCGTACTACACACGACAAAACTTTGCATGCTATCTGAAAATCGTCAAGTAAAATTGGTAGTTTTCACGTGGTGTAGTTGATCTGCGAACGCATACAATTGGAGAGGTTCTAGATGGTCATGAGTGGTTTGTCCTCATATTCTCTCAAAGTCGTCGTTCCTGGTATTCTTATGCTGAACCTCAGTTAACAGGCAAAACGGTAGTAAAAAAGGTATGGGTGGGTATAATTTCGCACAAATTTGATAAAATTTTAATTTAAGACGATCTTAGACGATAAGTTCAAATTCTTCTTGAAATTGCGTATAAGCTTCCTGATTCGATAATTTATTTTCTAGTACTTTTTCTTCTTCGGCAAATATAGAAACATAATTTATAACAAAAAATAGTGCTACAATTAAACGTGATAATATAAAACCTCAAAATGTGTGTGTTTTTAAATTTTAGACTGTATTTACATTATGTCATACTGCATTCCTCATGTCATTCCCGCTTTTAGCTAGAATTACATCAAGCACTGACCAATTCACAACATAACAAATAATTTCTCTTTAACATCCAAATCATTGACATGTTTGTCCATTTTAACTAAAGTTTGGTCATAAATAAATTGAAAATGTTTTCCGGCTTTTTACTCTTGTTTAGATGTTTAGTTGTTATTTAATGTCGTTTCTTACCTACTTATTAATCGCGAAGATGAAAATGAACGATGATCACAATATGAAATATCATACAATGCACCAGGACTCCATCTCAAATCCTTAAAATAGTAAACCAGGTGGAAAAATGTTAATGACATTCTGGTGCAACTACGATATATTTGACTGCAACCGGTTTATAGTAAAAAAAAGCTTGTTACCAGCTGCATTGAATGACTTCTGAATTTATTTCAATTAAATTTACGACCCTTCAAATTCCACCTAGGAAATTCAAAATTTAATCTTGCAGATTTGCTGAACTGCGTTGCCCTATGAAATATATCCAATTTATTAACTGGATGCAAGAATACATACAAATATTGAAATATTTTTTTTTATCCTGTGCGTTTGGTCTTGATGTGCTCTACGTTATCTTTAAAACCGTCCGTTGTAAGATAAGGAAAAAGTACTGGCAGCAGATGAAAGCGGATCTACTCAATTTTCTTGTGCTTCTCAGGAAGAGCCACTTTCGTTTGAGGAATGAGAGATGTGCTTTAGTTACAAAAGAAGATGTAAAAGAAGCAAGAAATCTCTGTCCCGTCTTATAAAATTTTGAATCTCTTGTCGAATAAATCTTCAAAACGCCAACCCAACACGACTAAAATTCGCGTTAAGATAAACGAGTGATTTCATGGAGTTTGACAACTACTTATATATACTCTTACCTTCCTCTCCTTTCGGCAAGCCGAGTGGATGACTGATTCTAATTAATTAACTGGTTCCGGAATGTCGCTTTCCCTTCCTCACAGAACCCAAGGCTCGAACTCAACATCTTTTCCAGCCAACCACGCTGGATCTGTCTCAACAAACAAGAATCGCCCTGGAGAAAGTAAACAAACGCTACTTCTACGCTCCGCATCGAACTAACACAACGCCGGTCCACTGGAAGCTCAAGCAAACACAGCGAACTCCATGCCTGGAGCAATGAGAAACTCCATTCCTCTCTCCTTGGGTTAGAATTCACCCTAAATCCAGGTATCCTCCCATCTTGCCGTGTGCGACTGACTATGTGTGGTGTTGGTTGCGGAATGTAACCACGAACTATCCCAATTAACGGTAGGTAAGGCAAATGAAGCATCGCCTTCTCCTACTAAAGACCTTTGGTGCAAGTTTCCTCCCCGGCTTCTAACAGTAATTCCACGTAAATACAGATCGTTAAGACTAATATCCAGTGATCACCGCCATTGTAATACAGGAAGAAGTAGCACAGTAGGAACAAAGATACATATCAATTACCTTAGTTTTGTTTTGTTTCATGCACAGGCAGTCTAATCGGGACTGGACCTACAATAATTTAAAGTGAGATCCTTTCAACTTCGGGTTGTAAGGTGTGACATTTTGAGAAGGCGCCCAAAAGTCAACCTCACTTCCATGGTAACTGCGGTCTTGCAGGCCAACGAGGCTGTGGCGCCAGAACCCACAGCCAGTATAATCCTCTGTAGGGCTTGTGTTGTGTTGTTCACATGTGTTTGGAATGTTCATCCACTTCATGTTATCACCATTCATACCAATCGTCGCGATTAACGTGGGAGAAATGTGAAGTTAAATAAACTAAAACAACCAATCAAATGCCTTTAAATTTAATAGATGGCCATAAATAGTAGAGTAACACAATATAAGAAATTCTTGTGAAATTTTGTACTAATGGAAGAGGAACAATATATGTAAGATGGTGTAGAGACTTCGCAGTCTCTTAAGTCTCCTCTTGAATGTCTCATTCCCAAAGTTTGCAACGAGATCGAGAGTCTCGGACACTAAATTTCGATCTCGTCTTGATTTTATAGCCCTGTCACGTTCTCGTCTTGAGTTTTACAAGCTTGTCTCGATACAATCCCTAATTTTATATCTACTATAAAAAGTCTGCAATATATCATTTTTGTGAATCGTTTATGTATATGTACTATAAATGTCATCAAAATTGTTCTAAAAATAATTTCCTCACTCAAATAAATAACATAATACATCATATTACCACCTCCATTCGTGGTTCAGTGAATTTGAACCAAGCTTGAAATCATACACAGCTCGGAGAACGCTCTGCAGAACTTGGAACGCTGAACACGAATCCAGCAATAGCATTTCTTTTTTGTTATTATTTGATCCATTTCATAAAATCGACATTAATCCTCAATGTTGCAATTAGCCAAACACAGAGATATGAAAAATAAACCATTTTTGAAAGATGACATTTTACATTCTGAATGGGGAGCACGACGCAACAGCGATGGAGATCATATGCATGCTTATCTACCGATATTTTTAAGCAAAAATTGTTAATGTTATATCAGCCTCGAAATTAGTTGTTGGTGAAAGATAAATGAAGTAAGTCTCATCAAAGAACGCAACGAATGGAAAATATAACAAGAAGCATGCAAATGCGAAATTTCACGGTCGTATATCATGCCTTTTTCTCAGTGATATTTAATTTGGGACGGAGTGGCCACCAGTAATATTTTGAATAAATGAAAGGAGGAAAGAAACGAAATCCTTTTCCATAGGCGTCGCTCTTAATTCCTAAACTCACCAAGTAATAATTTGCTGGAAATAGTCCATTTGTTGGACTACAAATATAGAAATTTAAAATTCCATCATTAATAAAACTTCAAATGTCGTCGAGCATAAAACTGGACAGTAGAGATATGAATGATAGTCAAACACGATTTCAAGGAAGTTTTAATGTCAGAAAGAAATCAACTACGATAAATACACCAACAGCTTAACGTACCTGTTTCTGGAATAAATAGAGAAGCATTCCTCTGTATCTGCTGCTGGACATAAGACAAGAAAGGAAATTATCGTATGAGGCAAGTCGAACTAAAATAATTTAGAAAGTCTAGATAATATTTTCAAGTGCACATGTGCATGTATCTTTTTCTTCCCTGGAATGAAAGTATGCTGCTCCATGACATTTAAACAGAATTGCGTGCATGATACTCGCCGCATTAGCATGAGGCTTATAAGGTATGCAGGCAGTTGTACTTCCGTCGTGTCTAGACGGTATTTGATCTCATCGAAGGGTCCCTACATAAATCAGAGCTGATTGAGTCAGCTAAAGCGGCGATTCGTTCCTTAAGATGATAAAGTTGGTCTCCACAGGATGAAGAGGGAGGGAAGAGAAGCTGAATGCATAATTAGCGACTTGAATTACAACACACATTTTTAACGAAGTGCCCAGATTTTATGGCGGTGGGATTTTCCTGATCCTTGAAGCTCATCCGAGATACAACAAAACCAAGTTGCAACTCCTGATTAGCACTCATAGTTACAGGAGTAGGTTTGCTAAAATAAGACGAAATTGTAGAGAAAATGTCATCTTTGAAGATAGTATGTTTTCTTGCAAAATTTGATGCTATAATCATGGCAGTAATAAACATAAATTGTTTTTAGTTCCTAATAGAAAAGCACGTGGTATTGGGTAATTTCAAAGTGGCCACTTTTCTTGGAACTGGTAAAATAGATACCATTATGTGCAATGTTCCTGTCAACCGACCAAGAACTGGACTCGAATTTGTAGAAGGATTTCACATCGAAAAGATACATTACTATCTATCTACCTAACTAACTCTCTAGCCTTCTTAAACCCGAAGGTTCATGGCTGCAGCAACACAGGCCTTCCATCCGTTCCTATCCTGACAAGATCTATATACTCTTTCCCATCCCTCCCAATTTCCTTTAGGACCATCTCAACATTATCCCTCCATCTTCGTCTTGGTCTACCTACAGGTCTCTTACCATCAGGTTTCCCAACAAGAATCCTGTAAACTCCTCTTTCCTCTCCAATTCGTGCCACATGGCCTGCCCACCCAAGTCTTCTTTATTTAATCATTCTATTACTATCAACAATAGAAATAGACATCATCTTTCACAGTTCAGGTAATTTGGAATAAAACTAATTGTTTTTATTTGCTTTGCTATTCATTTAAACTCGGCGATGAGGATGAATTATATAAAATAATGAACGCAATGGAGCACTCATATCTTGGGGTGTTGATGGTGGCGCTTTGTGAAGTCACCCAAATGTCAACCTCACTTCCATACTTCACTCTGGACTGCATTGTTGCAGACTAACGAGGCTCTTGCGCCTGGACCTGCAGCCAGTATAATCCTCTGTAGGAATTGTGTTGTGTCTCCCATATGTGTTTGTGATTGTCCCTTCATCCTCATCTTATCACCATTCATCCTAATCTTCGAAACTAACCGAAATTGGCAGAAACACGAAGTAAAATAAATAATTCAATCATATCTTGGCCGGGAATCGAACCTTAAATTTTCGTAGCTATGATCGTGAACAAAAAATTTATCGCACTCGGAAACTGTTGGGATATTACGATCTACTCGGAGAGAATCCTAGAGTAATTGTAGAATAGATTAAATGTCATTTTAGCGTATAATTAACACTGATATTGAGGAAAATTGGGGATGGGGGATAAGCTGCATGTGCACGATTGAAGTAGTTACGTCAGTGATGTTTATGAGGTATCAAAATCATTTCCTTTAATGAAAAATATCCTTAAGGAATATATTGCGAGGAATTCATTATTATGGTCGATATATTTTTGCCGACTTCTTCGGCGAGGTAATTAGCGTAGCTAGAGGGGTATCTAGGTTCTGAAAACTGGAGAAACTCAACAAACATTGCCGGCCTCCGTGGCGGAGTGATTAGCACAGCGCGCTGCGACGCCTGGAGTTCAGGGTTAGATTTTATTGATTGATTGATTATCTTTATTTTACTTCGCTTTTTGTGCCACTTTTGGCTAATTTACGAAGATGGGGATGAGTGATGACATGATATAATTGATGAATGGACACTCACAAATATCCATGCCCAGGTCAGGATACATCTGGCGTCGTAACGCAATGTGCTAACCACTCCGCCACGGAGACTGGCTCCAGAGTTCGAATCCCGGCCTGGGCATGGAAGTCCCATGTGAATATCCTTTCATTAATTTCACCATGTCATCACTCATTCTTATCTTCGCGATTAGCCAAAGTGGCAGAAATGGGATGTAAATTAAACCAATTGAATCAATCAACAAAACATCGATGATGGGAATGGTCACTGTTCCATAAATTTTACTTCGGAGGATATAATCACAACATAACCTTTGAATGGCCTACAACCTCCCACACATTTTGGAATGCGTGTTTGTTTATAACCTCCAACACAAATACAATACTATAGTCTATTTCTCTGCGGAAATTCCCAGAACAAATATAGCCATAAAGTTGATAAATGTAATATGTCAATGTCAATAAATGCAATTGCAGAAAAAACAACTACGCAGAATATTATTGAAGCACTGCTCCTGTTGCTATACTTTCGTTGCAGAAAGGTCGATATTCAACACATTTGTATCGTGTGGATGAACAAGGTGGGCAGGGAAATTGCAGTTTACCGATCTCATGTGATATGAAGAGATATTATAGCCGGAAGAAATAGGGTAGATTAGATATTTATGTCTTCAACTCAACGAAATAACCGAGGGGAGAGTAAACAAGTGTAGCCGTTAGTGTTATTCACGATATACGATTGCATTATATTTTGAAATTTTGACAGACATCATCAATTTAACCAATTGCCATGCCTGTACAGAAACTGTGCAATTTGTCTTGCCAAAGAAAAAAAGATTGTGTCTTCTTTTTTTCGACTTCAAGCCATGTCAACAAACTCCGCTCTACTTCAAGAATTTGTCGGAAAATGAAATTTCAATTTTCAGAGCTTTACTGCGAGATGAGAAGAGAGAAGGAAAACGAAGAGGAAATATTTAGAAAATGAAGTAGGTGTGTCACGTGACCGGCTGCAGGAGGAGTTCTTTTTTGAACATTCGCAATATTCACGTCGGCTATTAAACTAAAAACATGGCAAATTACGCATCGTGGCGAATTTCTTTTCGGCCAGTGAATTTTACTGTCTTATTTACCGCACGTTTCTCTTACAAAGAACAAGGAAGAGCAAATCAGCATAGTAAGTTACAATTATACTACAGGGCCTCCTCGATGACGTAGTGGCAACTTCGCCGCCTTTTAATCAAGAGGTCCCGGGTTTGATACCCGGTGCAGACACATAGTGGTTTGGATCCCGCTTTTAACTGTAGGTCCAGTCCCGATTAGCCTATCTGTGTGTAAAGTTGACTTTAAGCAAAAACACAAGAACAATTATATGGCCAGGCTGTACACACCTCTGTAGTTGATGAAATACTTACGGAACAAAATGTATTGAAGAACTGCCAGGGTGTCAACTATCAGAAAATGAGTGACTGCATATTTTATTGCAAAGTAACAGGTTCGTGTACAGGTCTCAGTAGTCCAATCTGGGAGAAGTCTTATTAATGGGTACCTGGGTGCAACATTTGGGGTAAAGACGGCCGGCCGCATCATGATGCTGATCACATCATCTCCTCTGTGGTCGAGGTGGAGAATGTGTGAAACCCTACTTCCACACTTCTTATGTACAGTGTAATGCACAAGAAAGAGCAGAAAGCACACACACACACACACACACATATATATAATATATATATATATATATATATATATATATATATATATATATATATATATATATACCATAGAGTGACTGAGGAAAACCACGGAAAACCCAGCCAGGATGATCAGCTGCATAAGTTGAACGTGCGACATACTGATGAATGAATCATCTTAACTTATCATTGGTTGAAGTGTTCTAAATGATCAAATGAAATTATATCAGACAATAATTACATTGGTAACGGGAGTTTACTCTTTGATGTAAATGGCATGTGATACTGTAAATATGGCTAATAGTTGCACCCTCCTTCTTTGTATTACCGAAAAAAATATTAATTTACGCACCTCAATATTGTCGGTATGAGGAATTATATTAATGTGTATTGGGCAAAAGCTTAGTGGATACCTTTATTTTTTCACCAAATAAGTTATGTAAATTTATAGGCTTTCCTGTTTTATCTGACCTGAGATTTTTCTTCCTGTGTACCTTCACCTCATACCGATCAATGCCGGAACGGAATCCTAAAAGAACTTCATGGCAATGTGCCAGACTTCGATGTGGTCTAATTGGTTTCCCATGACCTATCTGGGAACTTTTAAACCGTTGTGACTCCAAGAATCTACTGAAACCACGAATGTTTAAAGAATTATTACTTCAAGTAATCATGTATGTGCTGACCACAGTACATGTCTAAGTGCATTTGTACATCCTGCTTATATTGTTGTACGATACTCAGCAACATTTGAAAATGTCCCAAATTTCAAAGACATATTCGAAACTTTGGAAATAAATAAATCTGATTGGATTTTATTTAGGAGTACTTTCCTGTGTACTGCAACCGGGTCATTATAATCGAGAAGTGCCTGTGACTATTTATGAAGTTTGGTACCCATTTAGAAATCCCCATTCCTATAACCAGACACGAATTTATATATATGGAGACCCTTTAACAAATATAATGGTGAGGTGACCCTTTAACTATTTAATTTCAGTTTTAACTTTTAGACCAAGGTAGGTCAGATTGTTAGTAATATTTTAACGAAATTTCAACTTTTTTTTCCATTCCCTCTTTTGCAGACGGAGGCTCGAGGCTGTAGGCCGCCAAGCATCCCTAAATCAGGGCCTGCGTGCACCAAGAAAAATAGAATATCCCTGCTTCAGACCATTTGCCATAGAATCAGTTTCATTTCACTGCGAAAAAATGAAATGGAACTGATTCTAGGTAAATTTTATTCTGCTTGTTCGCAAATGTGTGAAATTATCATTTGGGATATTGTGTATATGTATATAGATTATTTTTTAAACAGAAAATAGTTTATAAAACATAGTATTTACTAACATGACCAAAAACAGGTGTCTAATTTTGTCGCATTTTTGTATATATATATATATATATATATATATATATATATATATGTATACATGCATAATGCAAACACACAACGAAGTCTAGTTCAGTTTAGATGTCTTGTCAGTATCAAAACCTTCACTCTTCTATTATCTGCGTACTGAACATTTCAACCACCATGTCTTCACTCAAGATTTTAAAGTTAAACTTTGTTATTTGAACGGTGGAAAACAAAAGAATTGCGGGCATGACATCAAAAGATAAAACCATCTTGTCTAGAGAACAAGTTTAGATCCGATCTTTGAGAACCTCGTTTGTTTTCAACCTTTTTATCTGATGATTCCTTGCAGTAGAGGAAACAAAGCAGTTATGCTGGCTGCGAGGCAAAAAAAAAAGAAAAGAAAAGAGAGAGAGAGAGAGAGAGAGAGAGAGACCGCATTTAGCTTCATCCACCGGCGAATGGAGTTAAATGTCAACAGTAGCATATTGGTCCACTAATCGCATTTTCAACATTTCTCGGGTCACGCCCCATGAGCAACCTTAAAATGTCAGGTTATATGTTTCAGAAGCTGTTATGGACAGTATATCATTTTTGAGACTACGTAGAAGTGTTGAAAATGAATCACTGAATTACAAATAACAAGAGATGCTTGTTGGAGACATGCCGAAATGAAGAATTAACACACAAAGTGCTGTGTTTAATTCCTATTGCATCCTTCTTTTATACATGGTCCTCGCAGCATGTGTAATATTGTATATACTTTGATTAAAGGAAACGGTTTGCCCGGGTTGGGGGTTACATCTCACCATGGTTCCAGATCTTCCGGGAAAGTATCGTTGTATACATAGAATGATTGTAAAATACAGAACTGAAAAAAATGTTTCTCTACTTGCCTGACCAAATTTCTAACCACTTTTCGGAATTCCTAAGATTTTTTTCGAGATTTATCTCAGATCCAGATATAATGTGATATAACATGTTTGTAGTTACATACATAATTATCTGAGATACGAAATGAATCTCGGAAACGTTAAGTAACTTCGGACGAAAAACTATAAAACGTACATGTGATATTCCAATTCAATTTCCAAAGAATGTATGTACACTAAATAGTTATTACACGAAATATATATAATTTAAAAATCCATATGTGCATGAGAACAAAGGGCAATCAAATCCGTGTTTAATTTTGTTCAATGCTTTTATTCCCGAGGGTAAAATAAATTAATACCTTATCCTTCGGAATCTGAGTCCGGCACCATGTGATACATTCGAGGTCTAAAACACAATTATACAGGTTGGACCATTTAATTTGATAACTCGAAAATCTTACAAATTATGCGTTTTCGAAAGAAATGTTTCAATTAAAAGTTAGTTGACTTTAAGACTTTATGTATGTTTTAGAAGGCGACCATTTTGAAGGTCATTTGAGAGTCAATCAAATTTCTTAAATTGAAACCTTTTTTTTTGTTTGCTTAATACTTTTATTCCTCTTACAAAAATACCTGTAAAAATGTTAAACTATAACTACATAAATTGCGAATCACGCTATGATGTGTCTGAGTGCACTTGTATTTGTATGTTCGTGTGTTTGCGAGTGGTTTACAATAACTGTATTTATGATTTTTGCGGTTGCATCAGTAACCGAGCACGACCTATGACTTGAGGAACGCCCGTAGGTTCATTTCTTCATTCGTTTCAAATTATTACAAATGAAACCTTATTTACGATTTGGCCAGCAGGCCGGACAGTGACTGGTGCGAATTACTAAACTGTCGAATCGACTCACCTCTTCCGTGGCTGTTTACACACATTTTACTCAATTCCAGTGAACTGGGATATTACACAAGCATACCAGTGATCTTTTTAAAAGCACATACTGGTTCGAGTCTCACTTTAAACTGTAGGTCCAATCCTGATAAGTCTTTCTGAGCCTAAAGTGAACTTCAAACAAAAACTCAAACTTATAATGTTGGATAGTTGAAGTATATGCCACTTTATCTGAACAGCATTGTATATACAAGTAAAACTATAATACATATACTGTATATAATGTTAGCCAATGAGATAAACTGAGGAGTCGTTGAATAACGTACTTAGATTCAAAATACCGGGCATGGATATGTCATTGTGTTAGTACTCACTGCGATTAACCTGGAGAGGCCGAAAAGTGACTCCAAATGATCGAAAATAAAAACAGAAGTTTTGGTGAGACCAGATCAGATATCTTTGGCGAATGCCACATATTTCCAGAACAAAATATGTAAACTTTGTCAATAGTGTGGCCTCCTTTCGTTTTTTTCTACTAGGGAAGTAGATCATCTGATCATTTTCCCCTTTAAACAGAGGCTATAATATGCATGATAGTAGATTTCTCTCCCACGTGGAAGGGAACTTCGTGCATTTTGGATGACGTTGTTTTACTGACGTGTCGCGGTAACGAAATATGATCAGTAAATCAAGACTGAGGCGTGTTCTTCCAGTTTTATAGGAAACTACGGGTATGCACCGCAAGTTATAAAACGCTTTAATTTCAGGAGCAAACAATAGAGACACACATACGACAAAGAGCAGCAAATTTTCGTGTTATGAAATTGTGAGGGTTTCTTCAAAGCTGGCAGTGGAAATGTTTGAAACGTCGTTTCGCAAAATTGCATTTTTTTTTTCCTACGAAAAATGTCCGTTGACTTGCAACTGGCGGTTTAGTGTAATGGATGTTCCCATTTCGTTATTTTGAACAGAATTCTAAGCAATGAGAATTCAGATGTTTTAATTTAGAGACATTAATAACATATTTAGCAAGAAGATAAAATAAATGAAGAATATCAAATCTCTAAAGTTGCCTTCTATGGCGTATAAATTAACCTCAAAATAATAAAACAAACATAATCATCGGTATTCACTTAGAATCTCTTCATACTGAAGTGTGTGTTCCAAGCAGCACATAAAAATATCCACCTAACTTTAACACGGTGCCGACCTTCTTGGTTGAGTGGTGAGCACAGTACGCTACTACGCCAGAGACGCTGGGTTCGAATTTCCGCATCGGAATGGGTGTTCTTTATGAGTGTCCCTTCATAAATTTAATCAAATCATCATTTATTGTCGTGATTAGCCAATTACGACAAACACGATACAATAAAATAAGCCGAAGCCCACTGCTTTACTCTATAATAGGGTACATTCCTACTTACAAACGCACCACAAATGCACTACTCAGCATCCTTGTGCGAAAAAGCCATTCCAAATATGATCAAATTATTTGTTGACGCTTGTAACTTAAAATAATTCATTGCTATTGATTCTGAACTTGGGAGAAAATTGAAAGCGATCGATATAGAAAATTGTAAGTAGTCTACACAAGGAATAATTTAAGGTGGGAATAATAATATTGTAAACAAAATCAGACGATTTTGAACAAAATTGCGGCACTCTTTGGCTGCATGTTGTACTATTATGGGTCGTTATGCCAGAAATTTACTCTAGTAATATTTCCAAACTACTCATTCCACCTAGTAAAGACCGAATTTGTGAGAACTAGCTTTTTGTTTGAGTCACCTAAGGCATATTATTAGATGCGTATAACATAATTAATTAACATGTAACAAGACAATCCGTATCAAAAATAAAATAAAATGAAACTAACAGACCTAACCTAAGCGCGTAATAATTTCTTGTTTAATTGATATACTAGAACAATGTTTTCGAAGCAAGTAATGTAGTAAGCACAGGAATAAATTAGGTACAATTTAGTGAATTTACTCTCAAGTTATTTACTTTATTGCTCGATGTAATATTATGCTCACTAACAAAAAGGAACAGTTAAACAATTTAGAAGATTTGACTACTATTGACTTCATATAAAGTTTTAATCATAACCCACTAGTCCAATTACTATTGATACACAAAGAATTTATAAACAAATTAAGTTGACGTGTATTATGTTTAAGAAGGATAACTGAAGTATATAGCATAACAAGAATTCCGCCAAATTGCTTATTATACATAAACCTATAAACAGTACACATATACTTACGTGTGTAATAAATGCACATAACTAACAGAAGACTTAAAGAATTGGAACCTCAACCGTGCTTGTAATAAGAAGAGAAGAAAATCTGATTTCTTTCCCAATATCTTGTGATTTGTCTGACACCATTGGACTAAATTGACAAAAGAAGAGCGCTCGCTTTCTTGAGCGCCGCACAGAAAATCAACGGAAGTTAGAACAAGAATTGCTTTTCATGGTCGAGATCAGAAATCGAACTTGAGTTACAATAGATCAACACGCATTCCAGAGCAGCCCCTTCAACATCACCACTATTCATCAGCATGGGGGGAACTGGGAACCAATTTCTTTCTCCAAGGCTTGCACATCTGATCAACCATAACCTCTTTGCTGGCCTTTTCCCAAGCAGTGAGAAGCTCTCGTCTTTTCAAAGGAAGGATATTAGTTCCCTCAGGGCTTCCTAGTTGGGAAAGTTGGAGAGAGGGAGCACAAAAAGGCGTTCCATAACGGTTGCAACAAGAAACAGAAGAGTGTCAACAAAAGAGCTTGATGAATCCCCAAGCGTGGCAGCAGAAGACACAAGAGGAAGAAACTGTCACCGTGAAGCAAACCAAATTCTAACAATGTTTTGTTTCTAATACTCTGTTCCCATTTTTCAACCGAAAGACGAGATAAAATAGTGTAATGCTTATATCGTTATGTAACTTAATTTTTCACCGCAACTTAAGGGTTGACAGTTTCACTACTCCCCTCACCTTCCTCCGACGAACTTTCTTGAAGACGATATTTCCTCCCAGATGTTTCTGACAAAATGTATGGATTTAGGTATTTGAAAACTGCAAATACATAATTTTATCACTCGTTCCTTCCAAATCATAGCTACTTTAACTAATCTATTAGATTCAGAAAAAATAATGTGTTATAACAGTTTGCATGTTTGGAAATAGGTAAATTTGATATTGTGTATGCAAAACGAGAAATTTAAGAGTATTTTTTTTTAAAGTTTTGAATTTCTTCTAATATGACGTATTACAATTATCTATTACAATTGACTAATTGTTACAGTTTAATCTAAAATAAATCCTGAGTTCAACCTCCGAAGGAGGCACATTAGTTGGAATCTCACTTTAAACTGTACTTCCGATCTCAATTAGACTTACTATCTGAGCATAATGTGGACTTAAAAGCTTTACACATGTAATCTTAAATGAAAAGAGCTACCATAGCAAATTGTACGTGTACACTTCCTGCATCTCAACCATATCCTTCTTTCTTATTGTGTAAGGGGTCCCGGGTTCGATATCCTGTTGAGGCACATAGTAGTTCGGCGGATCCCACTTAAACTGTACTTGCAGTCCCGATTAGCCTATCTGTGAATAAAGTGGACTTAAAACAGCTTCCTTATTGTGTGGATGGTACCGAGACCTAGACTGCCACAATCGAGACGAAGACAAGACCAGTTGCCTCGGTGAACGAGCGCTTTAAGTTGTAGACTCAGGAACCTCCCTCCGAAGGAGTCTGGTTCGAGTCCTGGAAATATGTATGAGAGTTCCTTTGTGAGTGTCCCTTCATGCTTTTCATAAAATCGTCATTCATCCTCATGGTCTAGATTAGCCAAACAATGGAAGAAAAGAGACCCAAAATAAGAGATATATAAAAACAAAAATACCAGTACGAATATGAGACCAGAACTTTGAGTCTTGCCGAAGTGAGATGAACACAATCGTCTGTAAAATTGACACGACTCTCGTCTTGATCGAGACTTTTGTAGTAACCAAGGAGTCCCAGGTTCGATCCTTGATGGAAGTGTATTGCACAGATTCGGTTTCCAATCAATTTAAATAAACTTTTTGAATAAATTAGAATCATATTTTAAAATTTCGCTTCGATTAAATATTCTTTATCTGTTACTTCTTCAGACATATCTTAAGAGCGGTCTGATATAGACACACACATAACTATTTTTGGGGGACCCAGGTCTGGAAAGTTTGGAGTTCTAAACTTTTCCTTCGAGACTGATACTAGACCAAAAGTGTATTTCAGGGGACGCATCTAGCATCGGTACAATACCTAGGAGGGATCATAATGACTGGGAACAGCTATTGTTATCTTATCCAGTTAACCCCTAGTCCTCAGAAGCTAAGCAAAATGCTTGCGTCATAAGGAACGTTATTATAGATTTTGTTGCTACGTTCTGAATAGAGAAAAAAAAAATCTTCATTAAAATAGTTAAAACAGATGTATCGAATATTGTAAATACAAGTACTATTGGATCGTTTGAAATATCTACGTATTTATCTCTCTCTCTTTCCCTCCCTCCTCTCTCTTCCTCTCCCTCCCCCTCTCTCTACATATACGTGTGTTTGTATATATATGTTTTAAATTTATGTATATATATATATATATATATATATATATATATATATATATATGTATATGTGTGTCTGTGTATAAACGTATATATATTTAACAAAAGCTTTGTGTAAACTAGTAACTGAGAATTGATGAACTTGTGTAATTTGGGGTTAACGATTATAACAGTTCATAATAAAATTAGTAAACCAGCAGTGAATGAATGTAAAAAAAAAAAAAAATTATAGTGCTATGATTCTGCAGTTAGTACTCTGGCTTGATACCTAATAAGGCTATATTCCTAATAGTTTGTACAGCCTTGCCGAGTACGCAATGCAGATTTATCAACACCACTTTCGTTGACACATAGGTTTGTAACACTAAGCATTTTCGAAATTGAGGTCTGCCAAGGAATATATTTTCGTAACATATTGTTAATTTTATGGGATTCAAGGTAAATACAACTATTTCAATTTACTACGTTTAAACGTTCATTGGATCCTGAATAAGCAAACAAACGTGCCCAATGGCGAACGAAGAGGGTGGGGTGGGTTGGTGGTTTCACGTCAATAAAAAGTAAATTAAGTCTCAGTTAATTGGAATATTTGTTTTACCCAGATTTCCAAACGCTTCCAATTCATCGATCAAGGTTATGGATATATATTTGATAAATTTCGCTTCATGTTGGAATGCTTTTCAGTTTTAATAAGGAAAAATTCAAAATTAATCGATATTGATATTTGCATGAGAATAGTACTTTGCACAAGCATTTTAAAATCTAGAAGTTATCATGCATCACTGTAATGAACTGATAGCATCTTCAGGTACAAACACATTATTTCATACATATTGATGTAATGAATGCACATGTTTCGGAAACCGGAAAGCAGAGGTTCGCGTTCCTCCAGTAACCCAGAAAAATGTTTTATGAGTGTAAGGCATTGATGTGTTATACACTATGAACCCCTCAGTAATTTAAAGGTAACGACACATGTATAATTAATAAAAAAATGATTTCTATTATTTCCATGCATCACAATAATCAATCAATCAAACAGCCAGTAACCCAGTATGAGATTAATCTAAAATGGCGAAGTGCCAGCCATGTTATATTCTCCTTACCCTGTGAAATGAGTGATCACCGATCAACCACTGAGGTTGACTTAGGGATCTTCACAATATCTAGGTAGTGGTTGCTAGGGGTTAATTAAGGAGACATACCTTTGAATAGCTATTAGAACTATGGCTTCCCACCTGAAAAGCCTTACAGTATGTAGTACCCCCAAAACAAAAATGCTGTCAAATCCCATAAAAAACACTTTAGATACAAAGTAAAACAAAATACACTTTTATGGCCATAATTGAAAAAAAATGTAAATATTCAACATAAATGTGCTTCCATTTACTTACATTTTTGTCAAAACTCTCAACAACAAAATTTTAGTTACGCCTTTTTAATAAAACCATGCCTTTGCACAAATATTTTCAGTCTAATTGTATACAATAGAAACTCCGCATATGAAATATGATAATATTTTCAGAGCATCATCCGCCGGCCTCAGTGGCGGAGTGATTAGCACAGCGCGCTACGACGCTAGTGGTTCCGGGTAGAATCCCGACCTGGGAATGGGTGTTCTTTGTGAGTGGCCATTTCTTCATCATATCATCACTCATCCTCATCTTGCTTGTCTACATACTAGCAACAGCGATCAACAAATTGGAATATTTGTGGAGATTTGATAACTTACCCTATGAGCTTCTTAATTATATAAATTTAAAGCTTCGATCCTAGTACCCCAAATTAGAGTATTTTATACGAATGGGTCCAATTCTGTCGAATCAGTGGTTTGTGTCTTTATTGTCGGCTCTCAAAGTTACAGTTACTCTTTGCATCTTGCCTGTTCCATCTACATAGCAGAACTCTGTGCAGTCCTGAAAGCACTGGACTTTCCTGATGTTCACACTTTGGAGAGAGTCCTCACCTGTACTGGCTTGCTTATTTTACTCCAGAGTGTGGAATCGATGTCTTTCAGGCATCTTGTAGTGCAACGTATTCTTCGACGGCTTGTGTCCTTATCTGTCAGTGCTGCAGTTCGCTTCTGTTGAATCGCAAGTCACGCGGGCATGGTGAACGAAGCAGCCGATACTACTGCCAAGTCCAATGCTGCAGAAGGCCATCTATCTGTTGATCTGTCTTCTGCCAGTCAGAGACCTGCAGAGTCTGTTTCATTCTTGGCACCTGGAAGGAAGAGTGGAAGAGGTAACTGGGAACAAGCTTGGCGCTATTAAGTCCACCATTTGGTGCATAGCGTTCCTCGTACGGTCCCTCAATCGAGAAAAAGTCATTTTAACTCGGTTTCGCAATGGATACAGTCGTCTCACACATCGTCCGTGCGTGTAATTTTAATGTCTCCTTACCATTTTAATGTGTTGTGTATGTTCTGTACAGGTTCTTTTACAACCTTACACTTTTAGCCTTTCCCAAGGTGCTTTTTACACCCCTTTTTAACTTTCATGTTAGGATTTTTAGATTAGGGGATTGTGCTCGTCTACTTTGAAGAGTGCAAAATGGCTATATGTGACGAAGCACCCAATTTTTTTACTCATTAATTAATTCATTGTATCATTCTAAAATATATTTGGTCACACTTAACCAACCAAAAACACCAATTTACCTGATGATTGTGAGTTAATCAGGCAGGACAATAGGGTTGTTTGTTGATTATTGCAAAGAACGCTTACATCAAGTATTCAAACTGAAACATTAAACCTCTAAGTTCATCTGGTCTGGTAGACCCATAACTTCCCCCAAATGTTAACCTGGCCTCAACCGAAAGTCTTCAAAGCCTCAAACAGGACGTTGGCAAACTCCAAGTTGAGCTGCTCCAACTGCAGGAAGCTAAAAGTAAAGATCGTGAGCAGTTAAGCATCGGCTTTTAAAAAATGCATCCGATAATTTCACTGAATTGGGAACTATTATTCAAAACATTAAAACTGAGCTTCATGACTATTCTGAGGAATTTGCTCGTGCCAGAGCTAGCATATCCAAGTTACGTGAGCAATTTTCGTGTTTTCGATACAGAATCACCACCCTCGAAACTATCGAGGCTAACCTACAACAAAGACTTTGCACACATCAATCGCCGAAGTTCAAAGCAATTATCCATAATTTACTCTCGTCGAACGAACTCAACGCATCAACTCGTAGCATGGTTAATATTAAGTTGCTGCTCGAGACTATCGAAGATTCCATGAAGCTAATATTGGGGCAGTTTTAGGAGAAAAAAACGATACTGCTAACGCAGCACTCGAATCAAGACGCTTCAGAACGCTTTGATAAATCTTCATTCTAAGATGCCTGGCAGACGCTTGCTATTGTTCAAAACCAAATAGAAATATTAGAAAATTTAAACAGGGTATTTCCATGCTTTCATCACGCGCAGCACAATCTCGAGACTTTGAAACATTCATGCAGAATTTTATTTTTTATCACAACTAATAAGCAACCGTATCTGTGATATCAAAGCAATTACAGTCATGTAATTTGAATACAATTCAGAAGACGATGTCGACCCTCGATATTGTAGCCACTCTACCCACCTATAAACGCAATTAAAGACAACGTTGCTCGCATATTTAAGCAACTCGCTGAAGACATCAAGAGAATTTGAGTTTAAATTGGAACACAGTACGACACTTTGGACGACATGACCAACTTTGTTTTCCCAACCATCAAAATACGTACTTAAAAAAGTGTTGGTGAGTATTTCTTGATAATATTCTGGCTTTCTAAGATTTCTATCTACTAATATAATACTTTAAATGAAATTACGTTATATCAATTCTCAATTCTTTTTATCACATTCTGGCAATATATTGAATAAAAATTTAAAAGCCTTCAATAAAATAATGATGACATAGCAAAAATGTATGTAATAAATGTTATCGCGTATCATTGAATAGATGATTATAAGAGACCGTAAATTGAAACAAATAGACCTACAAAATTGTTATGATGAGAATATTTCCACCTTAATAGAATGAATATTTCTCTAAAATATTATTCAATTATGTTGTAAGGTCATGATTCCTCTTCATCTTACAAAATAAAGTAAATGAGTAAGCAATTCAGATAGGGGAGGCGGCAATTGATAGATGGAATAACGTCAAGGGGAAGTCTCAGAACTGGAAATGGATAGTGCTGAAAGAAGAGGGTCGAAAGCTACACAGATCGCTTATGAAAGAGGCATACAAGAAGGCAGTGTTGTGGCCATCCCGTTTGATAAACTAGGGATTTTTAACCTTTCTCTGGAGGACCCAAGACTTTTTATTTCCCAGTCTGGAACTCTTGATAAAATTTCGATTCATCATGAAAGCCGGATGCCGGAGAGAAAATCCCAACTGTCTGAGTGTCAGGAAGAAGTTGAAGGTTCAACACAGTGTCGGGAAAAAATGGTAACATTTCTTTTTAAAAATTTATAGCTCTTCTTTTTTCAGAACAAAATATACGTGAGTTGAATAATATTCACCTCCTAACAAAATAATACCGAATAGCTTCTTTCCTACGGCTACTGTTGAATATAACGGCCGTGTATAATATACGGTATCTTTGTGAGTGTTTTGTAAGTTATTGTTTTTTGTCCACTTTATGCACAGATAGGTTAACGGGGGCTGGACCTAAAGTTTAAAGCTTTTACGGTATATTCTACTTTACTTCTCAGGGGATAGTGTTTGGAACTGATATGTGCTCAAAGTTTTCCGCAATAATATAATTTAGCTTACTCTTTAATGACTTCTCTTGAGTTAGAAATATTAAGCTTCCTGTTTAATGTTTTGGATACAATTATCTGAGGTGATTGAGGGCATTGGCATAATTTACTTTAAGTTTTCTTAAGGAAATGGAATTGAGGATCTTATTCTATTCCTGGGTCTCCCCGAATGAGAAGGAGTAACGCTGTCAGTTTGTAATCAAGGGTTCCAGATTTTGATCTCCGGTGGAGGCACTAAGTAGCTCGGATCTAACTTTAAACTGTAGATTCGTCCCAGCTAAAACAAAATACATGAAATGCTCAAGAAATCCTGAAGTCGAAAATTCAGTTACAATTGAAGAAAATAAAATTGAAAATGTAAATGGTTTTAAATATCTAGGTTCCGTAGTAAACATTAACAATAGCAGAAGAGGAGATTAAAGAAAGGATAGCGGCTGGCAATTGAGCTTTTTATGCACATAAAAACCTGTTCACCGCCAAGTTAATAACTAGAACATCTAAGTTAAAATTTTATAACTCTATAATAAAACCATGTGTATGTGAGATATGGACACTAAAGAAAAAAATCGAAGAACAGCTCCCAATCTTCGAAGGAAAAGTTTTGATGAAGATATTTGGACCAAATAAGGTGAATGAGAAAATGTATATTCGAAAAACAAATAGTGATATGGATATATTGATAAAACAAAGGAATATAGTAAGTGAAGTAAAATCTCGAAGGATAGATTGGTTAGGCCATAATGAAAGGATGGAGCAAGCTCGAACAGTTAAAAGAATAACAAAATGGAAACTATTTGCATCTAGATTAAGGGGAAAAAAGGGTGGTCCCAGGTTCGATACCCGGTGGAGGCACATAGTGGTTCAGATACCACTTTAAACTGTAGGTTCAGTCCCAATTAGCCTTACTGTGCATGAAGTGGACTTAAAACACAAAATCAATCAATCAATCAATCAAAAAACGAAATGGGAAGCTGAAGTAGAAGAAGATTTGAGGAGAATGAAAGTTAGAAATTGGAGACAACAAGCAAAATATAGAAAGCAGTGGCACAATATTGTTGAGCTGGCCAAAACTCGCAGAGAGTTGTAGTGCCGTATAAATAAAAGAGAAGATTTGTCCCTATTGTCCTATCTATCCATAAAGCGGACTTAAACTATACATCAAACCATTTTTAGTTGAACGCGAAGGGACAGAAACATGGCTGCTCAATATACTTGTATCGGTCAAATAGGCAATGCTAAATGAGACATTGATAATACCGTGTCGCCTCGGTGGCCGAACGTGTTCTCTGGACTCGGGATCTCGCCACCGACGGTACCAGGTTCGAGTCCTGGCGGTGACCATGGACGTTCCCTTGTGAATCCCTTCATCTAATTTCAATTTATCCTCATCGTCATGATTGTCACAAAGAGCATAAAAGCGACGTAAAATAAAGAAAACCCTTTAAAAAATCTCACGATAATACCGAGTAGCCGCCTCGGTGGCCTATTGTGTTAAGTGGTAGACTTTGGTAGCTTTCAGACCGAAGCGACAATTGAAACGCGACACATGTCGCTTAGGAACGAACCAATCAACACCAACATTTCAGATAGCAGCAGCATGTCAAGTCACATGAGCTTGCGTTCGGTTGGTGAATTCCTCAAGCTACGCGTGTCATGTGTCGCTTACATTTTCGGTGTGAAATCTATCTTACAGAAGCGAAGCTACAGTCGACAGTTGAAGATTTCACCAATCGAACGCAGGCTTGTGCGGCCTGTTAATTCACTTTGGTGTGAAATGTTGCTTTTGATTGGTTCGCTTGTCACTTCCCCGACAGTCTCGCTATCGAAGGTTTCAGATCATGGGTGTTTATCCTTGTCCTTACATTAATTACATCTAATCATAATTCATTCTCATCATTGCGATTATCTCAGAAGCGGCAGAAATGCAACGTATAATGAGATAAATACAAATAAAATAATTCCATGAAACTTCCCATAAAGTCGAGGATACAGCATTGTACTCTGCACAGTAACACGTTTTCTTCAATAGGAATTTATTTCGAATTTTGGGTGCATATTGAATGCATTACCTTGATGTTGTGTAATTTGATAGTACCTTCTTGCTACTATTCGTTGAACACAAAACTAAATGTATAACATTTAGATTGTAACATTTTTTAAATATCCAAGGTGAAAATCAGGCTCAAAATATATTTTCTGACTCTAATGTGATATCAAATCAGGCCTTGTATAGGAAATTAGGGCTCGTACAATATTTATATAATTTTTAAAGAAAGCTGTACTGGATGCCTAGCAAAGATGGGTTTGTCTTACGTCCACTTTATGCTCAGATTTGTTCATCGGTAATGGACCTACAGTTCATAGTAGGAGCCGAACCCCTGTGCAGGGTGCCTTCACAGGGGAACGAAACCTATACCTGGGTGTCCAGGATATGTTTGAAGGCAAAAATAATAAAGCACTTTTTGTGTAAGGTAGGTAACTCAAACAAGGCCCACCTTAATTAATGTATTTTTAATTATGAGTGATGTTAAATAAATATTTGTATGGGAAACTTCGGTATGATCTACCTTAAAGCCTGTAGTATAATATAAGCAGACTGAAATTGGAGTATATAAGTATTTATTTATTTATTTATTAATATTTGTTATTTAAATGTAGAAAAATCAATTAAATTTTGCTTCTGGGCCTATTTTGGAGCCCCTTGTTCCAAATTGAGGCCAGACCTTGCTACAAACAATGCCCACGCCATATGATGTGAATAAGTGCTGCAAAAACATATTTAAATTTTATAATAATAATTGTTGTTAGACCAGATTTGGAAATAAGAAAGGTACTTATGAAAGGCACAAGGACATAATTAAGGGCTTTATGCGAAATGCTCGATCTTTGTGTGAGTTACAATGATTTTGCATTATTTTCCACATATTTAAGACTATACTACACTTTTTATTGTGGTGACGTGAAATCAAAGACAAAGCGGTACCATTTCCTTAATTTGTTTCCCCACAAAACAATATTACTGTAAGTGTACACTACTTTTATATTGTCTTCATCTTAATACCTCTGGTAATCAACAGGTTCAGTGACAAATCACAATCGATATTGCCACAGACTATTACAACATTCAATTCTCTTTTCTTTATTTTGATACCAACTCTCTCATTCAAACAAGGACCATCTTTCATGGGTATATCTTCTTATCAAAAGACATTTTCAGTCTGACTGTTTACTTCGTATGTCTAGGCGGCCTCCGAAACCCTTTGATTTCGACTTTTTGTCTTTCTTGTGAATTCCAGGTGTTTCGTATCCTCTTGTACTATTGTTGGCGTGTATTAGGTCTTAAGTAACTTGTAAACACTCCAATATTATTAACGTCTCTGTTTCTTTTATCTTTACCTTCGACTTTTGTACTTTCAATTTGTCTTTAGTTTCCAAACTTGATGTCTGTGCACTCTTTTTCGAATTTCATTTTTGAGTTTAATTTCAAAAGTCTTGTTCCTATACCCTGTTCCATCTATCGAACGAAAACAAGTATCTACGCAAGTAGTGACGCGAGGCGGCTCCACGGAATTGCTTGTAGTGGGGGGCGACTGCAGTTATCAGCCTTCACAGCAGCGCGTACTGCTTCGCTCTGTCCACTCGATTTCCTCCCCTTCTCTGACGCTATGCTCCGCCTTGCTCCAGAGATAGTTGGGACAGGGTATAACTTCCTGACCACTCTTAGTGACGGTACATTCCATTCTAGTTGTCAATTGTAGTGGCTTAAAAACTAAGACAAAACAGTATTATGTACTTCCTTTTGTTTAATATTTTTGTCACTTATAATTAAGGATTTTTAGCAAAATTACAGAAAAACTGCAAAATGAAAAGCATCTAAGTGAAGAAAATACCGAATGATAATATTTAAGTTGAATATTTCAGCTTTACTATAATCATCAGACCTGTATTTGTCCATAATTACTTAGTTCTCACAGTAACGACATAGAAAAAACAGGTAAATTGTCCTTTGGAGTGAATCCGATACACTCTTCGAGCACATAACTTAGACAGTTGTAACATATCCTCATATCAACTCAGTGCAAAACCAGCTCTTTCTTTCAGTTGATTACCCCTTTTTGTGTTCGTTCTACTGTGTCGAGGCTTCACGTTTTAACGTCCACTCTTTCCGTTTTTGAGTCTTGTTACCCAGTCTTCTTCAGTTAAGCAATCCTATATTTACAGTATTTACAAATAACGATTTCACACCTTCAAATGCTCCATAATAAAGTGATGTTCTTCAGTTGTGTGCTTTTGTAAGCTTCATTTCCGTAGTTTTGAAGATTGCATGGAATAACTTCTGCTCATCACCGGTGTCGAAGAGAAAATGAATCGCTTATTGATGAATCGGAATCACTCGAGTTATCTTCCACTTGTGTCGTTTTCGATGTAGATATCTTTTGAGCTCTGGGCTGTGACTCTGTTCTTGTATTAATGGAACTGTTGTTCAGATTGAACGGAGTTTCGGTTTCATCAGATAATCTGCCTGTTGATTCATCTGGTGTTAAGGCACCGTCTGGGATTGTGAAAGCAGGATCGCATGGGTAAAAACCTATAGGAACATTTCTTTGAAATCATAATTCAATCAGAATTTATATTAAATTCTCACGACATTATTGTTAGGATGTAAATATTATCCCCTTTTTATCTCCTAATAACCTTCTGCTACATCAGTAATTGTGGTAGAATGATCTTCCACCAAAGTGATCCTTCTTTATGCACAAGCCACACGAAATTCCCCATAGAAAGTAATTGTGTTCAACACTTTTATACGCTTAGTTAATAATAATTTATAATTGCAATACATAACTGTGGGGTAAAACTATTAAAATTATATGTGAAGAAAGTAATGTTACAAATAAACCTCACCTGGGCTTTATTGAGTGATCTACCACCGGACCTTATTTGGTGATATCTGTTTATTTTCATCTTGTACATTCTCTCAAATAGCTCTAAGTTAACAGGCGTCAGTTTAGAAAACACATATAATTCAAAGGAAAGATTGATTGATTGATTTGCTTTGTTTTACATCGCTTTTTGTGCCACTTTTGGCTAATTTTAGAAGATGGGGATGAGTTATGACATAACTCATGAAATCATGAATATGATGAAATTGGTGAATGGACACTCACAAACATCCATGCCCAGGCCGGGATGATTCTAAGAAAAGATATGAAATTAACTTCAAATTAACATTCCAAATTACAAGAAAAAATAATTTTTGATGGGTATATACTCAATATTTTCTATGTACGTACCTTCTCTTTGCGATTCTAACAACAAATACGGCAGCGAATTCGACAGCTTAATTTAGTTATTTGTCTGCTCACTTCCATGCATCATCGTCAAACCTTAGTTGTCGAATGGAGGTGGTCCTTATTTGGATGCCGGCTTTGATTGGCTTACCTACATTATTATGGATTTTTATGTGAAACATTAGTTGCTATCCAATACAAGTTTGAGTCATGTTACATGTGGAAACAATATTACTTTTTAATCGGCAACACTTTTAATTTCTTTTCAAATTTGCCTTCAATTTGCCTACCACTTTATAAATATATAGTTAGAAAAAAAACCTAATATTTTCATTTAAATATTTCGCCTGAAAGTTGTACGTAAATTCATAGGCATTTCTGGCTTGTAAGAACCGAATTCAAAGTCAACTGGGTCGTTACAACCCTGACGTGCAAACTGGCATGTTTAATCAAGGATATGACACGACTTTGTCATACGTAATTTTTTTCTTTTTAAATTTTTATTTTATTAATTTTCTGGTACAAGAACGTCGCTTTTCTGTAACCCACGATCAACCTAGCTTATTCATAATCCTGCTAGGGAATTTTCTAAATTTACATATTCAATCTGGTTTGGAAACAAAGCCAAAATTGATTACGTAATTCCGATATCATTATCAAATATTGGCGTTATTATCTGAGTGTCAGTGAGCAATTACTGAGCAGGTTTTAAGATTACTTGCAGCTCTTTTGTGCAGAAACATCTTTCCATCCCTGTTTTGGTTTGCAGCATGTAGGAGTACCGCGCGCGAACTCTCTCTGCTGCTCCAAGTTCCTGGGTGCGTGGTTTCGCGTATTTCAGTTTCACTCTGGTACAAATGAAACATATATGGAGACTTACTTACACTTTAATAACACTAAATATACTGAAATGTTCCACATAAATACACAGGTAAATGACAAGACGTGCTGTACAACTCCGCACGTTGTGTCTCGACTAGACTCGCACACACACTGCGCATGCGCAGACTGACATGGCAACAAGATTAATACGAATATACTTAGGTGAGTAGGTTAGGCAGGTGAGGTCTGATCCTCTTAACATTATACTGTAATTGCGCTCCTACGTGCAGTGTTTTGAGAACTTTGTATAATTAGCTTTCCTTTCCTTTATCTTTTGCACGTATACATAACGTTTCCCATGCGAACGAAAAGAGGGCTTCAGACAAGGGCGTATCCTTGGGACTAAAAGCTGCCCAAATCCATGAACTAAAAAATAAAATTTTGACATAAATTCGGGGTTTTACATACATTTTAAATCAATACACTATCTTGAAAAGATAAAAAATACTCTAAAACAATATTTTGTTGTAAATCATTAAGATTGTAGGATCCATTGTATTAATTTATAATTAAATATTCAATTTTGTAATTTTGTATCTCCTATTTTGTTCTAAGTCATTAATATTTTGACACAGTGATGTACCTGGTAGTCACATCGTGCTCATCACTTAAATAAAAGTAGAGAGGCAGCACTTCGTTCCTACGCGTCAGCAAAAATTTGATGCGACTGGTGTTATGTTACATCCGGTCGTAGCGGGCCACGAGCGGTTTTATTGTTGAGTCAGCAGAACGTGTCTGATCACGTTGAAGACATCGGAAGCGGAGGGGGGAGGGGGTCAATGGATTTGTCACGTTGTTTCTTGATGTATGCTAACCTAACACGTGCATATCTTTGTGTGTGTGTGTGTGTGTGGAGGAAATGCGCGCGCAACCATTGCGTATGATGGAAAGACATGAAGAAATGATTTAAAGATGGCGCCGAAGGTGCTGTACCCCCCGAAAGCTTAGCGGCTAAGGTTATTGCTCTGTAAAACAAGAGGCGTCGAGGGTTCGATTCCTGGTAGAGCCAATATTGATTGATTGATAGATTGAGTTAGTTTTTTTTAAGTCCGTTTTATGCACGGCAAAACTAATCAGGATTGGAGCTACAGTTGAAAAGTGCTGATTCGGACCACTATGTGCCGAACCTGGGACCGAGTATCGAACCTGGGACCCTTTGATTACAAGGCGACGATGTCAATATTGAATGGTCTCGATTAGCCTGTGTGTAAATAAAGGCAACAAAATGGTTGAGTTCGAAAATCGAGTTGGGTTAGTGGTTAATGTTGTCACCTGGCAATGAAGAGGTCGCGGGTTCGATTCTCTAGGTAGTTAAATTAGGCCAATTGTTTAGTCCCGCCATTATAGGTCCCCGATTAGTCCATCTGTGCATAAATAGTGTTTGAATAAAATCAATATGGCGGCCTTGGGTTAGTGGTTAATGTTGTCGCCTGGTAATGAAGAGGTCGCGGGTTCGATTTTCTAGGTAGTTAAATGAGGCCAATTGTTTTGTCCCGCCATTATAGGTCCCGATTAGTCCATCTGTGCATAAATAGTATTTGAATAAAATCAATATAGCGGCCGCGTTTTGTGTTTAACGGCGGCGACCGGGCGCGGCGCGGGGCGGAGCGGCGCGGCGCGGCGCGGGAGGTGTTTTTTATTCCGCGAGATGTTTTAACCAAGTGGTTGAGGGTTCGATTCCCAATGTTGGTAAAAATTGGATATTCAATTGCTTTTGTTTAAAAGTTCCGATTAGCTTTTTGCGCACAAAGAGAAAATGAACTAATTGGAAATAGGATGTTTATGCTGTAATGAAAAGGTCCCGGGTTCGATTCACAATGTCAAATTGGCTGATAATGATGTTGTTTTTAAAATAAAAAAAAGAAGTGTGTTGAGTCCCCATTAGTATTTATGCAGGAACAGATATTAAAAATCAAAACAAAATGCCTTTTGATTACAACGCAAAGACTTTACCGCTAATGTATAAAGATAAATTAGAATCTGTTGTTTTGCCGTGTGGGGCTCCAGTACCGATTAGCTTAAATGCATAAAGAGTAGGTAAAATAAGCAAGATGGCCGTCACTATTGTTTTGTGATCAAAGAGGAGTCACAGGTTCGATTCAATCAAAGGAGGCAACATTCTATGTTCCAATTCCATGTAAAAGTCTAAAGTTATGTTTCGATTAACCTCAATGCATAAAGAGGAATTAAACAAAAAACAAGCAAAATGGCGACAGATGTGATAAAAGAAAAATTGAATTAGTTTTTTTATAGTGACAAGAAAAAATAGCGAATCACTGTTAGAAATAGAATGAAAATAAAGATACTTGCCTTTGCGTGTCCAGCGCTGTGCAGAAAAGCTCTCATGCTTTATCTCCGACAAGTCCACAATACACAATTTTTTTTTGATTGTATAGTTAATTATTAATGTTGTTATTAACACAGATTCTTACCAGTGTGAAGAAAAGCTCTCATGCTTTATCTCCGACAAGTCCACAATACACATTTTTTCATTATATAGTTAATTATTAATGTTGTTATTAACACCGATTTTTACCAGTGTGAAGAAAAGCTCTCATGCTTTATCTTCGACAAGTCCACAATACACACTTGTTCATTATATAGTTAATTATTAATGTTGTTATTAACGATTGTTACCAGTAAAAATATAAACCATGAGGATTTTTAAAAAGGGTGATAAATGAAAAAAAGCCAAGACATATATTTTATCCCTGTTTATTACCAATATTTACAAAATTTAAAAGAGCCGCACACACACACATACATATGTAAAATGTTTATATTGTGTCACCAGTTTATCAGCATGTTATTTAACAAGTTTTTATTCTTCAAGTTTGTTCACTCACCCACATAAGGAATTGTGTCACTATCATATCCATTTTCTGCTGCAACCACTGAATTAATATGTTTCACTATTTTTTCCACAAGCATGTTCTCGCAAAAAACAAACACTTCTTTGGAAAGTCTTTTTCCGTCGATGTTCTGTATAGACAAAGGCTCAGGTTTTGTACATCCATGTAGATGGGAAAGCACAAACTTCTCCTTATTACATGCATGGACAGGGGAAATATCTGTGCAACCGAAACATTGTTCGCGAAGGTCGAGAATGCAAGATTCCACACAGTTTCCAAAATATGATTTCAGATACGGCGACACTGTCTCACACATAAATTTCGCATGCTCGATGCACACAAATATCTTCATAAAGTTCCGCCACGAACTTTCTGCGATGAACACTATCTCCAGGGAACCGTAAGCTGGTTTTTTCCTTATAATGATCTGACGGCGATTGTACAGTGTGGTTATCAGCAATTCATGTTGCTCACTTAGTGGGTAGGAAACACGAGGCTGCTCATCTGGAATAGCGATGTAATTGTCGATTACTGGAAACAATTCCTGAAGAGCGTGCCACTCCTGCAACTGTAGTTCAACACCGGCCGCCCCGCTTCTGTGTAGCCTGACCACAGGTTGGAAATCCAGATGAGAGGAAAGTCCGATTGAGATAACCTTTGTTTTCGAAGCATTCAAATAGTAGACGTGATCAAATAATATCGACTGGCGTATAAGACTAGTTACTTGTTTTTGTTCTTCAGGTAAATGCTGATCGCTCTCTTTCTGAAGAACCCCCTTGAAATTAGTGTACGGTTGAAATCTTTTTTTCAGCGGCATCGAAATAGAGGATTCCATGACTAAGAACTGCGAGATACTGCATGTCGCAGCGTGCAGGTATACATTTGAAGAAATGCGTGGGTGTGTTTTTGAGACGCATGCGCGCGTAGCAAACCAAGCATGTGCTGGACAAGAAAAGGCGGAGGGGGCGGGGCCTTACAAAGATCAATGGTGAGAGAAAAATCAGCAGAATATCATAAACGTAATATTGAGGAAATATTGGATAACAAATATTAATTAATTTAATTAAAGCATCAACCGCATTGTCGATCTGAAATTAGGTTTATAGACAGGGGGCAAAATGGAAAATATCGACGATGTTCTAGTATTGGATTGTTTCTGTATTTCCATCGGTATAATCCTCCACCACATTTGAAGCATACTGTTTTATCCTCTTTTTGAATGTAAAATAATCCTGCTTCGGACAGAGCTTCTACAAACGGGAATTCTTTTGATTGCCAGTTTCTGAAAGAGGACAATCTAGCATTGAAAGATCCCATCTCTGGATATTGCGTCATTGTTCTGTAAAGACACAAAACAAGATAAATATTATAAGTAAGCTGTTGTAAACTGTAACGCTACAAAATTATTAATATACTATTAGGACTATATGTAACTTGTATAAAATTTCAAACAGTATTTACTGTCAATATTTTCTAGTATACGTACCGAGTGTTATAAATTTAATTTACGAGTCAGCAAATAAGTTGTTATAATGTTGTCGTTTTTTACCGGTACTGGGAATAAAATTTGAAATTTATGCATGGGTTTACCAGAGGCTCTATGGAATAAATACAGAAAACAGTAATGCCCACAGTACACAGACCCGTAACTTTGTATCTGATGAGTGTTGTACGTATAGAATTTAGAGTTACTTTCCAAAAATCGCAAATGGTTATGCACATGTGGAGGTTTTCCGTAACTATCAAAAAATCCCCCCCCCCCCGGGAGTTACTGTCTATGTAAATTGCTACCCAGTGCTTCCCGGGGCTATCTTTGGGATCTGTATTTACAATCAACGCTGCTGGTAGTTCCACATGTACAGGTAATTCATTAGCTGCGAAAACCCCAACATGATGATTGTCAAAGGCTCTATTTGATATTAACCCGTGAAGCAAATTTAAAGTCGACAGCATTGCTGGACACTAAATAGTAATATTGTGCAACTCAACTTGTTATACAATTAATCCAGATGAATATCTCTTTCATTATTAATTTCCATGAGAGCGTCAAATTCAGAGTAGATAACAGAAGTCACAGTAGATTCCAAAGCCGATTTGAAGTGGACTTCCAAGCTAACAGCCCCTTGCCGTTGAAGACTGCAGTGGGATATGGCACTTGCAGCTGCGTCTGGTGTTATATCGAAAACAAGTAATGCGTATCCCTGGGGGTATTCCTCACGCGATATATTGTTTCCTTCATCCATATAGTGTATCCCTGTTCCAGAGAATAATGTGTGATATGCTGTTATGTACTTGTTGTTTTCAAAGTCTGGTTGAAGTGGTTTGCCGGGAATTTGGACTCCATCAACATATAAAGTAAAGAAGTTGTAATTGAAATGTTGAAAATTGAATGGGTTTCTAGACAGTGTGCCGTTGAATGCATCGTTGGTAACAAACCCCACAACTAATCGTTTCGGAAGACGTCCAAGTATCACATTGTCAATTGTTTTTAAAACAATATCTTTTGGAATAGTTACAGCTTTAAGTTGTACTCTTGTTAGAGGGTATTTTGCTGTATGTTTTTGCAATATGCGATTGTGACTAAGTTTGATGGATGAACTGACCGATACTTTTCGCACATATAGTGTAGCATCCAGAATTTCCACTTTGCCTTCACTGTCATCTAACCCCATCAAGCAGAAAGTGTCTTTCGAAAGAATCAGTTTTATTCGCATTTCCACTCCATTGATCAAAAATTTCTCTTGATTGAAAATATCAGAATGCAAGTAACCAAACATATCAAATGTTTTACTCCGTTTTGTTAGTTGGTTACGTTTTGTAAAGCCTTTGTTGTCTTCCGAAACGTTATCAAAAGCGCCTGCTGTATCCTTGTACCACAATGCACTTTGGAGATGAGATGATTTTGCAGATATGTCATAGTTCAGTGCTTTTTCAAAATAAGACCTGTATGGGTGCATGTGAGATGGAAACGAGATGAGTTTGTTATTTAAGTAGATTTGTACTTCGCTGAACATTGCATTGAGAAAATCATTGACAGGTCCAATTGTTTTATCTGTGGGTAGCAATAACTGACCATTCGCTTTTACAATTCTGGCATCTATATTCAACATTGTGTGTGCTAAATCCACATAATCATCACCATGTCCAGGTATTACAAACTCGGTGGGGGCATTATCTGCCAGAGAACTAACAGGTTTGTATCCGATGGTGTGGTGTTCTAAGATGCTTGTCTGAGAAGGTTTTACCGAGAAAATATCCAATTCACTTTTAAAACACTCACATGATTTCTCCCTAATTAGCGCCATATCTAATCAAAAATATCTGATGTTACTTGAATTTTCTTACGGTTGCGTTTGGTTGTTTTCTTGGTGTTTGTATTGGCACTGGATCTCTTCTTTCTCTGAGCGGTCCTTCCAGTTCGCTGTCCCGAAGCAGAGTGATTCCTTTTGAAATGTTTATGCCCCTGATAACCTGAACCAATCATTTCCTTTAGCTTTGTTTCAGCTTTTCTTTTAAGATTTGATCTGGCATCCGAAATTCTGGATTGTAGTGACTGTTTTAGGGGTGTTTTGTCTACAACATCACCTAACACATTTACCCCTGTTTTTAACATTTCTTTCCCTACAGCTTTCGCTCCTTTCTTGATAAGAGGCAAAGCTGACCGAAAAAGTCCTCCAAGAAAACTTCCAATCCCATGTCCTTTTTGATAGGCAGCACCGTAATATATGTTACCCACACCAGATCCAGCTTGTTGATGGTAGTATTGAAAATATGGGTCATTCATAATCAGAGCTTTTCACCACAACATCTAAAATGAAGTTTCAAACACACTAGTCCGAAGGAGAATGGGATGTGTGCACCAGTGCTGTCCCTTAAGTCAATTTCTATTTGTTCGAAATTATGTTTCTGCACTGGGATGTAATGTGGTGAATCGAAAATTTGCACACCATCACTTCCAAAAGTATGTTCCATAGGATTAATGTTTATAATACGTAATAGAGGGGCGATAGCATCTCCCACCATATGTGATTCCACAATATCTGTGTAAATATACATCTGGGAAGGAATTTCTCTCACAACATTTGGAGGCGAGCGTCCAATTTTTACTTCTGATAGATCATCGGTCGGTTTAAAACCTAATATCCGTGCCAGTTGAGGTGACAATCGTACATTTATGTTTCTCTGCTTGGTAGATATATCAACAGTCACATGTTTGTACGCAGGATGATTTCGGAGACTAAAATTTAATGTTTCAGAATATTTATTGATTTCTGCAACAATGCTGTTTATAGATGCGTAATAGCCTTCGGATATTCGAAGTTCGTTCCATTTGACATCATCCATAGATTTATATTGAATATAGTTGTTAAATCTTGTAATGTTTAGTATTGAATAAGGATAATGCACTTCTACCAATGCCATCTCCCATTTGTTGGTGTCCAACTCCACACGGTTCTGAAGCTTTGTGGTGTAATTAGTTAGAGTATTACTTGGGAAATATTTCATGGAACTGTTACTAGGCAAAGTAAGGTAGAAAGCGTTTGCTTTTCTCATGATGTGTTATGAAGGTTATTTGTACCACTGATGAGAATACCTACAAAAATTTACGCCTCTCTCTCTCTTTTTTTGACTCCAAAAACGATGCGCTAATCCAGGTGTCAAATAATCTGGAGTAACCTTTCCAATGAACTAACAACTTTTTACTGGCTCCTTTACCTTTGGTCGCAAGGATTTTATCAATTTCATGCATATCCGGTAAGCGGACCAGTTGCAACTCTTCCGTATAAAATGTTCCATCGATTTTATGTCCTTGTAGATCTTTTAATTCATACACTTGAGGATTTCTTTTCAAAATACGTTCCACCACAAATATTTCTCTTGTCCAATTTTCCATGTAACCTTTGTCAAAGCGTTTTTTGGTTTTTGTTATTCTCACTGTATCTCCTATTTTGAATGGCATCTTCAATGACAATAGTGGAGATGCATCAGATTTGAGTTTTTGTCATACATATTGTGCCATACTTTCAAAACCTTCTCAGGAGTAACATCTGCTGGTGCCATTTTAATACTCGAGTGAATTTTATGATTATAAGCTTTCAAAAGCTTTGGGAGTACATTAACATAACAGCTGGTTCTTTGCTTAGTAAAATACTTCCACATGCGTTCCTTTAAAGTTCTGTTGAATCTTTCAACAATACTAGCTTTAATATCAGGATTATTTGTTGTAAAATAAATTACATTTTGTTTTTTGAGATATTCCTGCACAATACTGTTGGTAAACTCACGCCCTTTGTCAGTTTGTAATTTCAAAGGTTTTCTTTTGCTTTGTTTGAAAATTTGCTGGAAAGCCTTTTTTATACATACACCAGTTTTATTTTTTACAGGGACAGCCCAAGCATGCCTGCTAAAAATATCGATAACTGTGAGTATATATCAGTACCCTTTGTTGTGATTCCGCAAAACTCTGCATATCATTCAAGTCAGCCTTCCATTGGTCATCGATATTATGCACAAAATAAAAGTTTCTCCGAAATCGACGCTTCACAGGTCTATGCAAAGTGTATGCAGTTTGCTTTGTCAACCAATGTTTGAATGTTGACAATGGTATGGATTTTTTTACAGCTTTCCATAGTGTTGAAGCTGTAGAATAGGATGCTGGATGAGATGGATTGTACCAGATATTCTCTAATATTTTTTCGCTCATGGTTTGTATTTTGACCAAACTGGAACAGTACGTTTACGTTTGTGCCCTGGAAATGATGATACAAAAGAAATTGGTTCCTTTTCTTCTTCTTCTTCTTCTTCTTCTTCTGCTTCTGTTAATTCTTGTGCCTCTTTTCGGTTAGCTCCGGACAGCGGAACATGGCGTCCGGGGCTGCCAAAAACAATCTGTTGAATAAACTCCTGTCGCCGGGGGTTTCCAATATATTCTTGAGGAATATTAGATAACGCCAGAGCTCTATTGAACAGTTGCCACCCAATAGGATTGCTTGTTTTTCGTGGTCGAATTATATCCGATACTTCACAGCGAAGAAAACAGCACCAAAACATCAAAAACTCACTTTACTCATTTGGGGTTCCGCCTCGAAGTGAGGCTCGGTGAGGCTCGCCTTAATGGTTTTACGTGATATAACTTAACCTATCTTACGATTTTTTTACGATCTTCAGTGATATAACTTAACCTGTCATTTTTTTTTATTTGCACACCGAACTAACTTACATTATATTTTATATAACCTTGTTGATTTTTTTTTAGTATGTGGCAATTTTTTTTAGGATTTTTGTTTTTTAAAACTGCTCCGTGACCCTCTCGTTCTTCACGTCGTGGACGAAGGACTTCTCTGCGACCAGGATGACGCTGCATATAGTATCGGCAGGCAAGGCATCGTGGAACTCGCAGACGACCTTGATGTTGGTGCGATCGTTGACCACCACCTGCTTCCTCTTCGTCGTGTTGATGACGGACATCGGCCTGCGTGTTTTGAATTCGCTGGGCGTGTAGTACACGTCCACGCTTCCCTCCGTTACGCGCTTGTAAGCCGTGTAAGCTTCGTAAAGTTTGAGGTAATCGTCTTTGGTCATGTCGAGGTTGTAATTTTCGCGCGGGAAGACTTCGTTCCTACCGTTCTTGAGATAAACGTTCTTGATCTTGCAGTCGTCGAATTTACTGGAATCTTTTTCCTGATTCTTATCGCGCCCGGTCTGAAAGAGCACTACGACGAAATCTGGCATGTCGAACTGTATGTTGTTGAATTGCGTCGTCACGTCGAATTCCATGTGACTTCCCGACGCCAACTTCTGCACGCACTGGTAATCGTGAAAGTGAATCGGTACCTGCGGACTTTTCAAGATCTCCGCTTTGTACTTGAGAGCGTAGTTCGTCTCGTATTCCACCACCGGCATTCTCAACTCCATGCTCCGGATGACGCACTTGGCTGCTTCGGGTAATGTGTTGGGCAGCGGCGTGGTGCCGTCCGGACCCAAAGTAGCGTATCGCATTAGTGCGTCGTTGTCGTTGGCCGCTCTTCGAAACGTGATCCTCAGTCCTCCCTTCCACATGATCTCCTTGTAGTTCGAGAAGAATCCCGGCAGCAGACGCATGGGAAAGAGCACCGTGTGACTTCTCGTCGATATTTTGGTCCCCGCTTCGAACCCTCCCGCCTAATAGTACGCCGCGTCCGTTTTGGATAATTTCAAAGTTCCCACTGCCGTCGACGTGATGCCTGGATAATCGATTCTGTCGATGACGGTGTTGTGTTTCCTCACCTCCACCTGCGAGAACAGGTGAGGCACGAAGTTGTCCACGAGTATCAAATTTGCTGCTGCGGGAAACGCTTCTCCGCTTTCCTTCTTCACCACGTCGAATTGAAGGTAGAGGTCCGCTCTGTGAGGATGAACGAACCCATCCCCTACGTCCACGTCGTATTCGATCTCCCTGTTCGGTTCGTTGAGATTGGCGAACGTGCGACGGTTGGGGGGGAAAGATTGCAATTCGTAACTTTCGATTTGCTCCATTTTCACTATGTGTGTTATTTATTATACGTTGATCTCCACGATGGCCGTCGTAGTGGCACCTGCGAAATCCACCACGTCTCCTTTCTCGTTCGTGACCACCAACTCTATGTCGTCTATGCGGTTGCGACATACTGGAAAATAGATCGGCGAAGAGGGTGTGTAGATGATCGGTTCCATGAATTCGGAACTGGGTTTGAAAGTGGCGATGATTCCCGTCTGCTTGTGACTTCCCAGCAAACCCCCGTCCGAGGATTTCGTGATCATGCCTTCCGCTACGTTGCAGTGAACGTTCAGAGTTTCGATGGCCAAGAATTTAGGAATATTGGTTGCCGCGTGCTTGATGCCAGCTTCGAGTTTTGTGTCGTTCTCGAAACCTAAAAGTTCTCCCATGGTGCCCAGGTCCACGGTCTCCGTCGCGGATAGGATTTCGACTCTGTGCGTGACCGAATTTTGAGAAAGGTACGTGCCTTTGGGTAACTGAGCTTGCAAAGTGGAAAGATTGTATTGACCTGGCGTGACGACGACATGTTCGCTTCCGACGCTAATTTTGTTGTTGTGCTGCGTGACGTTAGGTATGAGGTACATGCTGTAGAATGCACGCAGAGCTACGGATTGAGGATAGACGATGTCGTCGTGCAGCGTGAGTTTCAAGATCGAATATTCGCTCGTGAGATGGAACACGCCCATCCTAGTAATGCTGTTTCAGGTTCCACAATGCTTTCTGGAAATCTTTGATCGTAGGCTTATTTATTTGAGAGAGAAACGCTAGCATGGAGAGACAGAGATGACCGCAGTTCTCGTCTCCGAAATTTTGAATGCGTTCGTCGTTGTAGTATATAGGATTGTTTGTTTTCAGATAATGAACTAAATTTGTAGGTGGAACGCCTCCGAAAGAATCGAAAACGAATGCTTTGTTGTCGTCGTTTTTGTGGTAACATATCCAATGCGTGCCTGGATTTTCTTGACTGTCCAAGTTGACTACGCCGCATTCTCTTCTTTTGACGGTTGAAGGTAACGAGTCGGACATGAAAACTCCTCTGAAGTGTTTGATTCGTAACGGCCAAACTTCCAACGGCCCCCAATGCTGCCAGGATGGCCGGGATGCTGAATATGAAACCTCCGATCTTTTGCTGTTTCCGCGAACGCTGCAAGCGTCTCAATTGTGGAGTGCTGAGAAGTAATTTCATTCCGTGTCCTTTCGTCAAGCAAGAACGTTTCTTCTCGCGTTGTTTCTTGGTGAGTAACCCATCGAGGGCACCTAGATTTTTCAGATTGGAGTATGGTATCTGGTACACGACACCCTTGGGCTTCATGTTGATGCTCTATATGTTCCACAATGCTTTCTGGAAATCTTTGATCGTAGGCTTATTTATTTGAGAGAGAAACGCTAGCATGGAGAGACAGAGATGACCGCAGTTCTCGTCTCCGAAATTTTGAATGCGTTCGTCGTTGTAGTATATAGGATTGTTTGTTTTCAGATAATGAACTAAATTTGTAGGTGGAACGCCTCCGAAAGAATCGAAAACGAATGCTTTGTTGTCGTCGTTTTTGTGGTAACATATCCAATGCGTGCCTGGATTTTCTTGACTGTCCAAGTTGACTACGCCGCATTCTCTTCTTTTGACGGTTGAAGGTAACGAGTCGGACATGAAAACTCCTCTGAAGTGTTTGATTCGTAACGGCCAAACTTCCAACGGCCCCCAATGCTGCCAGGATGGCCGGGATGCTGAATATGAAACCTCCGATCTTTTGCTGTTTCCGCGAACGCTGCAAGCGTCTCAATTGTGGAGTGCTGAGAAGTAATTTCATTCCGTGTCCTTTCGTCAAGCAAGAACGTTTCTTCTCGCGTTGTTTCTTGGTGAGTAACCCATCGAGGGCACCTAGATTTTTCAGATTGGAGTATGGTATCTGGTACACGACACCCTTAGGCTTCATGTTGATGCTCTATATGTTCCACAATGCTTTCTGGAAATCTTTGATCGTAGGCTTATTTATTTGAGAGAGAAACGCTAGCATGGAGAGACAGAGATGACCGCAGTTCTCGTCTCCGAAATTTTGAATGCGTTCGTCGTTGTAGTATATAGGATTGTTTGTTTTCAGATAATGAACTAAATTTGTAGGTGGAACGCCTCCGAAAGAATCGAAAACGAATGCTTTGTTGTCGTCGTTTTTGTGGTAACATATCCAATGCGTGCCTGGATTTTCTTGACTGTCCAAGTTGACTACGCCGCATTCTCTTCTTTTGACGGTTGAAGGTAACGAGTCGGACATGAAAACTCCTCTGAAGTGTTTGATTCGTAACGGTTTGATCAGAGATTCAATGTCTCGGTTGGTGAGTGCTGTTGTTTCTTTTTTTTAAACTTTTTCATTACGCCCTTCCCCCCTTTCTTCTCCATGGCCAGGTTTTGACGTTTCTGTTCTTCCAATTCCGCCTTGTTCTTCTTCGAGTCGATGACGGTTTTCGCGATGGCGGCGCTTCCGCCGGCCAAACTTCCAACGGCCCCCAATGCTGCCAGGATGGCCGGGATGCTGAATATGAAACCTCCGATCTTTTGCTGTTTCCGCGAACGCTGCAAGCGTCTCAATTGTGGAGTGCTGAGAAGTAATTTCATTCCGTGTCCTTTCGTCAAGCAAGAACGTTTCTTCTCGCGTTGTTTCTTGGTGACTAACCCATCGAGGGCACCTAGATTTTTCAGATTGGAGTATGGTATCTGGTACACGACACCCTTGGGCTTCATGTTGATGCTCTATATGTTATTTTTCACGGTATGTTATTTATATAAATGTTCTGCGATTTTTTTTGTTTCGTGTAATTTTTTTTTTCACGGTATGTTATTTATATATAAATGTTCTGAGATATTTTTTTTTGTTTCGTGTAATTTTTTTTTCAAGGTATGTTATTTTATATACTCCGCGCAGCTCCGTTACACAAATTCTATTACGTGCTTTGTTTTCTTACCAAGAAGTTCCTTTGTCCCCTTGTACACGATTCGAGTTTTGTTCTCGATTAAAATAGATAGCTTCTCGTCGGATAACATGTTAGCGTATCGATCTGGTAAAAATAGACTGTATTGTCCGTCGAGCAACAGACGCACCTTGGGACCATACTGGGTAGAAACGATTGAACCGGAAGTTATCGTGTAAGGTTTGCCGACTTCCAATTCCTGAATTTTTACATACTCGACTGATGAATTAAGCATTTCTTTCAATGCTTGGTGGTCACTCATTTTTTTTTTCAGTCATATCGAAGAGAAAAATTTCAGGGTGTTAGAGAAATTTTTTTTTTCACAATGTGTGTTATTTATATATACCGAAGATTATTTTTTTTCACGATGTGTGTTATTTATATATCAAGTTTTTTTTTGACTTGTACATTTTTTTTTGACATGTATATTATTATTATTTTTTCACGGAGGAAGAAAGTCCGTGCTTCCGACAACGCGATGATGTGAGTAATAATATCTTCAGTCTCCTGTTTAGACTTGCGCCAATCATCCGTGTATCGTCTTCTCCCCTGCCTCGCCTCGTGCAGTTCGTCCATTCTCTCGTTTAATTTTTTCCCTGCGGCCGAAAGAAGAGTGTCGAGATCACCGCACCTCATTCCACTGATCTCCCGAAGATAATACTTGACAGCCATTTCACAAGGGATATGAAACTCCGGCGTTGTTTTTGCTATGATCAAAAGTTTCCCTATATCCTCACAATCTCCGTTTACTGCGTGTTTGAATATTTTACATAGCAGTTCGGGCGGTAAGTCGATTATACAAGACATGTTGTTATTATTTATTTATTTTTACTGTATGTTATTTATATACCCCACCCAAATTTTTGTTTCGTGTTCATGGCGATGGTGGTGCCCAGTGCCGCAACTCTTTCACCCAACGATGCGTCTCTGCTGACGAATCTTTCGAAAGCGGCGTGCTCTAACTTTCTGTCTGCTTCGTGACGTGCATCCAGATCCGTCTGCGTGGTGTTGTAAGCGATGTCGTGATCTTTGCATGCGGCGTCCAACGGATTCACACCCTTGTCTCCTCTCTCCAATCTTTTCTCGAGTTTGGTACCCGGTCCGCAGTACTGATAGCCAGGTAGATGCATCTCGAAAGGTAACTTGTTGATGATGTCGTTCACGAGTCCCTTTCCTTCGGCCACGTTCCAGAATCTCGGAGGCAGCGTGTTGATGATCTTGATCAGGTAACCTATGCCCTTGTCGTCGTTCACGATGAAGTTGGAAAGTTTCGTGCTGATCATGTCCACGATGCCAACCTTCTCGTTGTAGAAATTACGATTGCCTGCATTCTCTTCGCCGGCTATCACCAACAATCGGTCCACGAGCTTCCTCACGTCGTCCACCCAAACGAATTCTTTGGGTAACGTGTTGTAGCGTTTGACGCCGCTTCCACTCTTCACCTCGTTCCAAATCGGTTTGATGAGATTCCTGTACTTCTCGCCGCTGCTCGATTTCACCCTATTCTGCGAGGCGTCGTTGTTCTGGTACATGGCATCCGTCATGATCAGAATTTCCCTGTAACTCTGGTAATCTTCGTCGGTGTAATCCTTCGGCTGCTTTTTGGCAACGAGTTCCCACAGTCCCACCGTACCCGGATACCTGGTCCAACTATCCTTCTCGCCTAAATTAACTTTAATGCCGTTGCCTTCGAAGGTCACCTTCGATTTCCCAATCTTCCACACCACACCGCCACCCTCGTTGCTCTCCATGCTCGGATACAATCCGAACACTTCATCCTTGTCGAACTTCCCCGTGCTCAGGTAGTCTCGTGCCAAAGGTCCCAACTCGATCTTATCTGAAGACGACGTGCTACCTATGGCTCGACGTCGTGCGGGTACTTCCTTCAGTTCGAACGGCGTCGAAGGAATGCTCGAAATGGGCGTGGGTACGGCGTAACTTTTAGCTGCGAGCGGTACGAGTTCGTTGATCAAATTTTTATTTTGTTCCGTGACACTTTTAATTTCTTTACCTAGACCGCTGATGGCATCGATCACAGGTTGATCCTGACGCTTCTTCTCTTCGTAGGATCCGCGATTCTCGGATTTCCAACCTTTGAAGCGCTTCACGAGGTATTCTCGCAACTTGAGATTTTCGTCTTCTTGAAATTGACGTTTTGACATTTTTCTATATACGTTGAAACGTTTTTGAAACGTCGAATTCTCAGCCTATACGTTCGCTTCTCGTAGTTTTCTGCTGTCACCCGCTTGAGACTATCCACTTTTCTAACACTCACTTTTTGTTGTAATGCTTGTCAGACGTTTGAAAAAAAAAGAACGTTTTTTCAAATTTTATTTTTTAGATTCTCGATTTTTGATTTTTTTTGGATTTTTTCTTCTTGTTGCAAATCTGAAATCGTCCTCTTGTTAGCCTTTGAGACGTCTAGATAAACGTTTATTTTATTTCTATATTTTCCATGGTTTGCTTTTCGAGTCATGTCAATGGTCACGAATCCGAAATCACCTTGGTTCCAACAGTGGGAGCAGAATTTAGAAAATAGATTGTAATTCATTTCAGCCCCCACGTAATCATCGTGTGCGTGTTTTAAATTGGTGTGGTCTTGTCGAAACAAACATATGAAATTAGCATTGTCGCGTAGCAGTTGTTTCGGAATCTTGGAAAAAGTTTGTGCCAGGTAGAAACAATCCAATCCTTTGTGACGTCCTCGAGTGAAAAAATTACGAATCTCGTTTTGATTTTCCAAGATCATGTCGTCGAACACCACAACGGAATTCTCGAGACAATCGTCCAGTGGAATGATTTCAGTTGCGAAAGTTGCAATGCCCAGTCCCTCGTACAGTTTCATAAGTTGCTGGTATTTCGCTTGTTCGAGACTTTTCGAAAATACGTAAAGGTGTCTGTTTTCCCAGTCTAACCAATTGGGTGCGAGGATAAAATTATCAATGAGCAGTGTCGTCTTTCCGCACCCCGAAGGTCCTACGATCAGACATCGTATGCTGTCGGGGAGCAATTCGCCGTTCCTTTTCTTCGTTTGACTCTCCGATTCTGGTAGACGTTTCACGACATTCCACGCACTCATAGAATCACTTCGTTCGAATCGATCCAACTCGTGTCCGGAAGTCCCAGCCATTTCACCAAAAGTTTGTCGCCTCTCTTGCGCAAAACTTTTTCGATGAGGTACGTGTCGGGGTATTTAGTTTTAGAGAGTTCCTCCTCGTAGAAGCGCCCCAATAAAATTTCACCGCCACTGTCCTTTATTATATACGTGTGACGGTTCCCGGGTAGAACTCGAACCACGGTAAAAAGTTCCGTGCTCCAGTTTCGTGTGAAACCCCTGTCGAACGTTCTCTTCAATTTACTGACCCTCACCTGGTCTCCAATTTTGTATTTAGCTTTTTTTGTCGTGGGTGTGTACTTTGGACAGTAAACGCTAGAAATTAAACGTTGCTCGTCGGACTTGGTAACGTCAGCTGGCTTCATGCCTATCGTTCTGTGCACCGTGTGATTATAGTCGTTAACGAGTTCCGGAAGAATGGTGACCCACTTGTAGCTTCCCTGAAGCGTGAAGCGTGACCACATGCGCGATTTCAGAGTCCGGTTGAAACTTTCCACGATGCTGGCTTTGACGTCACTGAAGGTCGAGTAATGTCGAACGTCGTGTTTCCGAATAAACTTTTGGAATACGGCATTGTAAAATTCCTTCCCCTTGTCCGTGTGCAGAAACCGAGGTCGTCTGCCGCAGCTTTCGCGAAAAATTGTCCTGAATGCTTCCGTGACGCACGGTCCTGTTTTCGCCTTCAAAGGCAGAGCCCATGCGAATTTCGAAAATGTGTCTATGACGGTGAGGAGGTACTTGTTGCCCTTGTTCAATTTATGTACGTTTTTTAACTTGCCGCTACTCATCTCGACGAGGTCGCTTTCCCAGAGGTCGTCGATGCCCTTGGTTACCACCGCCAAACGTTCGTAGTTGCGGCGTGCAGGTTTATGCAATTCTTGGACGATGGCTTGCCTAGACATTTTTTTTTTTTTTTTAGAGATTACGTTTGAAGAGAAGCACCAGCGTGATGGGATTCAAAGAGGGTGGCACCTCGCTCGTGTTTTGAACGATCAGCTTATCGCCGGCACTCACGTCGAAAACGGTAAGGTCTTCGTCTTCGTGTATTTCATATATGTTGCGCGTTTCGTTCCAACGTGCCAGAGGAATGTTTCCTGCTTTCTGGACACCACGATTCGATATTAAGGTCATGGTGGGAACGCTAGCTTTTCTGCCGTGAGACCAGTACGAAAATTCGTTTATCTGAATCGTGCCATCGAGGAGAAACTTGTAGTACGGATGATAAGGATGCAACATGTACAGTTTGTTACCTTCGACGAACGTGGAGATTCTCTGTTGATTGGGTACGCTGTTGATTTCGATGGCTTGCAAGGTGAACAATTTGGCGAATTTAGTGTCGACGCTGAGCAGATTACTGTGAACGTGTCCGAGTTTATTTTCGATGGGCAGCAAATGCTCGACTATGGTATCCGTTACGGCAGAAAATGACGGTTTCATATTCACTTCCACGTTCAACTGCTTGTAGTTTTCGTTGAGTTCTTGCAACTTGGCACCGAAAGAGGCCAGCGTCGATTCCTGCGTGGATTCCAGCACTCCAACTTGATCTCTGATGTTGACGACAATGTTCTGAAGGTTCTCGACTTGATTCAATTTCGAGCTCTTCTCGGTAAGATCGTTCACGATGCTTCGCATCTCTGTAAACTGCGTGTGAAGATCCGCGACGTTCTGCGAAGTGGGCAACGTCGACACCAGCGAACTAATTTCGTCTCGAATCTGTTCCACGTTCGCCGTTTCCGTTTCCAGTCGTTTCAGCATTCGAGATATGTTCCTTTTCAAAGCGTGTAATTCTTTGGAGGTGGGGAGATTTGCCACCCTACTCTCGAGATCGCTCAACGAACTTTTGACGTCGCTCGATTCGGATAGTGCCGTCACCGCCGTTTTCAATTTTTCCAAATCTTCGCTCGAAGGCACGCTCGTCCGTAACGATTCCAAGTCACCCTGTATGTTGTCCAGTACGTGATGAAAATGAGCAAGATTGGATTCGACGTTCAAATTTTCTAAATATTCGATCTTCTGCTGAACCGTGCTTAACGTGTCTTGAATGCTCGTCAACGTGCTTGCTTCAGCGTGAATATTTTTAATTTCTTCGTTGATCAACTCCAAGGACGGCTGAAGCGTTGCGATGGTGGTTTGAATGTGTTCGAAATCTCGATAAGCCTCCAATTGAATTTTTATGTTCGCGACGCTTTTACCGATGACCTGCAGTTCGTCTGACGATGGTAGGTTCGTCATGGTATCTTCCAAAGTCTGCAACTTGGATTTAATTTCTTCCAACGTGCTGGTGAATTCTTCTTGTAATTTGGAAACGACGACATGCAAGCGTTCCACATCGATATCGTTCACGACGGTTTGAAGTTCAGAGAAATTCTTTTCTATTGCGGAAGTTCGTTCTTCGATTTCGAGTTTCAATTTTTCCAAATCTTCATTTTTCGATTGAAATTGCTGTAATTTGGCCAAATCATTTTGAAGCGAATCCACGCTCAACTGTATATTTTGAACGTTGTCGTAAGAAGGTACGTCGACATAATTTTTTATTAGCGTTTTCAGTTCGGAATCGATTTTCAGAATGGGGTCGAGACATTGCGTTTGGAGCGTAGCGATCTCGGACTCTAAACTTTTGTTTAAGGTCTCCTGCAAAGCGATCAAATCGCTCAACTTTTTAATTCGGACATCGAGCATGAGAATCTCTTCTGCGTGGTCCACACGCTTGGTGTGGCCGAAAATGTCGTTAGGAATTTTTGGTTAACGGTTATTTATAATAGGATAGACGATTCCTAATTCTACGAAGAGAGGAATGAGTTTGTCGTAATCTCCTAGGAGTTCCACGTAAAGACAATCTCCTGCAGAGACATCGTACGCCATGTTAGAAAGTACCTTGTCGTGCTTCATTCGAAAAATGTTCTTGCCGGTAGATATTTTGATTTCGCCTACGTTTTCCGGATTCACGGTGATCCGAAGTTTCCCGTCGATCGGAATTTCGTAGAAATGTAAATTGTTTTTGAAGACGTAAAAAATCTTGCCCACGTCCTCGTCCAATTTCGTCCAAATGCTGTTGAGGTGAATGATCAACAGACCGTTGAGTTTAGTTAACACGGAAGGTAGAAATTCATGATCTGTCGTCGTGCGGTGTACAGTTTCCATGTTGGTTTGCTTTCGGAAACCAAAAAGATTCATTGTCCTTGCTAGTTACTTATTGTGTATGTGAGACAGTTAAAGTTTTTTTTTTCATTTGCATTGCCTACAATTTTTACTAATTTCTAAACGATAGTGTCCCCAAGGCAACGTGTGGATTCCACAAGACAAAATACATCTTTTATCGTCATGCGGATCTAATGCTACTTTCCTAACTTTGTTTGTTGTAATCACGTGGTCTACACTTTGGATTCTTTGTTCTATACTTAGTATCGTCGATTGTGAGTAAAGGCAATCGACGTAATCGTGGAAGGTGAGTTTGTTCTCCACCGTATTCTTGCCCACACCTTTTGCTTTCTTCGTGACGCTACTCTCTGTTCTCATGGCATACATCTTCGAACGCAAACCCGCGAACTCGACAATAATATCACCGTTACATTCATCTTTCAGTTTACCTAGGACTTTTTTGTTACGAGATGGAATCCCAAATCTGTTGGGTTGAGGATACGCAGAAGTATCGAAATACTCGAGCATGGAAGGATTTTTTATGTCTTCGTAGAGGTTAGGTGTTTGTATGCTGTAAATGAAGCTGTCGGTGTCCGTGTACAAAAGTGACATCTTATCATTGAAGAAGGGTTTCATCACGTCGTAATGAAATTCGAACATGTAAAGTTTCGACAAGTCGAGAACCGTTGCGCCAACGTAAATTGGTTTTCTGAATTTCATCAATTTTATATCTAGATTGAAAAGTGCCAAATTCTCGTTGTAAATTTTTCTCGACTTGAATCTAGGATCGGCCACCCACTTCATGCATTTATTTTTATCCGAAACCAATTTCACGTCTACATGATTCCGCACGTTTTCCATCGTCTTGCCATACACCGCGTTATTCATCAATTTAAAAAAATCTTTGTCTAAATCGGAAGTGGCAACTGTCCTATGTTGCGTGTTTGTTTCAATGTACGGTTTGAGCCACTCGGAATGTTTAAACCTGAGGACTCTTCTAATATTCGCTACCTTACCACCCTTCCCGATCAAGAATCGGAGATTCGAGTAATGAACAACGTATCTCTTTTTCCCCTCTAGAGTCAATAAAAGCTTGCATTGATTAGAATGAGGCGAAGATTTGAACTCGGATGCCGGTGGTAAATCGCTGAACAGATCGTGTAAATGGTCGGGGAATTCGATATCCACCTCTGCGAAGAAGCCATACTCACTATCGTCGAAATTTTCTATATCTATTGATGCCCATTCGAATCCCCCGTAAGGAAGTTTCTGTACCATGGCATGTCCGTAGAGATTATTAACGTCGGCGTAGAAGATGTAATTCGATGCTCGATTTGAATCATAATCTTCTTTCATGTACACGTTATTGGCTTTTGCATATCTCTGCAGACATTGTACCATCCCGCCCCGAATCCCCCTCTCGATGAAAAGTAACATGTCCACGTCCGATATCAGTTCCAGCTTGACCTTTGTCTGGAATAACATTGCCGACCACGCTAATCCCGGTAGGCTGTAGAAATACGCTGGATCTAATTTGTAAATATTCGTTGCCGTTTTCCTGAACGCTTGAAAAACATCCGCGAGTATCGTCACGTCTAATTTTAAGTAGGCATCGTGGTAGTCTCCGAGTGTCCTACATTCTAATTTCTCCCACATGAGTTGCGCGTGTTGGTATTCTTCGTCCGTGATTTCTTTCTCTCTGAGTCTGCTGTAAAATTTTCTTGGATGTGGGAGAGCGTCGTCGTTAAATTTAGAACCATCACTAACATATTCGTAAGGATAAATCCCTTTACGTCTAACGAGTTCTATGTCTACGTTGGGAAAACTAGCTTTTGTAATTTTGAATTGTTCGTCTAAAAGTTTGCTGGCAAGAGCGTCCAGGCTGACAGAGAGAAATCTGTACGAATCCAGAAACCTCATCTCGATGGTATTTTTAGTCTCGGGAATCATAACTTTCTTACTTATAGAGATGTATCGTTCTTCGTTTTGAGCAAGAATATCTATTTTTTGAGCGTCGTATCCAAGTTTCCTAATTAAGGGATGAAAGTCGTAATTAGAACCATTGTGAAAGAATATGGGGACGAATTTTGGTTTTTGGATTTTGAGGTTGCATGCATTACAGATTCCGCTTATGAAGCGACCGTCCGTATGCGAATGGTGAAACACTTTACGATTGTCGTCCGTGAAGTGGTTATCACACACGGGACACTTGACGGTGTCGTAGTAATTTTGAAGTTCGATGGCAGATAACGGAAGCATCGGTTTCGATGTTTGCAGCATGCATCCAATTTTCCCAACCTCCTCGACCATCTTTTCGAAGAAGCGTTCGATTGCATCGGGTCCTCGGTATACGTACGGTTCATCTATTTTATCCTGTCGCACGACAACGTAACCGAAACTGTTTGGTTCGTGAAGCTGGTAAGGTGTGGTGGAAGAAACTTCGGGATCCGGATCGCAGTACGAGAGTGGTTTGAGGAACGCCTCGAAATCAGCAACGATGATGGCCGGATGTTCCAACAACGCCTTGTGCATTTTGAATTCTTCCACTTCGTTCTTTTCGGGCATCAACATTCGAACCGGTCTGTTGTTGCCGCAATATATTTTATGTTGAACAAGTTTATCGATAGCAATCTGACGTCCGGTGTATTTTCGATAATCGGATTGTTGTCGATCGTTGAACGTGGTTAGACATCTCGGGCAAACTTCGATGTTGTTTGCATACTTGGTTGATTGACTTCTGACCAAGCGTGATAGTGAACGAATTAGTGTGTAGTGATGAACACTGTCGTTTGAAATGAGAAGAAGATTAATCACACGAGCATCGTCATCGTCGACATCGCTTATCCTGACGGGATGCACGACATGTTTATCCAACGTGTAGGAATACACGTTGATGATTAAGCGTTTTCCTTCTGCATCTCGTGCTCGTGTTTCGAATTTTGATATATCAGAAATGGTCACCGGGTATTCGATGCCAGCCATTGCATTTTCCAGTTCAGATTCATGCTGCTTGTAATGATAAACCTGTTCCGGATTATTTGACCAATGAATCGGGTGAAGTTCCGCCAACACACACCAGAGAAAACACTTGTTATCGCTGTTCTGTATATTTAACACAGCCCTCTTGTGTTGAATGTTCGGTGGAAGAGGAACGTAGCTGGAAGCGCGAAGAGGCGAGAATCGGTTCACGTAAACGGTTAACGTGTGAGGACTTCCACACAGAGACCATCCCGACCCTTTAGCCTCGAAATCGTCGTGTTTCTTAACCAGTTTATTTGAAAGATCAGAATAAAATTCGTCCAAATTATCGACGTCCGCCAAATGAAGAGCCTGGTTTTTTGTACGATGATAAAAAATACTTGTTGTACCGTGGGGCTCTCGCCACTCCAAGTTCACGTTGAAGGGCGTGAATTCCACACCGACAAACGTCCGTTCCACCGGGTACGGAAGTCGACGTTTATCGAGGCAACACGAATCCCCAAACCGGCTGCACGGACGCGGATCTCCACGTGTATTTCTCGCCCGACACGCTCAACACCACGTGCATCCGCAAGATCATGGCCTTGCGTAAAAAAAATCAAGGAAGTCAAGAATTGCAAGGAGAAGACCTTGCCGCCGGGCAAACTGCTCGAAATGGACGCGAAACAGAACACGGCGAAGTTGATGATGAACAGCATGTACGGTCAGATGTACGAGCTGAAAGACATTCCGGAAGAAATTCGATCTCAGGTGAACCAATTTTACGTTCGAAGGCCGTACGGGAAAACGTTGGAGGCTCGTTCGTTTCGAAGAATCCCCAGCTTGCGCTTCTCTGGTTACTTTTCTCTCACGAACCATCTTATTGAAATCGCGCGACGTGGTCGAAAATTTCCCCTCGAACCCCAGCGACCGCGCATGATGTACATGGACACGGATTCGCTTTTCATCCTCATGGAGAAACGCCATCAGGCTAACCTGATCGATCACCTGCACGAGCGGTTGGTTCCCGAACTTGCGGGTGAAGGTCGAATTTGTGTTGAAAAACTTTTTCGCGCTGACCAAGAAAAAATACGTCGTGCAGCTGGCCGACAGCGACGAGGTGCAATTTAAAGGGTTGAGGACCGCCATAGACGTGCGAGAGAGGAATTTTTTACTCACGATCTTGAAGAAAGCGTTGGGGGCGAATACTTCGACGCGGGATATCGAACCACTGACTCGGTCGATCAGATCGTCACGAGCATCGTGTGGCCCACGGCGAAGGCTTACTTGGAGTTCGTGGAAAGGCACGCGACTCAATTCGATCTGGGGAGGAAGCTCGATCTGTCTGCTCCCAGCTGGCTAGTTTCAAAAGCGACTGCATCAACGCTCTGGCTTGACGTCACACGTTTTCGAGAAGGTTTTCGGAAAGGATCCGGCCAAGTACCTGCGAACGATTTTTCAAAACACCGTCTGCGACGGCCACGTTCTCAACGAATTCACGTGGACGACCCAGCATCGTTTCCACACGCATTACTTTCTCGGCTGGGGTCTGATCTATCGATTCTGCTGCATCATCCCGACGTTCTTCATCATACACTGCAACATCAATTACCTGGTGTTGCATTATACTGTTTTGGAAAACAAGTTGAACGTCCTGAAAGATTTGTACCAGGACGTGACCGAAACTGAGTCGTTCAAAACTCAATTTCTGCGCCTCCTGAGGACGGAAAAGAGAATATCGAATCAGTACAAAACCTTCGAACGGACGATCCTGTCCGATAATTTTCGTTTCCATCAGATCGTGGAGGGCGGCAGCAGCGAGCAGCAGCAGCAGCACCAGCACGTGTGGTCTTGGGCCGCGTACATCGATTCTCTCAACCTGGACGCGAGCAAAGAACGCTATTTTCCCAAAAAGGATTCCGCGTTCGTTCGGGAGCGTATCGAGCTCGTAACGGAGGGAAGCGTGGACGTGTACTTCACGCCCAGCCAATTCAAAACACGCAGGCCGATGTCCGTCATCAACACGACGAAGAGGAAGCAGGTGGTGGTCACGAGTTCCACGATGCCTTGCCTGCCGATACTCTATGCAGCGTCATCCTGGTCGCAGAGAAGTCCTTCGTCCACGACGTGAAGAACGAGAGGGTCACGGAGCAGTTTTAAAAAACAAAAATCCTAAAAAAAAATTTCCACATACTAAAAAAAAATCAACAAGGTTATATAAAATATAATGTAAGTTAGTTCGGTGTGCAAATAAAAAAAAATGATAGGTTAAGTTATATCACTGAAGATCGTAAAAAAAATCGTAAGATAGGTTAAGTTATATCACGTAAAACCATTAAGGCGAGCCTCACCGAGCCTCACTTCGAGGCGGAACCCCAAATGAGTAAAGTGAGTTTTTGATGTTTTGGTGCTGTTTTCTTCGCTGTGAAACATCGTCAGCGCAATAAATGAGGCGCGGAACGTGGAGAGAAAGTGAGTTTTTGAAGTTTTTTCGAGCCCCACCGAGCCCCATTTTCGGTTTGTGAACTGTCCATTTGGGTCTACTCTAAAGTAGGTCAAAGCACGTAGAGGCAGTTTAGCACGAAAAAAAGGATAGGTTAAGTTATATCACGTAAGATCGTGATATACCTACCAAGTGCGAGTGGGAAAAAAAGGGAAATTTTACTAAAACATCGCTAAACGCTAAAACATCGACAAAAAATTGTCAAAATATGTCAAAAACTGATATTCGATTGATAAAAAAAGAGGATACCTACAAAGTGCTGCGTTGAAACGATACGTTTACACTATCTTGCGTGGTATACCTACAAGTGTGAGGTGGGAAAAAAAGGGAAATTTTACTAAAACATCGCTAAACGCTAAAACATCGACAAAAATTGTCAAAATATGTCAAAAACTGATATTCGATTGATAAAAAAAGGCTACAAATGCATACCTACCAAGTGCGAGTGGGAAAAAAGGGAAATTTTACTAAAACATCGCTATGCGCTAAAACGTCGACAAAAAATTGTCAAAATATGTCAAAAAGTGATATTCAATTGATAAAAAAAGAGGCTACAAATGCATACCTACTAAGTGCTACTTAGAAACAATACACTTACACTACTATTGGATAACAAATATTAATTAATTTAATTAAAGCATCAACCGCATTGTCGATCTGAAATTAGGTTTATAGACAGGGGGCAAAATGGAAAATATCGACGATGTTCTAGTATTGGATTGTTTCTGTATTTCCATCGGTATAATCCTCCACCACATTTGAAGCATACTGTTTTATCCTCTTTTTGAATGTAAAATAATCCTGCTTCGGACAGAGCTTCTACAAACGGGAATTCTTTTGATTGCCAGTTTCTGAAAGAGGACAATCTAGCATTGAAAGATCCCATCTCTGGATATTGCGTCATTGTTCTGTAAAGACACAAAACAAGATAAATATTATAAGTAAGCTGTTGTAAACTGTAACGCTACAAAATTATTAATATACTATTAGGACTATATGTAACTTGTATAAAATTTCAAACAGTATTTACTGTCAATATTTTCTAGTATACGTACCGAGTGTTATAAATTTAATTTACGAGTCAGCAAATAAGTTGTTATAATGTTGTCGTTTTTTACCGGTACTGGGAATAAAATTTGAAATTTATGCATGGGTTTACCAGAGGCTCTATGGAATAAATACAGAAAACAGTAATGCCCACAGTACACAGACCCGTAACTTTGTATCTGATGAGTGTTGTACGTATAGAATTTAGAGTTACTTTCCAAAAATCGCAAATGGTTATGCACATGTGGAGGTTTTCCGTAACTATCAAAAAATCCCCCCCCCCCCCGGGAGTTACTGTCTATGTAAATTGCTACCCAGTGCTTCCCGGGGCTATCTTTGGGATCTGTATTTACAATCAACGCTGCTGGTAGTTCCACATGTACAGGTAATTCATTAGCTGCGAAAACCCCAACATGATGATTGTCAAAGGCTCTATTTGATATTAACCCGTGAAGCAAATTTAAAGTCGACAGCATTGCTGGACACTAAATAGTAATATTGTGCAACTCACCTTTTTATACTTCAAAGTAGACGGTACACGTCACAGTAGATTCCAGAACCAATTTGATCTGGACCACCAAGCTGTTTATCGTTGTTGAAACAATGGAGAGCTATCTAACACAACGCTGATGCTCGGAATATGTAGGCGGGTTTTACAAACGCGCATGCGTACAGTGTTAATGCTACCTGGCATTTGTTGTGCTGTTGTAAAGTGAATTTTGTACTATAAGAAAATTGTCTGTATGTGTGTGTGTGTGTGTGTGTTTGTGTGTGTGTATATATATATATATATATATATATATATATATATATATATATATATATACAGACACACACACATATTTATTTATTGATGAAGTATATATATATATATAATACAATACAATATAATATATATATATATATATATATATGTAATTTGAAGATACAACATATCAGTAAAATCTAACAACTAGAAAAATATTCATAACATTCGGCTTTTATATTATATGTAATTTAAAACATTCTTCACAGTTTGAGAAATGGAGTGCTTGTGTAAACACCCGTTCTCTGCAATATTGGCTGGTCCATCAGGATGCGGAAAGACATATTTTGTGAAGCATTTTCTCCAATGTTTACCCCAAATGGTAAATGTAAAATTCAACAATATTTTGGTGTGCTACGGGGAATGGCAATCTGCATACAATGATTTCCCTGGTTTTGTAAAATTTCGGGAAGGAATGCCTAATATTGACCAATTTGTGCCAAATTCTGGACCTCATCTTATTATTATCGATGATCAGATGAGGGAATGCGATCAAAGAGTCACAGATTTATTCACAAAAGGGTGTCATCATCGTGATATTAGTCTTTTCTTTATCACTCAAAATCTATTCCATCAGGGAAAAGGGAATAGGGATATATCTTTAAATAGTCATTATATTGTATGCTTCAAAAATCCAAGAGACAGAGCCCAAATTAATTATTTATCTAGACAAGTATACCCGGAGAATCCAAATTTTATAAAAGATGCATATTACAATGCTACCGCTGAACCCCATGGATATTTGCTGTTTGATCTGAAGCAGAACACTCCGGAAGAAGTACGTTTTCGGTCGCGGATATTTCCCGACGATGATATCAATTATGTATATATTCCTACAAAAAAAGCAAGCATAATCACTAGTCGTTTATTCTGTCATCATGGCTCCAAGAGTGAAACACGCTAAAGTGCTCCAAGTTTTGTCGGATGCTAAACCAGCTCTTCGCACAGCGATATTACAAACTGCTGATTCTTCCTTAGTTAATTCAATCTGTGAGTGTTGTTACAATGTTCTAAAAGAGAATGTTCCTCTTTCAGCACCTCAGAAAACAAGATTGAGCCGGTACAAGAAGGTGATACGTAATCTCTCTGCCAAAGGACACTCTACAAAGCAGAAGAAACAGATACTAGTGCAACACGGAGGATTTCTACCTGCGTTATTAGACCCTTTAATAGGAGGTGTGTTATCAAGTTTATTTAAGTGAAAAAAAAATCTGAACATGGAGCATGCCAAAAAAATGGTTATAATACCTCAAGAATTTATGGATAACATGAGACATCCTGTTATGTCTGCACCGTCTACATCCTTATCGCAATTGGATCAGGATATGCAAGTAATTTTGAATCTCAAAGGTCTTTCGGATGATGAAAAATGGAATCGTTACAGCATTGTGCTCCAAAAATTTTTTGTCTATTACTCGAAAACAAAGAGAACCTGTGTCGCTACCGATTACAGAATCTACTGAGAAGTTGACTGATATGAAAGAAGAAATTCTAGCTGCTACACCTAGCATGTATCGCAGAAAAGCCGAACTGTTGTATGAACGTCTTTTACATAATAGTAATATTGATTGGGATAAATATGGGGCAGTTTTTATTAACAATAATAAAATTGAAGGCTCAAATATTGTCGATCTAGTATCGGATATAATTCGACCACGAAAAACAAGCAATCCTATTGGGTGGCAACTGTTCAATAGAGCTCTGGCGTTATCTAATATTCCTCAAGAATATATTGGAAACCCCCGGCGACAGGAGTTTATTCAACAGATTGTTTTTGGCAGCCCCGGAAGCCATATTCCGCTGTCCGGAGCTAACCGAAAAGAGGCACAAGAATTAACAGAAGCAGAAGAAGAAGAAGAAGAAGAAGAAGAAAAGGAACCAATTTCTTTTGTATCATCATTTCCAGGGCACAAACGTAAACGTACTGTTCCAGTTTGGTCAAAATACAAACCATGAGCGAAAAAATATTAGAGAATATCTGGTACAATCCATCTCATCCAGCATCCTATTCTACAGCTTCAACACTATGGAAAGCTGTAAAAAAATCCATACCATTGTCAACAATCAAACATTGGTTGACAAAGCAAACTGCATACACTTTGCATAGACCTGTGAAGCGTCGATTTCGGAGAAACTTTTATTTTGTGCATAATATCGATGACCAATGGCAGGCTGACTTGAATGATATGCAGAGTTTGCGGAATCACAACAAAGGGTACTGATATATACTCACAGTTATCGATATTTTTAGCAGGCATGCTTGGGCTGTCCCTGTAAAAAATAAAACTGGTGTATGTATAAAAAAGGCTTTCCAGCAAATTTTCAAACAAAGCAAAAGAAAACCTTTGAAATTACAAACTGACAAAGGGCGTGAGTTTACCAACAGTATTGTGCAGGAATATCTCAAAAAACAAAATGTAATTTATTTTACAACAAATAATCCTGATATTAAAGCTAGTATTGTTGAAAGATTCAACAGAACTTTAAAGGAACGCATGTGGAAGTATTTTACTAAGCAAAGAACCAGCTGTTATGTTAATGTACTCCCAAAGCTTTTGAAAGCTTATAATCATAAAATTCACTCGAGTATTAAAATGGCACCAGCAGATGTTACTCCTGAGAAGGTTTTGAAAGTATGGCACAATATGTATGACAAAAAACTCAAATCTGATGCATCTCCACTATTGTCATTGAAGATGCCATTCAAAATAGGAGATACAGTGAGAATAACAAAAACCAAAAAACGCTTTGACAAAGGTTACATGGAAAATTGGACAAGAGAAATATTTGTGGTGGAACGTATTTTGAAAAGAAATCCTCAAGTGTATGAATTAAAAGATCTACAAGGACATAAAATCGATGGAACATTTTATACGGAAGAGTTGCAACTGGTCCGCTTACCGGATATGCATGAAATTGATAAAATCCTTGCGACCAAAGGTAAAGGAGCCAGTAAAAAGTTGTTAGTTCATTGGAAAGGTTACTCCAGATTATTTGACACCTGGATTAGCGCATCGTTTTTGGAGTCAAAAAAAGAGAGAGAGAGGCGTAAATTTTTGTAGGTATTCTCATCAGTGGTACAAATAACCTTCATAACACATCATGAGAAAAGCAAACGCTTTCTACCTTACTTTGCCTAGTAACAGTTCCATGAAATATTTCCCAAGTAATACTCTAACTAATTACACCACAAAGCTTCAGAACCGTGTGGAGTTGGACACCAACAAATGGGAGATGGCATTGGTAGAAGTGCATTATCCTTATTCAATACTAAACATTACAAGATTTAACAACTATATTCAATATAAATCTATGGATGATGTCAAATGGAACGAACTTCGAATATCCGAAGGCTATTTACGCATCTATAAACAGCATTGTTGCAGAAATCAATAAATATTCTGAAACATTAAATTTTAGTCTCCGAAATCATCCTGCGTACAAACATGTGACTGTTGATATATCTACCAAGCAGAGAAACATAAATGTACGATTGTCACCTCAACTGGCACGGATATTAGGTTTTAAACCGACCGATGATCTATCAGAAGTAAAAATTGGACGCTCGCCTCCAAATGTTGTGAGAGAAATTCCTTCCCAGATGTATATTTACACAGATATTGTGGAATCACATATGGTGGGAGATGCTATCGCCCCTCTATTACGTATTATAAACATTAATCCTATGGAACATACTTTTGGAAGTGATGGTGTGCAAATTTTCGATTCACCACATTACATCCCAGTGCAGAAACATAATTTCGAACAAATAGAAATTGACTTAAGGGACAGCACTGGTGCACACATCCCATTCTCCTTCGGACTAGTGTGTTTGAAACTTCATTTTAGATGTTGTGGTGAAAAGCTCTGATTATGAATGACCCATATTTTCAATACTACCATCAACAAGCTGGATCTGGTGTGGGTAACATATATTACGGTGCTGCCTATCAAAAAGGACATGGGATTGGAAGTTTTCTTGGAGGACTTTTTCGGTCAGCTTTGCCTCTTATCAAGAAAGGAGCGAAAGCTGTAGGGAAAGAAATGTTAAAAACAGGGGTAAATGTGTTAGGTGATGTTGTAGACAAAACACCCCTAAAACAGTCACTACAATCCAGAATTTCGGATGCCAGATCAAATCTTAAAAGAAAAGCTGAAACAAAGCTAAAGGAAATGATTGGTTCAGGTTATCAGGGGCATAAACATTTCAAAAGGAATCACTCTGCTTCGGGACAGCGAACTGGAAGGACCGCTCAGAGAAAGAAGAGATCCAGTGCCAATACAAACACCAAGAAAACAACCAAACGCAACCGTAAGAAAATTCAAGTAACATCAGATATTTTTGATTAGATATGGCGCTAATTAGGGAGAAATCATGTGAGTGTTTTAAAAGTGAATTGGATATTTTCTCGGTAAAACCTTCTCAGACAAGCATCTTAGAACACCACACCATCGGATACAAACCTGTTAGTTCTCTGGCAGATAATGCCCCCACCGAGTTTGTAATACCTGGACATGGTGATGATTATGTGGATTTAGCACACACAATGTTGAATATAGATGCCAGAATTGTAAAAGCGAATGGTCAGTTATTGCTACCCACAGATAAAACAATTGGACCTGTCAATGATTTTCTCAATGCAATGTTCAGCGAAGTACAAATCTACTTAAATAACAAACTCATCTCGTTTCCATCTCACATGCACCCATACAGGTCTTATTTTGAAAAAGCACTGAACTATGACATATCTGCAAAATCATCTCATCTCCAAAGTGCATTGTGGTACAAGGATACAGCAGGCGCTTTTGATAACGTTTCGGAAGACAACAAAGGCTTTACAAAACGTAACCAACTAACAAAACGGAGTAAAACATTTGATATGTTTGGTTACTTGCATTCTGATATTTTCAATCAAGAGAAATTTTTGATCAATGGAGTGGAAATGCGAATAAAACTGATTCTTTCGAAAGACACTTTCTGCTTGATGGGGTTAGATGACAGTGAAGGCAAAGTGGAAATTCTGGATGCTACACTATATGTGCGAAAAGTATCGGTCAGTTCATCCATCAAACTTAGTCACAATCGCATATTGCAAAAACATACAGCAAAATACCCTCTAACAAGAGTACAACTTAAAGCTGTAACTATTCCAAAAGATATTGTTTTAAAAACAATTGACAATGTGATACTTGGACGTCTTCCGAAACGATTAGTTGTGGGGTTTGTTACCAACGATGCATTCAACGGCACACTGTCTAGAAACCCATTCAATTTTCAACATTTCAATTACAACTTCTTTACTTTATATGTTGATGGAGTCCAAATTCCCGGCAAACCACTTCAACCAGACTTTGAAAACAACAAGTACATAACAGCATATCACACATTATTCTCTGGAACAGGGATACACTATATGGATGAAGGAAACAATATATCGCGTGAGGAATACCCCCAGGGATACGCATTACTTGTTTTCGATATAACACCAGACGCAGCTGCAAGTGCCATATCCCACTGCAGTCTTCAACGGCAAGGGGCTGTTAGCTTGGAAGTCCACTTCAAATCGGCTTTGGAATCTACTGTGACTTCTGTTATCTACTCTGAATTTGACGCTCTCATGGAAATTAATAATGAAAGAGATATTCATCTGGATTAATTGTATAACAAGTTGAGTTGCACAATATTACTATTTAGTGTCCAGCAATGCTGTCGACTTTAAATTTGCTTCACGGGTTAATATCAAATAGAGCCTTTGACAATCATCATGTTGGGGTTTTCGCAGCTAATGAATTACCTGTACATGTGGAACTACCAGCAGCGTTGATTGTAAATACAGATCCCAAAGATAGCCCCGGGAAGCACTGGGTAGCAATTTACATAGACAGTAACTCCCGGGGGGGGGGGGGATTTTTTGATAGTTACGGAAAACCTCCACATGTGCATAACCATTTGCGATTTTTGGAAAGTAACTCTAAATTCTATACGTACAACACTCATCAGATACAAAGTTACGGGTCTGTGTACTGTGGGCATTACTGTTTTCTGTATTTATTCCATAGAGCCTCTGGTAAACCCATGCATAAATTTCAAATTTTATTCCCAGTACCGGTAAAAAACGACAACATTATAACAACTTATTTGCTGACTCGTAAATTAAATTTATAACACTCGGTACGTATACTAGAAAATATTGACAGTAAATACTGTTTGAAATTTTATACAAGTTACATATAGTCCTAATAGTATATTAATAATTTTGTAGCGTTACAGTTTACAACAGCTTACTTATAATATTTATCTTGTTTTGTGTCTTTACAGAACAATGACGCAATATCCAGAGATGGGATCTTTCAATGCTAGATTGTCCTCTTTCAGAAACTGGCAATCAAAAGAATTCCCGTTTGTAGAAGCTCTGTCCGAAGCAGGATTATTTTACATTCAAAAAGAGGATAAAACAGTATGCTTCAAATGTGGTGGAGGATTATACCGATGGAAATACAGAAACAATCCAATACTAGAACATCGTCGATATTTTCCATTTTGCCCCCTGTCTATAAACCTAATTTCAGATCGACAATGCGGTTGATGCTTTAATTAAATTAATTAATATTTGTTATCCAATATTTCCTCAATATTACGTTTATGATATTCTGCTGATTTTTCTCTCACCATTGATCTTTGTAAGGCCCCGCCCCCTCCACCTTTTCTTGTCCAGCACATGCTTGGTTTGCTACGCGCGCATGCGTCTCAAAAACACACCCACGCATTTCTTCAAATGTATACCTGCACGCTGCGACATGCAGTATCTCGCAGTTCTTAGTCATGGAATCCTCTATTTCGATGCCGCTGAAAAAAAGATTTCAACCGTACACTAATTTCAAGGGGGTTCTTCAGAAAGAGAGCGATCAGCATTTACCTGAAGAACAAAAACAAGTAACTAGTCTTATACGCCAGTCGATATTATTTGATCACGTCTACTATTTGAATGCTTCGAAAACAAAGGTTATCTCAATCGGACTTTCCTCTCATCTGGATTTCCAACCTGTGGTCAGGCTACACAGAAGCGGGGCGGCCGGTGTTGAACTACAGTTGCAGGAGTGGCACGCTCTTCAGGAATTGTTTCCAGTAATCGACAATTACATCGCTATTCCAGATGAGCAGCCTCGTGTTTCCTACCCACTAAGTGAGCAACATGAATTGCTGATAACCACACTGTACAATCGCCGTCAGATCATTATAAGGAAAAAACCAGCTTACGGTTCCCTGGAGATAGTGTTCATCGCAGAAAGTTCGTGGCGGAACTTTATGAAGATATTTGTGTGCATCGAGCATGCGAAATTTATGTGTGAGACAGTGTCGCCGTATCTGAAATCATATTTTGGAAACTGTGTGGAATCTTGCATTCTCGACCTTCGCGAACAATGTTTCGGTTGCACAGATATTTCCCCTGTCCATGCATGTAATAAGGAGAAGTTTGTGCTTTCCCATCTACATGGATGTACAAAACCTGAGCCTTTGTCTATACAGAACATCGACGGAAAAAGACTTTCCAAAGAAGTGTTTGTTTTTTGCGAGAACATGCTTGTGGAAAAAATAGTGAAACATATTAATTCAGTGGTTGCAGCAGAAAATGGATATGATAGTGACACAATTCCTTATGTGGGTGAGTGAACAAACTTGAAGAATAAAAACTTGTTAAATAACATGCTGATAAACTGGTGACACAATATAAACATTTTACATATGTATGTGTGTGTGTGCGGCTCTTTTAAATTTTGTAAATATTGGTAATAAACAGGGATAAAATATATGTCTTGGCTTTTTTTCATTTATCACCCTTTTTAAAAATCCTCATGGTTTATATTTTTACTGGTAACAATCGTTAATAACAACATTAATAATTAACTATATAATGAACAAGTGTGTATTGTGGACTTGTCGAAGATAAAGCATGAGAGCTTTTCTTCACACTGGTAAAAATCGGTGTTAATAACAACATTAATAATTAACTATATAATGAAAAAATGTGTATTGTGGACTTGTCGGAGATAAAGCATGAGAGCTTTTCTTCACACTGGTAAGAATCTGTGTTAATAACAACATTAATAATTAACTATACAATCAAAAAAAAATTGTGTATTGTGGACTTGTCGGAGATAAAGCATGAGAGCTTTTCTGCACAGCGCTGGACACGCAAAGGCAAGTATCTTTATTTTCATTCTATTTCTAACAGTGATTCGCTATTTTTTCTTGTCACTATAAAAAAACTAATTCAATTTTTCTTTTATCACATCTGTCGCCATTTTGCTTGTTTTTTGTTTAATTCCTCTTTATGCATTGAGGTTAATCGAAACATAACTTTAGACTTTTACATGGAATTGGAACATAGAATGTTGCCTCCTTTGATTGAATCGAACCTGTGACTCCTCTTTGATCACAAAACAATAGTGACGGCCATCTTGCTTATTTTACCTACTCTTTATGCATTTAAGCTAATCGGTACTGGAGCCCCACACGGCAAAACAACAGATTCTAATTTATCTTTATACATTAGCGGTAAAGTCTTTGCGTTGTAATCAAAAGGCATTTTGTTTTGATTTTTAATATCTGTTCCTGCATAAATACTAATGGGGACTCAACACACTTCTTTTTTTTATTTTAAAAACAACATCATTATCAGCCAATTTGACATTGTGAATCGAACCCGGGACCTTTTCATTACAGCATAAACATCCTATTTCCAATTAGTTCATTTTCTCTTTGTGCGCAAAAAGCTAATCGGAACTTTTAAACAAAAGCAATTGAATATCCAATTTTCACCAACATTGGGAATCGAACCCTCAACCACTTGGTTAAAACATCTCGCGGAATAAAAAACACCTCCCGCGCCGCGCCGCGCCGCTCCGCCCCGCGCCGCGCCCGGTCGCCGCCGCTAAACACAAAACGCGGCCGCTATATTGATTTTATTCAAATACTATTTATGCACAGATGGACTAATCGGGACCTATAATGGCGGGACAAAACAATTGGCCTCATTTAACTACCTAGAAAATCGAACCCGCGACCTCTTCATTACCAGGCGACAACATTAACCACTAACCCAAGGCCGCCATATTGATTTTATTCAAACACTATTTATGCACAGATGGACTAATCGGGGACCTATAATGGCGGGACTAAACAATTGGCCTAATTTAACTACCTAGAGAATCGAACCCGCGACCTCTTCATTGCCAGGTGACAACATTAACCACTAACCCAACTCGATTTTCGAACTCAACCATTTTGTTGCCTTTATTTACACACAGGCTAATCGAGACCATTCAATATTGACATCGTCGCCTTGTAATCAAAGGGTCCCAGGTTCGATACTCGGTCCCAGGTTCGGCACATAGTGGTCCGAATCAGCACTTTTCAACTGTAGCTCCAATCCTGATTAGTTTTGCCGTGCATAAAACGGATTTTAAAAAAACTAACTCAATCAATCAATATTGGCTCTACCAGGAATCGAACCCTCGACGCCTCTTGTTTTACAGAGCAATAACCTTAGCCGCTAAGCTTTCGGGGGGTACAGCACCTTCGGCGCCATCTTTAAATCATTTCTTCATGTCTTTCCATCATACGCAATGGTTGCGCGCGCATTTCCTCCACACACACACACACACAAAGATATGCACGTGTTAGGTTAGCATACATCAAGAAACAACGTGACAAATCCATTGACCCCCTCCCCCACCGCTTCCGATGTCTTCGGCGTGATCAGACACGTTATGCTGACTCAAGAATAAAATCGCTCGTACCCCGCTACACCGGATGTAACATAACACCAGTCGCATCAAATTTTTGCTGACGCGTAGGAATGAAGTGCTGCCTCTCTACTATAAATATATCATCATCATCATCATCATCAACCCCCCAAAAGAGAACGGATTTCCTATCATCCCAGGGAAGGAAGAACTTTAATTCGCCCACTGCTCTCATCATTACAGCACCTGTCTCCAACTGGAAAAAGGGTAGATTTCTCTGGAAAATTTGGTGTAACCTAAGCTGAGAAAGGGTCCCTATAGAAGAAAATAGGAGTCTTCCTGACAGAACTTCAACGTGTTTGTCTTATCATGAAGACCTTCAAGAGAAAGCAGTCATGTGTTATGCCTTCTCCTGTCAGCTTTCTTCTTGTATTTGCATTCTAGTCAGAAAAGCCTTATTCTTCTCCCGGCGCTGCACCAAAGCTCTGAATCAACAATCGAAAAGAGGCCCGGCTCTACGGAAACTTGCCCGGCATGAAAAAACCTAATCCTATATAACGTGGATAACAAAATTAGGGCGGAGAGGAGTTTTAAGACTTGGAAGGAAAGAGCGTTGAAATTCCGGAAGAAACTTTTGTTTTTGCACGACCCTCAACGCACCCCATAGTATTTTCTTTTAGATATGTTGAGTCGAAAGTTCCTCTTGCAAACATGGAGCCATCACGATATGTGAATTCGCCAAGAGTGATGCTTACAGGGTCAGAATGTTTTCGATGAGTAAATATAGTAGTTTGGAGCAACTCGAGTCAGAAAATGTTAAAAATGAAGTTTTATATATACGGTAGTTTTATATATATGTGCACACAGAATATGGAAATATGCAGATGGCCTGCTGTATCTATTGATTCGCTCATTCGAGAAATAAAAATACTTCTGTAAATGAAATAGCTCTTTTATCCTTTCGCAAATTGTTCTCAACGACAGCGCAGAGGTTAAAGCTGTTGCCTTCAACGAGGTCGCAGGTTCGATTCCCAGTGAAGACGCATTACGCAGTGGTTCGGGCTTGGGATCCCACTTCAAACTGTCTGTCCAGTCACTATTGACCTATATGAGCATAAAGTGGATTTCAAACAGCCTTTTATAATCTCGACTCAGCATGTATTATAGGTCTTTTCAGTTCTTACGGCGGGCGCTCTAGAAGCTGGCAAGGGAAGTGGTGATCGGGGAAGCGACCAATCCAGCACGATAAGAAACGCAGCAGCCTGTAGAGCGAGGTTCACGTAGTACCTATTTCCGCCAAGTCGTATCTCTTGGCGCCACGCTGTTGTCTGGTTGGTCTGCGGTGAATAACCCCGCTCCCCACTTCCCTTGCCAGCTTCTAGAGCGCCCGCCGTGAGAACTGAAAAGACCTATAGTTTTGATGTCGGTCTCGAATAGATAATAAATTGGATAATGAAGATTTACAAACAAAATAAAAACATGACGCTTGTAAGGCAACAGATCTAATCTAGTTACAAATAATACGATATTTACCCTCTTGATATATTTGAATAAGTTGCAATTTTAATTCAAGTGAAATTTTCATATTTTAATGTTTTTTTTTATACTTTCCATAACATCATTGTTTCTGTGCTTACACACGAACATATTATTTCCTCCGATCAAACTTCTCGAGAAAAAATTTAAAACCCTAAACCAAAGTTTTAAAATACGTTAATATATATTATTTATTAATAGCCAATCTCTCTAATATTTGTCAACGACTTCCAAAGTTAGAAAACTTTCTAATTATGAGTGGATATTGAGGGAGATTTCTTAATTGGAAACTTTGAACTATGCACACATATACATATTTATATATAGATTAAAAACTGTACAAAACTGTTATGGAACTCTACAAAAACTAACTGCTTCTATGAAACGACAATTGTATTAATAGCCACTACAACCTCAAAAAAATTCTACTTTCTCTCTTACCGCTGCGTTTTCAGATACCAATTGTGGATATAATTTTAGAAATTGAAAAAAGTAGCAAAAATAGAATATCCACCATACATACAAGAAATTAAATGCATTAATTAAAGCAAAAAGGTGCATAAAAGCTGTATATTTAAGTTAACGTCTAAATGCATCAGATATTGAATATCTACTAAAATGCTTCTGTTGTTACAAATATTCTTAATGCTATGTTACTAGACTTGCAAAAATGCATAAAATATTGTAGACAAAATTAAATTACATGGTATTCTTAAAATATAATTTGTCCATCCTGATATTTAAAACAGGTTCCTTTTATGTTATATATATGCCTATATATTTAATAACGTGTTAAATGTTGATCATTTTTTACTTACTGTTTGAGATAACATTTTTCAAATCTTGAACAACAAATTATTAAGAATAACATTAATATGTATTAATAAGATCAAGGGAAAATACATGAAAATAAACTATTTGCATATATTCAATAGCATGTATTAAATTTTGATTCAAGTACAGAGAAGTGTTCCAGTATTTCGTTTGATTCACCTGAACACTTCATTCTATTTTTAATGCATTAATAATGCATCAAGTCAGAAGCTTCGGTGAACGTCAAACTGAGAAAATAACAATTACATACATGATTGTCTCAATATGCATTTGAAGTGAATAAAATACATTGATACATTTTATATGTTTCTTTCCCCAACACATTTCTTGTTATACATACATATATTTCCTTGACTGCATGCTGAAAACGTTTGTAGATCTTGCTGCATTACATTCCATTACTTTCAGTCCTTAATACTCATAACTAGTGTTTATGAATTATTAGAATGTTGTTCGTCGTTCGTAAGCTGTTTCTTAAAGCCAGTGAACTTAATAATTATAAATGCAAATTTCAATTCTTTAAGTCTTTCACTAACCGTAATCTACTATTGGGTTGTCCAATATAAATGAATATGTGAAAATTTTACTACACAATGCCGTTTCAGTGCTCTCACAGGATTGAAATAAGAATGCTGTTATCCAGGAAAGAAATTATGTGTATAATATATGTAATATGCTGGATAATATACAACATATTACCAATAGTAGTTTTTGGCTCTTGAGAGAAATGTAAGGACGGTGTTTTTATTTAGTAATTCCTGATTGAGAAGCACCGGACTAATTGAACTATTCGTAAACCTCACGTTCCGCAAACACATTCCCTAAATTTATATTCAAATTTTCTTAAAATACTAGGCGTACTGTATGAAATGAGTTACTTTATCTCGGAATTTCCTCCTAGAATTGTTAATAATGACTGACAGTCACAAGGGAAAAAATCGCACAGCTGACAGCCGAACAAGGAGAACAGTTTAGTGGAGAAATTTCTTCCTAAGGTCATTCATACAGCCACGTTTCATACGTACTTGGAGTGGGTGTCAGGAAGGCCACAGAATCCTCGAAAGCTGAACTGGTGTGCAGTAATGCCGCCACTGATGTAGTGTAGCACAATTATATATTTGCAATGCTCAGAGATACTCACATCACATGATCTATAAGTCTGAAAATCCATACCAGTTGTTTTCCTAAAGGACTGATAGTTTGGTCTAGCTGTGTGAGTGTGAGTCTTAGTAACTGACATGCCACCTCAATATCCAAATGTGTTTCATGCTCACCGTGGAAGGTTCTGGGACAGTTGTTTCCCATAATAAATTTTATGTAGCTATAATCATTATTCATCCTTGCAGTCTCGACTGATTACCATAAAGAAGTAAAAAAAAGATTAAAATGAAGCAAAAATTCCTATCCAATTAATAAAATATGATTTACATTTAGATATTCAGTTTTCACGGAATTACATTAGGTATTGTTTGAGTTTGTTTCAAGCCTTCTTCACGGTGATGTTGGGGCAAACAGATGTGAAGAAGTTGTGTATTTTGTCCTTTTACACCTACGAAAGCTTATGTACCTTAAAAGAGCGGTAAAATAATGTTATGTTGATTAAAACGATAGTGTTGTAAGGATTACTACCGCTTCTTGGAAATTATCTTATGATTTAAGGTGACCGTAGTATTTCTCTTAACGGGGGCAAACGGTAAAATTAAGTTTAAATATACATAATATTGTAAACATGCCTGAATTGAAAACCCCGAACATTTTCCAGTAGCCATTCTGTGTATAAAGTGGTCATAAAACAACAAATTTAATCCAACGTATACACAGAACTGCACTAATAAATTATTTACAATTGGATATTAGTTTTCTAGTTACATAATGGCTAAATATCGAGAGCGAAGAACAGATAGATGGATGCGAGCAAGAAACTGATCGTGAATGCTGTGAAGATTGACAGCATGTAACTACTGAAACAAGAAAAACTGGATTCCTTAAAACGAGAGGATATGAGACCCAAAGAACATAGAGAATTTAATATGGGACAAATTAAACAAGGAATATAATTTCATAATTTATCTGGATATTGCACATATTTTTGTACCCACCAGCAAAACATATACCCTAAACCATAGTCCAAGGGAACGAAATATTTTAGAGAAGCGAGTTAAATTGATTTTGATTTCATTTCATATTAAATTGACTTGAACGTTGACGTCTTTTAGGCCTAAGTAATGACTGAAACAAAATCAAGGGTTTGTCTGCCTGCAGGAATACTTCAAGATTAACCTAAATGTTATTCCAGGCACCAGAGTTTCAGAGCCTCCTTATATAACAAGAATATTTCCCAGGGTGAATTGCCATGAGGAAAAGTTGACACTTGGGTGTCTTCCGATAGGCAGCTATTCTAACAAGATAATAATTAAATATGCATTGTTTGCAAGCTAAGAAAAATATATACAGCTAACAAAATGTAGTCTTTGTGAATTAATTTTTCTTCATTGCGTAATACATTTTTAAAATTGTTTAATAAAGAATGTCCAAATATTGTGTGCAATTTACAACACTTTTAGATCGGCATAGACAATCAAGTTGACGGCTCTTTCGCTTGGACAGTGGGCGCTCTGAGTGGTTGGTTCATAACCCATAATACACAAACATTTTCAAATAATTCCATATATTGTTAATTTGTGCCACTCTGGTTATCATCATCTCCATGCAAGTACAGTGCAAGTATAATAACACTTCCTGTTACGAAAAAAATAACATATAAATATTGTATCATTTAATTTTAGATTTTTTTCTAGAATGACCTCCTGGATTGCCCTTTTAAAATTATAATGTAGCTTTGAAATATATCTTTCGAGCAACCTAGTCGAAATGAATCGAAAAGATTATTAGAAATTATGTTACTTTGGTTACGTTTGGATTATGAATCTTGCTTGGAAATCTTGTGTGTAAACAACTAGCAAATGTTTTGCAAGCAACAACAAAATACTGTAGTACTCGTCAAAACGTCGGAAACATGAATGGTACAGAACTTCTGTATGGTAAATTATCATCCAATTTCTTCAGGCAGAAGAAAGTGTCCTCTTTATAAATTTATTTTGAGCGCTTGGTATTTTGTGTCGTCAATAACACATTATTGTTTTTACAAATTCTCTCAAATATTCTGTTTCTTTTAGTTTATTTTGATAATGTCCAGATCTAACGTTCTACATAGTAGAGAAAAATTTACACACATTGTGAAAATACATATCCATCGATGACAATGATTTGTCAGATGCTTTGTATTTCATTCGGTAAGGAAGATACTTCTATGATTGGTTTTTCTATTTTTCTTATTTTACTATCACTATGAGAACAGATGCTGACTACATGAGATGGATGAATGAACACTATCACAGAAAGATTCCGGCCTTCACAATAGCGTGGCTTACGATATCGCTTTGTGATCAATTGGTTCGGGATACGATTGCTGGAGGAAACATACTGCATACTGATTCGGAGTTCACTTTAAACTGTAGGCCCAGTTTCTGAGAAAGAAACACTTATGTCTAGGTCAGGTCTGGATTCGAACCAGGAACCTTTGGTGGCAATATGGAGAATCGCCAACTCCGCTCTGTTGGGCACTGCGCAGCTTCTTCAACTTTAATTAAACGACAGTAAATAGTATTAAACGGAAGGGGGAGTTTCATATCTACAGCGTAGTAGCAGTAATTTTTAAATTTATATTACTGTAGGATATGCTCTTTTTTACTGCTAATCCTAGAGTTGCTTTACCCATAGTAAGTGGAGCAAAACTCAAGACAAAACATGACGGGAAACAAAAAAGAGTGCTCCATTTCTGGCATATCTCCAAACCAGAACCTGCAACAGCAGAAAGGACATAGGACAACAGCAAGAACCTGCCCTCCCGATTTGTGGAGATCAGAATAGCACTGCTATTCACGGGAAAATAACTTTTAACGAACACGCCTATTCTTAGCCTCTCCATTCTTTCATTGCTCTATTCCACGCAATCGGTAGCGTACTTTCTGAATGTTCAGACGAAATTTATTTGTCAGTTCAATTTGGGCCAGAAACCAATAACAATTCCATGAATGTGCTGCTTCTAGCAATTTATAACCTGAGCTGTGGTAGAAGTCAACAAAATGAACTCTCGCTTTAGTTACAAGCAAACATCTCAAACAATGAAAATTATTATTTGTTCTTTCACCTTATTCTAAATAATTTCATTACCATAATATAAAACTCAGCACATACTTGTGCAAAAGCTAATGGCAAAATGAAACTTTTGTTTTGTTTCCCCATACTCGAAAATCTCTCTACCAGCTATAATTTTCAAGTGGCTGCATGATGATGCCGTACATGCTTATTATCGATGAACTCTCTCTTTGTATTCTCACATATCTTTGATATATTAATATCATTTCATATTTTTTCTTTTATCATTCTGTGTATTATTTTCCAGTGAGTTATGTATTCTGTTATATGATTGCTCATTACTCTAAGATTTGTGTAAATAAAAACATAAATGCGTGTAAAGTAATCATTACCAAGCAAATTTTGATTTTTCAGGTTTCTCTCCGCGTCTAAACTATCGGATTTTCTGTGAATATCAGCCTTGAATTGTGACATCTTAATATTTCCACAGTGGAAGTGTATGATTTACGCTGAAAATGTTTTGCTCAAGTGTCTACTTTTGCTGTGGTGAGGGAGTGAATAATACTTTGATGTTTACCTCCTTTTCACGTTGATGGCACATTGGCCGCTTTGGAATTAATAACACCAGAAGAAGATACTATTTCCACTTGCTTATAGTATATAGATTTAACATCGAGATACGTTTCAGCTATTTAAAATATTCTGGAGGTCAGTGATCTCTGATTATCAAATCAGAATCCTTTATGCAATACAAAGTTATAGACCTAAGTTGCAATGGTGTTGAGTATTTATGGGTTGGGGTACACATAAGCAATCATAATTTTTTTACTGAGCATCCATTACTTTCCTCGTGAAACCAAAAGTAGCGTATTTCTTGATTATATAGATGCAATTATCAATAGAGAATGCTAAAAATATAATATTTTTTTTTTTGGGTTGCTGTAATTCTAACGAAATTAATTGGATCTATTCTAGTCACGGAAACAATCAAACCAAAAAGTAAAAAATGGATCTATGTGAATTTTGTTTACAACCATAGAACCTACCATATGATGCTTCAAATCAGTTAACTCCGTTTGATTTAGCTTTTAGTAACTTTGACAAAATTGTTTTAACTCGGATGTTTCACCTATTTCCAAAATTGATTTATATCATGCTCCTTTTGCACTGAATATTAACATAAATCACAAAACATGTGAAGAATTCGGTATCTTTTTCGTAAGTGAATTAGATATATGATTTTACAAGATGTAATTTTCAACAACTCTACAGTGATGTGAAAGAAAGGTCATAGCCTCCACGACGGCGCAGTGGTAGCGTCATCGCCTTGTAATCAAGGGGTCCCGGGATTGATTCTCGGTGGAGGCACATAGGGGTTCGGATTCCACTTTAAACTGTAGGTCCATTCCCGATTAGCCTTATTGTGCATAAAGTGGACTTAAAACATCAACTCAATCAATCAATCAATCTATTAACCTGTCCTATGAATTTGATAATATTGTTGAGTCTTCATTAGCTGTATTTATGTCTTTAGATTCATTACGTCATTAACCTTGAATTACCCACGAAATAAAACGTTCGCTTAATAAGAAGAGAAGAACTTTAATAAATATGATATTACTAATAAGCTTTCCTGATATGTAAGATATATCTCTTTTGGAACGAAAGTTAAATTTGGATCAAGCAAGTCAAGTATAATATTGTTTAAATTATTGGTTTTATTCTGATAGTAAGATAATTTAGAAAAACGTTCACCTTTAAAAATGCACTTCATTATGTTGTGAGCCACATCAGTAAAGAAAAATGATGATACTTTTTGCCAACATTTTATTAACAATTTCAGGAATCCTGCCAATGCTAGTTTTGAACCTTGTGAATGGTTTCACTTATCATTTATTCCAATTTAAGAAAGAAACTTCATCAAATTCCAAACTATATTTTACTGTTTAAGCTCTGGTATTTGGATATATAGAAAATGTAAGTCTTCAGATACTGGCGTGTTTCCAAAACTCTGGAAGGAAAGTTCTATTGTACCAAGTCCAGAGAGCAATAGTGACTGTAAATTATGTAATATTATAACTATTTCCATTGCAACTGTGTTAGCAAGGTAATTGAACAATTAATTTATAATTTCTTTATTTTCATATGAAGAACATTATAAGCTCTTTACACCATCATTAGATCTACCAACACTAATTTTTAAGCCGTTTTTGAGAAAATGGCTACCCAGATTATAATTACACCACCTTCAAAATTTTCCCTCTAACATAGGTATGTAATACCGAGCGTGAAAGAGCCCTTCAAGGCCTTTCAAATGGGATCTGAATCACTTCTCTAGGTGTCCTGATTGCCGAAATATTGCAATTTGAAAGTAACAAGATTCTGAAAGAATTGGTCGATATTTTGCACCCCTGTAAGTTGGGAAATACAAAATATATGGATCTGCAACTTTGCATTGGTTCCTACCTCAGTTGACTCTTTTCATATATGCCAAATTTCAAATGAATGAATGAATAATGTATGGTCGAGGACCTTGTTGATTTGACATGGAATTAAACATATGTGAAACTTATGCAAAAAAATCAGATAAACAGAATATATCTTGAAATGTCTAAAGCTTTTGACAGTGTAGATGACTCAATTACCTTTAACTTGGCCAAATAATTATTCATGGTTCAAAAGTTATCTTTAAAGAGAACATTTAAGGTTAAATTCCAGTCAAAACTTTCCAAGCCAGGGAACATGTTAAGGGGTGGTCCTCAGGGGTCCCTGTTGGGACATTTGTTGCTTAATATGTATCTTAACGATGTGGAACATTCTTTAAATATGTAAAATATGCTGATGACATTAAATTATATGCTCAGGTTTGTAACAAAGATTCTCCTGAGAAGTTACAGGATTATTTTAATTTACTTCAGATAACAATTAACCCATTGAACTCATCTTTGATACCAGGAACAATACTTTCCAGTTATAGAATATCCCGCTTGGAAAGGACGTAAAAGATCTGGGCTAATATTGGGTAGACGTTTCAAATTTGATGAATATTTACACCATGTTCTATTGAAAGCTAGAAAATAGTGTACATTTATTATAAAAAATGGAACAAATTAAATATTTAAAATTTTCTGCTATTAATGTTTTCCATTTTTATCAGACCTTGTATCGTAAAGTATAACACACCAATCTTGAACTTCCCATGTAATGCAACTAAGAAACAATTGATAGAAAAGGCAAAACTGATTTATTACATACGTATATTATAAATTTCGATTCGTCAAGTATTAACGGTATGAATATGATAGCATATTTAAAATATTAGGTTTGGAAAATGTACGAGAAAAAAAATATATCTTTCGTGGAGAACATTTTAGTGGGCCGATGCCATGCATGTGTTTTTATTTTTATTTTACGTCTGTTTTTTTTTCAGGTTTTTGGCTAATCGCGACGATTAGAATGAGTGTTGATAATCGATTAAATTGAACAACGGACACTGACAAAAGCTGAGACTTGAACTCGGGAACTTTGATGGAAAGTTCAAGAAGAGACCGCTTAGAGTGCTCGACAACGGAACCATGCACCTTTTGACCTATTAAAAACTTCATGTTTTAGAGCAAATCCACACTGTCCAGGATCACAATTTTATATATCATAGTTTTTTAGTTAATTTGCAGGTATTTTTACGATTTGCATATCATGTCTGTGAATGTTATTATTATGTACAAACTGCCGTAAGAAGACTTTAATCTGTTTTCGTCAGACATAACCCTTACATATATAAATAATAATAATAATAATAATAATAATAATAAGACTACGTTCGAATTCCATTTTATATGAAAAATAATTCAATAATATTCACACAATTGATTGATTTGGTGTTTTAAGTCCACTTTGGGCACAGTAAGGCTAATCGGGACTGGACCTACAGTTTAAGGTGGGATCCGAACCAGTTGTGCCTCCACCGGGACCCCTTGATTACAAGGCGACGACGCTACCATCGGGGAAACCCAAATAATATTCACACAAACATGAGGAGAAGTAACTTTGTCTTTCGTAAAATGCGCAGTGATCAAGATTTCATACAACGCTGATTTTCCATATTAATAAGAACGGACGATAAGAAGATCTAAATTACTAGCTCACCGCTTCTTAGATTTTGATTACAGTCCAACAGATATGTACAGCACGATTGATGATAATGAGGACGTACTGCTCACTGACATCTCACGCAATGCACTTGCATGTTGTGGTTCTTTTAATTTAAGTCTCATGTCCATGCTGATTTGAGACCTTCTGACATGTCTGTTGATTTTGAAAGAAAAAGCTATTAACCATTCTGGAATACATTGTCCTAGCAGGGAATGATCAGCAATTTGGAATCTGAATGCATATTGTAAGAGAACCACGCTGCAGCTATTGCATGTGTTCTGACAATTTTCATGTTACTCAGGTTTATTTCAAAGAAGTCGCCCATGTTAATAAATAACAAGGAAAATGAAAAAGGTTTAAGGAAAAATGAGCACAGATCGTATTTCAAGGTTTGAATTGTTCAAATGTCTTCAAAACTTGGCACATGAATTTTAAAAACAAAAAACAACTAAACCCTCTGTGTTAGTAAATACACTTTGTCCTATACTAAAAATATATGTCACGGTTGGAAATATAACATCAATGTCAACATTTTTTTACCATTTCGTTAGGTTTTATTATTGGTGTTCAGTCAACATTATATTTGTGTTCATAGAGTGAACATTTAATAATGCTCAATTGTGGTTATATATATTTGTTTCCTTCAATCATTCCCTCAGAATTTAAATACAGTAAAGATTTATTTATTCTTCAATGCTATCTTTGCTACTTCTTCATCAGGTAATTCAATCCTGAACTTGGTTTGATCTCTCGCTCTCTCTCTCTCTCTCTCACTCTCACTCTCTCTCTCTCACTCTCACTCTCACTCTCTCTCTCTCTCTCTCTCTCTCTCTCTCTCTCTCTCTCTCTCTCTCTCCAACAATAAACAATCTTATTTTGATATACTAACCCAGAAGATATCACTAAGTAAATACAATTTATTTAAAAATATATATTTGATTTGAAGTCTCCCGTCTGACGTTAATAAAGCTATTTTGCTAATCTTATTTAACACAATTAGACAACAAATTGAAACACCACTTTCTCTTACATCATGAAACATAAGAAACATAATCTCACTTTGTTTTATAACGTAATCAGAATGTACTAATATTCTCACAAACTTTTATTGAAACTTTCCTTTTGTTTGGTCATTATTACGAAATAATCATTTCGCATAAAACGACGATAAGACAGACAATGGAAATTGCACATCGATAACTTAACTCTGATTAGTTCTGGTAACTACAAATAATACAGACTAAGTCAATGGAACCGTTTCGTATTTATTTCTGGCAAAGTCGTGTTTCCAACTTACGATCGCAATGTGGTTGTATCGCTGGAATATTATTATTCAAGAATTGTAATTCATTAATGAAAAAGTGTTCTTTATGTTTTACGAAATTGTGGACAGGCAACAAATAACATACACTACAGTATCTTGGATTTACGATCTGGAGTCTCGACTAGTGTTGGGCGATATATCGTCCAGACGATATATTCCGATATTGAAAAAATATCGTCCAGGTGATATCAATTAGTCGATATATCGTCACGATATTTGGGCGATATATATCGTGTCGGCGATATATCGTCACGATATTTTGGCGATATATAGTCATTATATTTTATCGATATATATCGTGTCAGCGATATATCGTCACGATATTTTTCTTGACGATATATCGCGATATCAAATTCCCGATATCGTCCATCTCTAGTCTCGATCCTCATAGCCTAGTTATTTAATCAATTGATTGTTTCCTGTAAGAAATGGAAGCTACTGTTTGTGGAAGAAATAAAATAAGTGGTTATAATTCAACCGCATTGGACATACAGTACACTTAAATTGGAATCCATGCAGAGTTTCTTGGCACTTGGTGCAATAGGCGTATCCCACAAAATTACCGATTTTCATTTTATTTAGTTGATGTTATATGCTTATGGATATTGAATACCAGACATATTGAATGACGGCTGGTCAGGCAATTGATTCCCACAGCCTGTTTTCCATGCATTAAAAACTAATGCCTTCTCCTTCATAACGTCCTCATCATGTAGGGTTAATGATGAGATTCCTTCATGTACTTGTTTCTTGGTCTCAGCTGGTTCGATGATAAATATTCTTGTCAACCTTGTTGCTGTGGTTAGCATAATATGCTACGGAGCCCAGGTTTTCGGGTTGGAATCATCGGTAATACTTAGCATCTTGTTCGGGCACAATGGGATAGTGAATTTGCTGAAACGTTCCTACCCTCAACCCCCCATGCGGGTAAATTGATATCGGCCAACTCCTGCTGTCATCTATACATATTTCTGAACCTAGAATCTCGACGATGCTTCCAGAGGGTTCTCGCAAGGGATTTTCCATCTTTTCATTTCCGTCCAGACCACTGCCAACTCTTGTATACTCGGGTAAACAGCAACATATTGGCCTCATTGTATAAATCCTATTCACGATCTTCCATTGGTTTATAAAGCTTGTTCTTATATCTATCGTGCCTAGTTTCTTCATAATGTTGGAGAATTGTTCTAAGAATACAAAAATACAAACTTCAGTAAACTTAATACCTGTTCCCTTCTTTCTAAAATTAATCCATAAAAAATACAAAATCTAACAGTAACAATTCAACAGATGATGTACGGAAGAGATTTTTATCATTGTATTACAAAATATGTAGTCAGAAATATTTATATTCTTAAAATTTGCTTTGTAGGCTGTACATATAAACCTAGGTATATGTATGTATTTATGTATATATACATACATATGTGTGTGTGTGTGTGCGCGTTCGACTGTACAATGATGTAACACAATGTAGCCTTGGATTATGTGATATTTCTGAATGGCATCTAATATGCTATTTCATAACTTGACTGTTGATTATGTTGATCAACGGCGACCATAAACGTATTCACATTACATTTTCAAGAATCTGTTTCAGAAAGCGTACAGGCACTCGGAAAAGAATCGAAGAGCCAAAAAAGGAAGTGAGGGGGGGGGGGGGGCAAAAAGAATAAAACTAAGTTTGAATTTGGTATGAGGGTACTGACAGGAGATACCAAGCTTTGTCTTGCTCCTTCGTTGGGGCGAAATCGCGGAAGAAAAATGTGCCAGCTCTTGTCACCAACGTCATTATATTCCCCCGTTTCAATTTCATGCCATGCCACCTTCTCCAGGCGTTCTTTCTCTTGGTCTTGTTGCTCGGAGGGCGTCCTTGGCTCGGGATTTATCTAACGGCATTGAGCCCCGAGATCCAGTCACATAACTCGTGGACGAAGCTATAAAACGTCACGGTACCCAGTCCCGGGTTCGATTCAACGCAAAGATAAGGAACTTCCCTTCCTCTCTTTCCTCTCTGCAACCTCTTTCAAAAAGAGATCTCGGAGACTGGCTTCGTAACAAGGTTCCCTGGAAAGAATCTTTTCTTGTACCAGATTCCTGAAATTAAATACGGAAAAAAAAAGAGGGCAAAGAGGAAAGAGGCATGGAGAATAGAAAAGACACTCTCTCGAAGAAATCACTTTCTTTTATCACGCTCAATAAACAACGTTTTCTTCCCATTTCTTTGCGACTTAAGAACCATATAATGAAAAAGAAGCTGGATCAATTTGAAGAATCTTAACGTTGAAATAAGTATAAAAAGCAGCGAAAATACAATATCAGCTTTCCTTTGAAGGGTAGCGCACGGTGAGGGTCACAACTGCTTGATTTAGAGTTTGTATCGGAAATTAAAACATGTTAGGAGGGTGAAGAAAGGAATCGCCCTGACACAGTAAATATAATTGACGGAACAACCATGTTCTTCCTATTTAGGTTTTGCGATATTAGTGACATGTCTTTATCACTTAATATTGGATGAACGTCACATGTTAACTTTCATAGGATATTATGTAAAATTCATTCTTGTGATATACATGTGTGTGTGCACAGCTCCAACAAATGTAAAGTATCTGTTACTCATATCTCAAGCATGTGTTTGTATTCTTTAAGTTCAATGAATGTTTATTAACATTAAATGTTAGAATAAGTTTATTACTATTTTGCACCTCAATAAACAACTTCGAAATATGTTATGTATTTAATTATTTTCTACTGTAGAGATCCATAATTATATTAATTCAATTAATATCAGCATATTTTTCATGTTGTTTTTATTCTTATAACTCCGTTACATACAACATTTACGCTTGCTCTGAAATAACTTTAAAATGATCAAGTAGCTAACCCAAATGGAAAAATGGAAATCTAAAGTCTTATCGCTTATGTGTAATTATTACTAAATGTACAGTTCTTTACGAATCTCACACCTATGAATGTATGTGCTCGCGAGTACACACACACATATAAGTTTCTTTCCTTTTTAGGGAATATAGGAATGAATTTACTATGTTATTCATAAATGAGACATACCAGAGGTTTCGTAAATGCATATCTGTAAGTTACGTGGATGTTTTACAAAATTATAAATTGCAGTTACCAAAACTTAATCTAAATATGATAAATTGTTTTCCCTTTGTGTCTTTCCTTAAAGGGCATGTGCTGATCGTGTAGGATATTACTTGCAAATTACACAGCTGTTTATTTCAGTTTAAGTTATAATAAAATTGCATATATTGTTAACAACAAAACTTTCTTGATATAATCTACGACGGTAGTCATGGATAGAAACATGAAGATTCTCTTGGTTATAGGCTACAGAGCAGTTTGCACCTTTTTTATTGATTAATTAGGAACATTCTGCTTTTGTAATCAGTTCAGGCGATGTATATCACTTTTGCTAGGTATAAAAATATATTAACCTGGTCTAATTTCTAATTACTTCCCTTTTTTTTTTAAAAAAAAAAAGTCCGTCTTCCATTTAGTAATGAAGCTGGCGGCTCGACGCGTTGAACACCTCTGCACTTAAATTCCTGTTCATTTTCATCCACGACAGCTCGAGGTGTCTCTCGCCAGCAATTAACTGCTTTCCAGAAGCTGGGAGTAAATGAGTTTGGAATGAGACAATATAGAGCCTCTAGTTGCTGGCTCCTCGCGTACACAGACTCCACTCGCTCTTTACGCACAAAGTAACCGAATCAATACCAAACGAACCTCTGCATCACAGTGTAACATTTCGTTTAGTTTTTACTTTGCTTTTGGTGGAGACGCGCTCACATCTGTGAGTGAATTACACAGCCGTGTTGCTTGCAACCATCAACAGAAACGAGTCAAACGGGTTGCATAAATGCAGGACCAAATCCGTCTTATGAAGTATGAGAAAATAAATAATTGTCAACTTCTTTTAGCTTTCTTCTTAGAGTAGAAAACGTGCTCATGATGAAATATAAGAAAAAATCTAATATTTCTTACAAAGTACAAACAACTTCATTAGTATGTTTAGAGTTTACTAATGTATACATACATCACATTTTAGTCAGTCGAGACGTAATTGTTCCTGCCTTGGCATGGTTGTTTATTTGGTTTGTGTACTTTCATCAATATCATATGATCACCATTCATTCTAATCGTCGTGATTAGATAAAAGTGACAGAAATCAAATTAAAATACAAGTCCGAACTGTTGTGTTCAAAACCTACTCCATTTTCATAAGTATTAATTTTCATTTCAAAACGTTACAAAGCATGTCGACCTCCGAGGTGGAGTGTAGCACAGCGCGCTAAGACGCCAGGGATCCCGGGATCGAATCCTTGTGACTATCCCTTCGCCACTTTCATATCATCACTCATCCTCATCTTCATAATTAGTCAAAAGTGGCAGAAAAGCGAAGTGAAATAAACCAAATAAATCAATCATTTACAATGCTAAGTTTTCCTTGGCTGAAATTGATTTAATTATAAATTTACCTTTTATATCTTCATCATTATATTTTAACCGTTTATTTAATGCTATGTACTGTACTATGAAGTAACAAATTATGACAATCATAAGGAGACGATGAAAACAGATATGCTAATGTTGAAGATCGACACCTAGCGGAACGTTGCGATTTCTGTTTCTTTAAAGACTTTATTATTCTGTTCAATTTATAACTTCATATTATAGCTTTTACACTGTAACATTATGCACACCAAGCACTTAGAAGAGCAAATTAAGCCGTGGGTACGTTAAACTCTGCCGCCGAATCTGGTTCTGTTACATGTTTGCTTATGAAGATTTATTATGGGTCGTGACCTTTCACTGAGTTTCCATGGAGTCCATTGACTGTGTAAACTAGAGCTTTACATCGACTAATTGTGACAAATGCCTGTTAAAAGAACTCGAGAGATTTCCATTATAACAGCTCTACAGGGAATTCAATGTTGTTCTATCCCCTTTAGGGGAACGTTTTTTTGGCTCTATGTTGGATTGTACTCAGAATGAGCTTTCGTAATGACAGAATCCATTTCATTCTCCTGGCTTTCATATCTCACTAAAGTGAAGATCCTTGTACAGTACTGTGAATGTAATTTAATTTTAATAAAAAAGTCCACGAGCTCATGGACAATTAAAAGTCTTATTTTAGTTGCACCACAAAAGCACAAAATTCGAAGGTTAATTATAATATGCATTCTGGAATGAAAGCAAGCAGTGGATACAATGTGGAATAAGTCAATTTGAAAGCAAAAGCTTGGACTAATGGGAATATTTTATGTTAATAAACTTATAGAACAATAATCAAACGAAAATAGAGAAATTTCAAATTATAGCATGTACTGGATTCTTGTTCATGTTACAGGTTAACAATGAATATAGAAATGATGATAAAGTAGATTAATGTACTCACGCATGCACATCAATAGAACTCAAGGTTTCGCAGTTGCACCTAGTCATTAACTAAAGTAGATACTCTAGTAGGGAGAGAAAAATGCTTTGCAGATATTCCCGATTTGTGTAGTGTGTTTATAGTAACTTTATTAATCTTGATATGTGTGTGTGTGTGTGTGTGTGTGTGATGGTGTGTGTGTGTGTGTGTGAGAGAGAGAGAGAGAGAGAGAGAGAGAGAGAGAGAGAGAGAGAGAATTATTAATGAAGTGCTTCTAGTTATGTTACGTCAAATTGAGTGTCAGGAACCGTTAATTAACTGATTTTTAGGCCTGATATTGCAAAATCCACAAAAAAACATGACAAAATTGCTTGTCCTGTATCTTGATATTCAGATAGTATATTTCATAATGTCAGTAACTGACAACATCGACATTGCTTGTTTCTCTTCTGGCGAGACCAATTTTTATTACGTTGATCATATTATATTATTTCATGTTGTTGTTTTCTCTTTATATATTAGCTATGCACTCAACAACACATCATTTGTGAGATCACGGTGTCATTTACAGCTCTAATTTATCGCCGAAATTCCATGGAAGTGAGGTATCTGGTAGACCAATTGGTTCAAAATTCCAGCCTGTTTGCAAATTGAAGAGCCATTATTACACGAATGAAAATGGCATTCTTGAATTTCCTCTACTGCTATTTGTTGCTACTGTTTGCTGATGTGTGCAGAAAACTTTTAATTGTGATGGCAAGTTCTAGTTTGATGTCATTTTCAATATCCATTTCCAGACGATACCATATTATTAGGACCGTGATTGTGTTTCAAGTTGTTAATTTTGTTGTAGCATGTTTTTTTTTTTATTGGTATGAGATATTTCTATGCTAATTTGGTCTGTGATTAGAGAATATTCTCACTTTAAAGTAAATCAGGAAAGGGTTAAAATAAGAACTAAATGCTGAAATCTTTTCATTTTCAGAGAAAATGTCCACGAATTTTCCAATTATATGAAGAGTCGCAGGATCATAGTAAATTCTAGGGTGATACACTTGTAGGCCGAGAATAGGATGCGATATAATACAGGTAAATAAGTTCCTTACCTTGGAATGTTTTAGTAATCTGTATTTTCCCTGAAGGTGTAATTTTGCAAACGGATATCTGATTTCTGTTGTAAGACTTTCCTTCCGATGTATGGGAAGGGTTTCTGATGACTTGTGTATAATTGATGAAAGAATTAAAGTCTCGTTTATTAGCATCGATATTTAGTTTAAAGTAAAACAAGCATTGAAATACATAAATGGAGACAACTTGTTTCATGTAAAGATATAATTGATCATCTGATAATCCGTCATTGAGTAATAGACTCATGAACTTGCTACTGAAGGTTCCTCATTTACGTCCTGACCTGAACATGAGTGTTTCTTATTCGTCAGTTTCATGTAATCATAATTCACTTTGGTGGTCGCGATCTACTACAAGTAGCGGAAGAGCGACGTAAAACAAAAATTTTTAAAAAAATAAAAAAAAATCGTCAAGTGAAGTTTCTGGCGAAGTTTTGAAATACTTCTATTATTATCTTCAGCATGAGTGTTTCTAATAATATTTTATAAGTAACCGGAATCTTGGCTATGTTCACTGACATATACTTCCTCCTTGCAATGAAGAAGTTTCTCTTTCAATTCCCGATGTCGCCGAGCTATAATGACTCTGATCCCATTTTAAGCTGTAGGTCGAATCCTAGTTAGCCTATATGTGCATAAAGTAAACTTATACAATCTTTACTTCACTCTGTCTCGTTAATCTCTGGAGCGAGCGAACTAAAACAAGTCTCTGTGCAAGTAGTGACTTGAGTGGTCTCGGCCAATGAACTCGTGAGAGGGGACGTGAGTGCAGCTAGCAGCCGTTTGCAGTAGCACGCACTGCTTTGCTCCGCCAAGTAGCTTTCTCCCCTTCTCTTCCGTTATGCGCGGCCTTGCTTTACAGATTCCAGAGACAGAGTATAACTTGTGCATGGGTTCGAACGGAGATATGATTGGGAAAGTGTTTCACAACTCAGAAGTGAGCACAGCTACCAGCCGTTCGCAGTAGCAGCACTGCTTTGCTCCGCCAAGCAGCTTTCTTCCCTTCTCTTCCGTTATGCGCGGCCTTGCTTTACAGATTCCAGAGACAGAGTGTAACGTGTGCATGGTTTCGAACGGAGATATGATCGGGAAATTGTTTCACAACTCAGAATCTCAAGACGAAGTGACCATATATGAGACACTTAACTGTTACCCTCGATCCATTGATAGTTGTGCTGATATAACTCTAAACGTTCTAGTTCTAGTTTTCTATTCTTAAAGATATTCCTCCGTTGAATACCATCCTCTAAAGTCCTGCGAAGCGTCCCAAGCATTTTACTAAGGTTTCCTTAGACAATAAAGTTCCAATCGCAGGGGTTCTTGGCCTTTCTTCTAGAAGAAAACGTCAGAAGACAACAGGACAAAAAGAAAAAAAGTAAGGCCCTACCATTGCAGCCTCCAAAACAACACGAAAGCAAAGAAACCGGGAAAGAACTTCGGTAGAGCAGATAAGTTTCGGACGTAAATCAGAGTAAATTCGTGAAGGGAACGGAGGTGGATTGTAAGGCGTGAGCTTGTCTACGTTCCCGAAAGCAGTCCAGCAGGATTTCGGTGACTTGTGGAGATGGAGAATGGAGCTTTTCATTATGGTTGGACCGTCTTCCACAGCCAGAGGCAGCAGCTATTGTCACACAGTAGGCGAAGTTTACAAACTTGTGTGCCCTTTTCTATACGCAAGGTACAGAACATAGCGTTGTGGAGGTCGTAGTTTGATTTATTCGCTCCCTCTATCCGCGAACGCTGTTCGCTGAATCACTGCTCTCTCGGGTGACAGATGGCAGCGGTGCTAAAATTTGTTGTTACGGAGACGATGGGTAAGGGAAGAGAAATTCAAGTATTTTCAATATCTCGAAGAAATTTTCCTTCAAGTGAAATTTGGCCACGATTTTTTTAGTGTGTGTCAGAAGCTTCCTGGGTATCCGAGCTCACGTTCTGGATACCGAAGATGCCAGGTTCGAATCCTGGCCTGGGCATGGGTGTTCCTTCGTAAATGTCCCATTTGCAGTTGCATGTGAATCCAATTTCACCTTCATAGTTGCATTTAGCCACAGAAAAGTGACCTAATTTTTTAAAAAAGTACATATTTGACAGCATATCGTAAAAGCTCGATGATGATACACCCAATCTTATGACTTTCTAAAGGATATAACATTAAAAATAATGCATTTTCGATAATTAATGCTAGCCTTATGTTCAGCCCATTCTGCCTGATTCTTTAAACTTACACACGCAAACACGCACAATACACACAAATCCTCCGCACGTATGCATGTATGCGTGTGTGTGTGTGTATATATATGTTTTCATACATACGTATATACAGGGTGACTGGTAATTAGATGTATTCCCTGAAAGGGGTTAAAGTAGAGACAATTTGCAATAAATTTGACCATATCATACCCCGTCCGAAAATTAGTAGTTTTCGAGATAATCGAGTTTCAATTGTTTTTTTAAAAAATGACAATTTTCCGCATAAAAAGATGAATTGAGAAAAAACTGCTCATTGTATGGAACTTATTTCAGCGTTTTCTGATAGCTAACAAATAAGTGGTTCGTTGAAAAAAAAAAGTTTATCCCAAATAGCAATCACATGTAAGCAACGGGTGGGTCTAAACTTACAAGTGATGACAAAAAAATGCACTCTTAGTTTACTTGGCAACGTATTAATAACAAAAATGGTATGACACGAAGCGTACAAATTACGTAAATTACTTCCTTGTGTCATCTGCTATCCAACAAGGTACAAATGTTACCAACATTCACATTTGTGTACAAGAAATAATACTTCATTCATCTTCATGTGAATGGAATCAATGAACAATACAATTAAAGAACATTACACGTCTTGCTCAAAGTGGGCACCTCCGTTACGAATGCGGGCACGCAGGTTTTTACGGACATTTGTTCTCTTAACTCGTGATGTGATGGTGTCCTTGGTGTGTTGACCAGCTGTTAAGATCCTCTCCCTGAGCTCTTCTTGCGAGTTTACCGGTGTCTTGTCATGTGGCTCCAAATGTAAAAGTCGCAAGGCTTCAAATCGGGGGATCGAGCCGCCTCGGCCAATCCATTTCTTTGGGTAATTTTCATCCAGCCACTGTCGCACGCCCAGGCAGAAGTATGGATGGGTGTAATCAACAATCATTTGATCGAGCCATTTTTCCTGCTCCAAATCTTAAATGGCATCACTTATGAACATTTTTTGAGGAACGGGATGGCAATGTTGTTGGAGGATGTGCCTCTAGCTACAAGACGTGACATGATTTATCATCATGATGACTGCCCAGCTCGACCCCCCGATCGATTTGACGCCTTGCGACTTTTACATTTGGAGCCACATGACAAGACACCGGTAAACTCGCAAGAACAGCTCAGGGAGAGGATCTTAACAGCTGGTCAACACACCAAGGACACCATCACATCACGAGTTGGATAGCTGATGACACAAGGAAGTAATTTACGTAATTTGTACGCTTCGTGTCATACCATTTTTGTTATTAATACGTTGCCAAGTAAACTAAGAGTGCATTTTTTTGTCATCACTTGTAAGTTTAGACCCACCCGTTACTTACATGTGATTGTTATTTGGGAAAAACTTATTTTTCAACGAACCACTTATTTGTTAGCTATCAGAAAACGCTGAAATAAGTTCCATACAATGAGCAGTTTTTTCTCAATTCATCTTTTTATGTGGAAAATTGTCATTTTTTTAAAAAAAAACAATTGAAACTTGGTTATCTCGAAAACTACTAATTTTCGGACGGGGTATGATATGGTCAAATTTATTGCAAATTGTCTCTACTTTAACCCCTTTCAGGGAATACATCTAATTACCAGTCACCCTGTATGTATATATATATATATATATATACAGGGTGTTTCTAAAGGTCGTTTACAACGCTTGGGAGGTGATTCCTCACACGAAAACAAGCAAAAAGTCTAAGTTCCATTTTTACGACTGAGGCTTCGTTTCCGAGATAGGAGCCTCGCAAAAGGTGACAAAGTGAACGTCACACCTGACTGGGACGAATACTATAACAGATAGAGAGGCGGTTCCAAGGGAATCATAAAGGAATCGTATGTACTCAGTCCGGAAGTCACTATGAAAAGTTCACTGCACGCATGCGCAATGGAGTCCTCAAAGGAATTGGGGATTTCCAGCAAGAACAATACATGGAAAGGGTATGTAACGCAGCAAGAAAGACCGTGACAATGAGAAATGCGTTAAAGACAACACATCCCGACCTCAAACATCAAAACATGAGCACGGAACACAAAATCCGAAAAGTTGAGCACGGTTGCATACCCTAGTTACACGCGAGGAATGAACGAATCATGTCATGTGGCATACGAGAGACACACTACTCCACCAGGAGGAGGGAAAGAAAAACACAATATCAGATGATTGCGACAACGTGTATTTTTACACGCGACAACTACGTAATATCCCCCCACACACAACAAACAACAAATGCTACAATATCTTACGCACAGACAGTTCTGTCACTGTACACCAACTGAAGATGTCACTTTCACCACACAAAGGGGGTGGGGAGCAATACCAAGAGTGTTCTCACTGAGATTGCCTAGGATAATAATCACAGACGGTTTTCAAAATGTCTGCCGTTTACTTCTACGCAGAGATGACAGCGACGAATCAAGGATTGTCGAGTACGAGCAAACAAGCCAGGTGTATCTGCTACCGTCGCGGCGGCGACGTTGATGCGAGCAACGAGGTCCTCAGCTGATGTGACAGGTGTGTCGTATACGAGGGTTTTCATTTCTCCCCAGAAGAAAAAATCGAGAGGGTTGAGATCTGGCGACCTCGGTGGCCAAGGCACAGGCTCATCCCTACCAATGAACGTATTGCGAAACACGTCATGCAGGAAATGTCGTACATTACAATCGAAATGAGCTGGTGCACCATCGTGTTGGTACCACATTTCTTGCCAAAGGTACGGTCTCCAACAGTTCAGGCAGAACCTCACTAAGAAATGCATAATACGTGCGACCATTCAGGCGAACAGGGAGAATGTATGGTCCAATTAAATGATCATGTACTATCCCGCACCACACATTCACTGAAAACCTGTGCTGGTGATGGGCCACAAAAAGTGCATGTGGGTTGTCAAAGTCCCATACATGACTGTTTCTACTATTGAAGACATCCATCCTGGTGAAAATGGCTTCATCTGTCCACAATACGTTTGCCCCGAAGTGAGGGTTTGTGTCCAGCTGATGCAACAACCATTGGCAAAACTCCATACGAGGGCGAAAGTCACGAGGTAACCGTTCTTGTACTTTCTGCAGTTTAAAAGGGTGCATTCCATCCTCTGACAACACTCGCCACAAATTCACATGAGACGTGTTTCGTGCCCGAGCGAGCACTCGCGTACTGGTGCCAGGATGTTCTGCGACCGCTGTTAACACATCTTCTGCAAACTGATGTGTGCGTACACTTCGGGGTCTTCCAACTTCTTGCCGCGGTGGTAACACTGACCCTGTTTCACGCAGTCGACTGTCCACTACCTGAAAGAAGGTGTGAGACGGTAAACGTCTATGTGGAAAGCGTTCTCCATAAGACGCCTTGCCTCACGACTATTACCACGTGCCTCCCCATACATGAGATGCATGTCTGCTAGCTGCTGGGTCGTATACGCAGCCATCTGTGTAATAGGGAGCTGGAACTGCAAAGTATTGTTTTTGTTTAACACTGGCCCACTGCACAAATTGGCCGTATCACCGTACGAACACAACTGCTGATCATATCCCAGCACCTGCAACACGACTGGAACGACTGCCGGAGAGAACCAACCCTTCGAGCATTTGTTGTTTGTTGTGTGTGTGGGGGGGGGGGATATTACGTAGTTGTCGCGTGTAAAAATACACGTTGCCGCAATCATCTGATATTGTGTTTTTCTTTCCCTCCTCCTGGTGGAGTAATGTGTCTCTCGTATGTCACATGACATGATTCGTTCATTCCTCGCGTGTAACTGGGGTATGCAACCGTGCTCAACTTTTCGGATTTTGTGTTCCGTGCTCATGTTTTGATGTTTGAGGTCGGGATGTGTTGTCTTTAACGCATTTCTCATTGTCACGGTCTTTCTTGCTGCGTTACATACCCTTTCCATGTATTGTTCTTGCTGGAAATCCCCAATTCCTTTGAGGACTCCATTGCGGATGCGTGCAGTGAACTTTTCATAGTGACTTCCGGACTGAGCACATACGATTCCTTTATGATTCCCTTGGAACCGCCTCTCTATCTGTTATAGTATTCGTCCCAGTCAGGTGTGACGTTCACTTTGTCACCTTTTGCGAGGCTCCTATCTCGGAAACGAAGCCTCAGTCGTAAAAATGGAACTTAGACTTTTTGCTCGTTTTCGTGTGAGGAATCACCTCCCAAGCGTTGTAAACGACCTTTAGAAACACCCTGTATATATATATATATATACATATATGACAACGTGAAGTAAATTTACTAAAAAACGCATTTCAGTTGTAGTAGCAGTACCTTAGTCGAAATCTCGAAACTTTCTTTACAGTAATCGACTCTACCCGAACATAGACCAAAATAACAAAATTCACTTTATTAAATGTTGTAGCAACATTCAGTCTGTATAAAACTTGTTAAATGTTCTTTCTCCACTTTCCTACTGATCGAGATATTCCTCTGCGAAGGTCTAAAAACAACGTATTTTACGGTTATTTCATAACATGTCGTAAGGAAGATGTGGTAAGTCTTTTCTTCCGATTCTCAAGGTTGCAGTGGAATTCCATTTTCTCTGCGCACAAGCGCCACATAAAGAATGGGGTCATTCGTTGTGCACCAAAAAACTGGATGAGACGTGGCAAATGGATTGAAAAACTATCGCAAACCGCGTAGAAGTGGGAGTGTTTTTCCAGAGCAACACATGGCTTTGCTTTCGGAAATTGATGGCGAGGAATTAATTGGAAAGAGAAAATAGGAGAAAATCAAAAGTAATAGAACACAGCTATTTGATTTCGACAGATAGAAACACTTACATATTTAGCCAGACATAGTCTCAAGCAAAGATTTTTATTTTTAAAAAAAGGCGCGTGATACTTCCTCTTTAATAGAGGTTTGTGAATACTTTTTATTTAAAGTATACAATTTGTATCCACTAAAAATATAATTCCATTGTGTCTTAATCGACTGTGTAGTAGTCCAAGTGCTACGCCAATTTTATATACCCCACTAATGCCAAAAGTACTACAAGATTTTTAGATTCTACGTTAGGTGGGCTGTAATATGGTTGTCTTACAAGAAAGGTGGTGGTGGGAGCTTGAGATGACGTCTTCCAGATGATAACCATGCATTTCCGCTCCGTTGCGTTTAATTGGCGACCGCTTCTCACCTGTTAAGGTTTTCAAATATTCACAATGAAATAACGATATTTTAAACTGTGTTTTCATCTATCCGTAACGGTGTGATCATAGTAACACGTTAAACTTTAAAATAGATGCAAGTAATGTTAACTTTCGGTAGCTATAATTGTTATAATTATTATTTAGAGTTATTTCATTATATGAGCTGCTCGGAAGAAAAACTTCATAATTCACGGTCATTCGGAAAAAAACTGAGTTAATACTGGATTCAGTTGATGCACAGTCTCCTGTTTGAAGTCCATTCAGCAGCTGGTAATTGTCAGAAACACACGGAAACCAATATATAAGCCACAGCAGGATGGGTATTCCACTTACATTTTCTTTCGGTTCTTTACTTTTGTGGGTTATCAAATTTTACTACCAAGCCACGCCTGTGATATGCAATTATGCAGTCGAAGGGTGTTAGACGGGCTTGTGTGCTAAAAGTGTTACCGTGAACCTTTCCTTGTTCCACACACCAACTAGCAGAAATGGTTCTTCACAGCTCAGCTGGATATACGTAAGAATAACACTGGATCTAAATTAGTAGAAGCATGTGTACTAGTCGTTCTTGCAATGCTATATGGATGTGTATGTGCATGTGTATGTGTGTCTATATGTGTCCGTTCTATTTTAAATCTAGGGTTGAGGTCAAACTTAATTCGTTCCTCACGTCGGATCTATTTCACCCAAAATAGCATCACCGGTCACCTTATCTACTGTCGGATTAAAAATTATAGGTACCCTGCAAAAATTTCATAACGATCAAACAACCCGTTTTTGATTTACAAAATTTCAAAGAGAGCGATCGTTTGCAAAACTAAAAATAGGCCCTTTTTGTTCTCACGGCGATAAAAAATATAAGGCATGCTCGAAAAATATTTTGGTTAGCATAGATTAACGCTGAATTGAATAAGCTACATTTTGATGTAACTCGCTTTTATGTAGTTCTGCTAGTTAATTTTTAATTGGAGTCCAAACTCGAGTATCTATAATGTTTAATCCGACAGTAGTATATACAGTCTTAAAATTAAGTGATCGGTTCAGTCCCCAAAGGGAAAATATTTTGGTATATCAGATCCACTTGAAACTTTAGATCATCAACTACTATATTGTGTTAATTGGCAAGTCTTCCATTAAAATGCTCAAATATTTTGTAGAGTGTGTTTTAATTTTGCTCGTGTACACAGTTCAAACTATTCAAGAAACTGTATTTAAAATAAACAAAGCTGTATATTCCATCGTCTTTATTTTTTAAAGAAGGGAAGATAAGCAATATCCAATTGCAGATTCAGTTTTCAGGATATGTGGAGAATGTTATGATAATTGTTCATTTATTTTCGTTTGTAATAGTCTCTGAAAATTTCTTCATCGCCTTGTTTCTGCTATTCATCACCATCTATAGTTAGTTACTTTGATATATTTATCGACCACCTCCGTGCTTTCTTTTATTGTTTCATGAACTCATGAATTTCGTGATGCTTACAGTAAATGGAACATATGACATAAAGTGATCTTCGGTTCAGTCGCCAAGGTGAAAATATTTTGATATGTCAGATCCACGTGAAACTTCATTGAAGAAATGTATATTAGACTCTGTGCATGAAGTAGTTTTAAATTAAGATATTCTAGAAACTGAAAGCTGAGAAAATTTTGTATGAAGGATGGAATTGACTATTTTAAAGACGGGAGAAATAGTAATTTCAGTCTGTGACTTTTTTTCTATATTTACTTAAGGTTAAGAAACTACATACGTCTAAAATGCTACCACAACTAAAACAAGCGACCCTGAAGTTTTGAAACAAACACCGTGTTTGCATATTCCCGTTAATACATATGTCAACTAAAGACACAAACTAAAGGACGCTTTAGTTAGTATATTAGAGCCTACCTCACAGTTTACACCGAAGTTTACCCACGCTACACTATAACGACATAGGAGACTGGCTAGGGACATCGTAAGTGAAGGAAGCTATTTATTTACCCTAAAGGGGTTCGTGGTTACGTTTTTAGCTTCACTGTGCAATATTTTTTCTATCTTCCAACCTTTTTGGAACACCTGATACAATAGAATGCATATTTATTTCCTATGCACACCTGTGGTTGTCTTGTGTAAATACCAATACAACTACAGTAACACATGTTTCGGTTTTCACAAGGTTCGTAATATTGCGATTCGGGTAATATAACAGTTTCCAACGATCAATTTCATTGCAATGTTCAAACTGTGGATTCAGATTTAAATGATGATCTTAACGTCGCGTTCACAATGGTTGAATTTTTGGGTAGTTAAGTATTTGTGGGTGTTGCAAGCAAAAGGGTAGAAAATATGTTACTTATGTTAGATATATCTATAATTCATTAGATTTTTTAATTTTTTTTATTTGCTTTATTTTACTTCGCTTCTTATGCCACTTTTGGCTAATTTGCGAAGATGGGGATGAGTGATGATATGATGAAATTGATGAATGGACACTCACAAACATCCATACCCAGGCCAGGCTTCGAACCCGAGACCTCTGGCGTTGTAGCGCGATGTGAAAACCACTGGGGGCGGCTATAAGTAGTGTGATTTGTGCTACAACCAGGACGAGAAATGATGAACCCCCCTCAGGCAGATTTGGCTACACTTAAAACTTGCTCAACATGCCCATATGAGCTTTTTGCTCAAGTGTGGTACTCCGTCTAATCCAAGATTTTTGTAAAAATGCCCTCGGGAAGTTCCTGTGAAATGATGAGCCCCCTCAGATTGATTTGTCCACACTTACAAAAGGCACTTCTGTCAGATTGTTGTCCATAAGCTTGTTAAAAATATGCCCCTCTTGATATTTTTTTTGCCCACACCTAAAACTAAGCCACCCTCTCTCTCTCACACACACACACACACACACACCCCCACACACACAAAGCACACTGCTGAACCCAACTGATATTTTTTATTAAGTATAGAGTTTTGATTTGAACCCCAAGAAATTTTATATAAATACCAAAGCCAAAAAATATTAACACACATACATACACACACACTAAATATACAAAACACACTGCTGAACCCAACTGATATTTTTTTATTAAGCATAGAATTTTGATTTGAACCCCAAGAAATTTTTTATAATAAACATAATAAAATTCTAATATTTATTTTTGTTTAACAGGCACAACAAGTTCTGAGCACATAAGCAGTTTCTGAGGAATACAAGGCAGCAGCAGCAGCAAGCAATTAACTTATAGAAGGCAGTGTGTATCCTATCTAATTGCATGGATAATCTTGACACAGGATTTTTTGAGAGAAGATGTATTTCAAAATACATAAAATCTAAGTCACTTGTTGATGATTTGAAGCTTAGATTCTTTGGCCTGTCCGAGTATGACCTGTTTGCTGTACAGAATGAGACTGAGATGCAGTGGGTGCTTGCCAGTGACAGGCCATTCCAATGCCTATATCTCAACTTTATCAGCAATTTTGAAAAGCTTGTCTACAGCAGGTTCAGGAGAATTGTTGGATCCTTTGTTAATTTTTATACAGACAGGTGCCATTATTATTTAAGGTTGAAATTGTTTGACAATTATTGGTTCAACAATTGCTATGAGCATTGTTTTGAGTATAGGATGCCCATGATTGCATCTCAGAGTTTAAATTGGAGACATTATAAATATTCAAATAAAATTATTAACAAGATATCTAAAAATAAGAAGATTGAATTTGTTACAACTGATAATGGGAATTTGTACAGTGGTGAAGATTTCAATCCAGAGTTTGTATCTTATTCCGACTATATATATTTGAATGAGCTTGTCATGTATTATATAAGGCAAAAATTTAGAGATTGCACTTATGATTGTATTGTTGAGGCACTGGGGCAGAATAATTTGCATAACATATGCAACTGTGGGAGAGTTTTATCCAGCCTCTCAGTGTGATTTCAGTTGGGAATCAACCCGCAGCAGCCAGCCCTGATTATTTCAGCAGAGACAGCAATCAAGGTAAATAAATATTTGCTGCAAGTGTAATTTAATTCTCTTCTCATCAGTGTAACACATTTAATGTCTTATGCAGTTCCAAATCCCTGCCCCATCAGTGCTGTAGAAATATGAGCCAGGCTCGGGTCTGCATGTAGGAAGAGGCAAGACATTTGTTTGAAATCTGCTTGGGTATAATTTTCTGAAGCCTGTACCCATCACAGCATAGCTCTGTCAGAGATAGGGACATTGAGTAATAATTAATAATTATTCTTGTCAGTAATCAATTCTAACAAGTTTAATTTTTAATAGGTTCTTCTCATCTGTGTAACAAATTTCCTGTCTCATGCAGTTCCAAATCCCTACCCATCATCAGTGCTGTAGAAATATCAGCCAGGCTCGGGTCTGTTTGCAGGAAGAGGCAAGACATTTGTTTGAAATCTGCTTGGGTATAATTTTCTGAAGCCTGTACCTAATCACAGCACAGCTCTGTCAGAGTGTAACAAATTTCCTGTCTTGTTTCACATGCAGTTCCAAATCCCTGCCCATCAGTGCTGCAGCCAGGCTCTGGGTCTGTGTGCAGGAAGTTTGTAGTTGAAATCTGCTTGGGTATAATTTTTTGAAGCCTGTACCTCATCACAGCATAGCTCTGTCAGAGATAGGGACATTGAGTATAAAATTATTACTGCATTATATTTTAAAACCTGCCCCATCTAACATTGCTGTGTTTCTTCATAATCAATAAAATATTCAGAACAAACCTCTATAAGATAAGACAACCTGCAACAATCTGGATGTATGAGATGTTTTATTTTCTGTATTTTTCAGGCTCTCTTGTTACAATCTTGTTTCTCTCTTCAACATTGCCATCACTATAATAATATCTGCCACATGTTCTATGTGAACAACTTCATAATCGATGCAAAAGAAATAAACCTGAAAACATATCTGTAATCTAATCAATTCTAACATTTAATTTTCAATAGGCTCTTCTCCTGTCTTGTTTTACATACAGTTCCATCCCTGCTCATCAGTGCTGTAGAAATATCAGCCAGGCTCGGGGGTCTGTGTCTAGGAACAGGCAAGAAATTTGTTTGAAATCTGCTTGGGTATAATTTTCTGAAGCCTGTACCTAATAACAGAATCACAGCATAGCTCTGTCAGAGATAAGAACATTGAGTAATATCTGTAATCAACAATTAATAATTATTCTTGTCAGTAATCAATTCTAACAAGTTTAATTTTTAATAGGCTCTTCCTGTATTGTTTTACATACAGTTCCAAATGCCCATCAGTGCTGTAGAAATATCAGCCAGGCTCGGGTCTGTGTGCAGGAAGAGGCATGATACCTGCAGTGGTACATAAAATTTTGAAATCTGCTTGGGTATAATTTTCTGAAGCCTGTACCTCATAACAGCACAGCTCTGTCAGAGATAGGGACATTGAGTATAAACTTAATTGAACACATATCTGTAATCAATAAGTCACTAACAAGTTTAATTCTTAATAGGCTCTTCTCTGTATTGTTTCACATGCAGTTCCATCCCTGCCCATCAGTGCTGTAGAAATATCAGCCAGGCTCGGGGGGTCTGTATGCAGGAACAGGCATAGTTGAAATCTGCTTGGGTATAATTTTCTGAAGCCTGTACCTAATAATAACATCACAGCACAGCTCTGTCAGAGACAGGGACATTGAGTATAAACCTCTATAAGATATGACAACCTGCAACAATCTGGATGTATGAGATGTTTTATTGTTTTTATGTTTCTGTATTTTTCAGGTTCTCTCTTGTTACAATCTCATTGCCCTGCCACATGTTCTATGATTATATGCTCTAACAACTTATCTGTAATCAATAATAATTTTTCTTGTCAGTAGCTCTTCTCATCAGTGTAACAAATTTCCTGTCTTGTTTTGCATGCAGTTCCAAATCCCTACCCATCAGTGCTCAGCCAAGCTCGGGTCTGTATGTAGGAAGAGGCAAGATATTTGTTTGAAATCTGCTCTGAAGCCTGTACCTAATAACAGCATCACAGCATAACTCTGTCAGAGATAGGGACATTGAGTATAAATTTAATTGAAAACATATCTGTAATCAATAAGTCAGTAATCAATTCTAACAAGTTTAATTTTCTTCTCATCAGTGTAATAAATTTCCTGTCTTGTTTCACATTTCCAAATCCCTTCACATCAGTGCTCAGCCAGGCTCGGGTCGGTATGCAGGAAGAGGCAAGATATTTGTTTGAAATCTGCTCTGAAGCCTGTACCTCATCACAGCACAGCTCTGTCAGAGATAGGGACATATATCTATAATCAATAATTCTCAATAATCAATTCTAACAAGTTTAATTTTCTTCTCATCAGTGCAACAAATTTCTTTCTTGTTTTACATGCACTTCCAAATCCCTTCACATCAGTGCTCAGCCAGGCTCGGGTCTGTATGCAGGAAGAGGCAAGATATTTGTTTGAAATCTGCTCTGAAGCCTGTACCTCATCACAGCACAGCTCTGTCAGAGATAGGGACATTGAGTATAAATTTAAATTATATTCAGAACAAACCTCTATAAGATATGACAACCTGCAACAATCTGGATGTATGAGATGTTTTGTTTCTGTATTTTTCAGGCTCTCTTGTTACAATCTTGTTTTTCTCTGCAACATTGCCATCACTATAATAATATCTGCCACATGTTATATCTAACAACTTCATAATCGATGCAAAAAAAATAAACCTGAAAGCATATCTGTAATCAATAATAACCTTGTCAGTAATTAATTCTAACTCATCAGTGTAACAAATTTCCTGTCTTGTTTCACATTTCCAAATCCCTGCCCATCAGTGCTGTAGAAATATCAGCCAAGCTCGGGTCTGTGTGCAGGAAGAGGCAAGATATTTGTTTGAAATCTGCTTGGGTATAATTTTCTGAAGCCTGTACCTACTCACAGCACAGCTCTGTCACAGATAGGGACATTGAGTATAAAATCTGTAATCAATATTGTCAGTAATCAATTCTAACAAGTTTAATTCTCTTCTCATCAGTGTAACAAATTTCCTGTCTGGTTCACATGCAAATCCCTGCTCATCAGTGCTGCAGCCAGGCTTGGGTCTGTATGCAGGAAGAGGCAAGATATTTGTTTGAAATCTGCTTGGGTATAATTTTCTGAAGCCTGTACCCATCACAGAGTAGCTCTGTCAGAGATAGGGACATTGAGTAATAATTAATAATTATTCTTGTCAGTAATCAATTCTAACAAGTTTAATTTTTAATAGGTTCTTCTCATCAGTGTAACAAATTTCCTGTCTCATGCAGTTCCAAATCCCTACCCATCATCAGTGCTGTAGAAATATCAGCCAGGCTCGGGTCTGTATGCAGGAAGAGGCAAGACATTTGTTTGAAATCTGCTTGGGTATAATTTTCTGAAGCCTGTACCTAATCACAGCACAGCTCTGTCAGAGTGTAACATATTTCCTGTCTTGTTTCACATGCAGTTCCAAATCCCTGCCCATCAGTGCTGCAGCCAGGCTCTGGGTCTGTGTGCAGGAAGTTTGTAGTTGAAATCTGCTTGGGTATAATTTTTTGAATCCTGTACCTCATCACAGCATAGCTCTGTCAGAGATAGGGACATTGAGTATAAAATTATTACTGCACTATATTTTAAAACCTGCCCCATCTAACATTGCTGTGTTTCTTCATAATCAATAAAATATTCAGAACAAACCTCTATAAGATAAGACAACCTGTAACAATCTGGATGTATGAGATGTTTTATTTTCTGTATTTTTCAGGCTCTCTTGTTACAATCTTGTTTCTCTCTTCAACATTGCCATCACTATAATAATATCTGCCACATGTTCTATGTGAACAACTTCATAATCGATGCAAAAGAAATAAACCTGAAAACATATCTGTAATCTAATCAATTCTAACATTTAATTTTCAATAGGCTCTTCTCCTGTCTTGTTTTACATACAGTTCCATCCCTGCTCATCAGTGCTGTAGAAATATCAGCCAGGCTCGGGGGTCTGTGTGTAGGAACAGGCAAGAAATTTGTTTGAAATCTGCTTGGGTATAATTTTCTGAAGCCTGTACCTAATAACAGAATCACAGCATAGCTCTGTCAGAGATAAGAACATTAAGTAATATCTGTAATCAACAATTAATAATTATTCTTGTCAGTAATCAATTCTAACAAGTTTAATTTTTAATAGGCTCTTCCTGTCTTGTTTTACATACAGTTCCAAATGCCCATCAGTGCTGTAGAAATATCAGCCAGGCTCGGGTCTGTGTGCAGGAAGAGGCATGATACCTGCAGTGGTACATAAAATTTTGAAATCTGCTTGGGTATAATTTTCTGAAGCCTGTACCTCATCACAGCACAGCTCTGTCAGAGATAGGGACATTGAGTATAAACTTAATTGAACACATATCTGTAATCAATAAGTCATACGTTCAAACGTTTATATAGGAACAATGGTGGAAATTATCAGAATCAGATTATCAGCAGCAGCTATAAAGCAGCAACAGTGTCTTCTGGATTTACCTCCAGGGTCACTGTCTTGCCTGTCAATATTTTCACAAATATCTGCATTATATGTATATTTATAATGGCTGCTTCTCTATCAGAGCTATGCTGTGATGCTATTATTAGGTACAGGCTTCAGAAAATTATACCCAAGCAGATTTCAAACAAATATCTTGCCTCTTCCTGCACACAGACCCGAGCTTGGCTGATATTTCTACAGCACTGATGGGCAGGGATTTGGAAATGTGAAACAAGACAGGAAATTTGTTACACTGATGAGTTAGAATTAATTACTGACAAGATTATTATTGATTACAGATATGTTTTCAGGTTTATTTTTTGCATCGATTATGAAGTTGTTAGATAGAACATGTGGCAGATATTATTATAGTGATGGCAATGTTGCAGAGAGAAACAAGATTGTAACAAGAGAGCCTGAAAAATACAGAAACAAAACATCTCATACATCCAGATTGTTGCAGGTTGTCATATCTTATAGAGGTTTGTTCTGAATATAATTTAAATTTATACTCAATGTCCCTATCTCTGACAGAGCTGTGCTGTGATGAGGTACAGGCTTCAGAGCAGATTTCAAACAAATATCTTGCCTCTTCCTGCATACAGACCCGAGCCTGGCTGAGCACTGATGTGAAGGGATTTGGAAGTGCATGTAAAACAAGAAAGAAATTTGTTACACTGATGAGAAGAAAATTAAACTTGTTAGAATTGATTATTGAGAATTATTGATTATAGATATATGTCCCTATCTCTGACAGAGCTGTGCTGTGATGAGGTACAGGCTTCAGAGCAGATTTCAAACAAATATCTTGCCTCTTCCTGCATACAGACCCGAGCCTGGCTGAGCACTGATGTGAAGGGATTTGGAAATGTGAAACAAGACAGGAAATTTATTACACTGATGAGAAGAAAATTAAACTTGTTAGAATTGATTACTGACTTATTGATTACAGATATGTTTTCAATTAAATTTATACTCAATGTCCCTATCTCTGACAGAGTTATGCTGTGATGCTGTTATTAGGTACAGGCTTCAGAGCAGATTTCAAACAAATATCTTGCCTCTTCCTACATACAGACCCGAGCTTGGCTGAGCACTGATGGGTAGGGATTTGGAACTGCATGCAAAACAAGACAGGAAATTTGTTACACTGATGAGAAGAGCTACTGACAAGAAAAATTATTATTGATTACAAATAAGTTGTTAGAGCATATAATCATAGAACATGTGGCAGGGCAATGAGATTGTAACAAGAGAGAACCTGAAAAATACAGAAACATAAAAACAATAAAACATCTCATACATCCAGATTGTTGCAGGTTGTCATATCTTATAGAGGTTTATACTCAATGTCCCTGTCTCTGACAGAGCTGTGCTGTGATGTTATTATTAGGTACAGGCTTCAGAAAATTATACCCAAGCAGATTTCAACTATGCCTGTTCCTGCATACAGACCCCCCGAGCCTGGCTGATATTTCTACAGCACTGATGGGCAGGGATGGAACTGCATGTGAAACAATACAGAGAAGAGCCTATTAAGAATTAAACTTGTTAGTGACTTATTGATTGCAGATATGTTTTCACAATAAAGTTTATACTCAATGTCCCTGTCTCTGACAGAGCTGTGCTGTGATGTTATTATTAGGTACAGGCTTCAGAAAATTATACCCAAGCAGATTTCAACTATGCCTGTTCCTGCATACAGACCCCCCGAGCCTGGCTGATATTTCTACAGCACTGATGGGCAGGGATGGAACTGCATGTGAAACAATACAGAGAAGAGCCTATTAAGAATTAAACTTGTTAGTGACTTATTGATTGCAGATATGTTTTCACAATAAAGTTTATACTCAATGTCCCTGTCTCTGACAGAGCTGTGCTGTGATGTTATTATTAGGTACAGGCTTCAGAAAATTATACCCAAGCAGATTTCAACTATGCCTGTTCCTGCATACAGGCCCCCCGAGCCTGGCTGATATTTCTACAGCACTGATGGGCAGGGATGGAACTGCATGTGAAACAATACAGAGAAGAGCCTATTAAGAATTAAACTTGTTAGTGACTTATTGATTACAGATATGTGTTCAATTAAGTTTATACTCAATGTCCCTATCTCTGACAGAGCTGTGCTGTTATGAGGTACAGGCTTCAGAAAATTATACCCAAGCAGATTTCAAAATTTTATGTACCACTGCAGGTATCATGCCTCTTCCTGCACACAGACCCGAGCCTGGCTGATATTTCTACAGCACTGATGGGCATTTGGAACTGTATGTAAAACAAGACAGGAAGAGCCTATTAAAAATTAAACTTGTTAGAATTGATTACTGACAAGAATAATTATTAATTGTTGATTACATATATTACTCAATGTTCTTATCTCTGACAGAGCTATGCTGTGATTCTGTTATTAGGTACAGGCTTCAGAAAATTATACCCAAGCAGATTTCAAACAAATTTCTTGCCTGTTCCTACACACAGACCCCCGAGCCTGGCTGATATTTCTACAGCACTGATGAGCAGGGATGGAACTGTATGTAAAACAAGACAGGAGAAGAGCCTATTGAAAATTAAATGTTAGAATTGATTAGATTACAGATATGTTTTCAGGTTTATTTCTTTTGCATCGATTATGAAGTTGTTCACATAGAACATGTGGCAGATATTATTATAGTGATGGCAATGTTGAAGAGAGAAACAAGATTGTAACAAGAGAGCCTGAAAAATACAGAAAATAAAACATCTCATACATCCAGATTGTTGCAGGTTGTCTTATCTTATAGAGGTTTGTTCTGAATATTTTATTGATTATGAAGAAACACAGCAATGTTAGATGGGGCAGGTTTTAAAATATAGTGCAGTAATAATTTTACACTCAATGTCCCTATCTCTGACAGAGCTATGCTGTGATGAGGTACAGGCTTCAAAAAATTATACCCAAGCAGATTTCAACTACAAACTTCCTGCACACAGACCCAGAGCCTGGCTGCAGCACTGATGGGCAGGGATTTGGAACTGCATGTGAAACAAGACAGGAAATTTGTTACACTCTGACAGAGCTGTGCTGTGATTAGGTACAGGCTTCAGAAAATTATACCCAAGCAGATTTCAAACAAATGTCTTGCCTCTTCCTGCAAACAGACCCGAGCCTGGCTGATATTTCTACAGCACTGATGATGGGTAGGGATTTCGAACTGCATGAGACAGGAAATTTGTTACACTGATGAGAAGAACCTATTAAAAATTAAACTTGTTAGAATTGATTACTGACAAGAATAATTATTAATTATTACTCAATGTCCCTATCTCTGACAGAGCTATGCTGTGATGGGTACAGGCTTCAGAAAATTATACCCAAGCAGATTTCAAACAAATATCTTGCCTCTTCCTGCATACAGACCCAAGCCTGGCTGCAGCACTGATGAGCAGGGATTTGCATGTGAAACAAGACAGAAAATTTGTTACACTGATGAGAAGAGAATTAAACTTGTTAGAATTGATTACTGACAATATTGATAACAGATTTTATACTCAATGTCCCTATCTCTGACAGAGCTGTGCTGTGATTAGGTACAGGCTTCAGAAAATTATACCCAAGCAGATTTCAAACAATGTCTTGCCTCTTCCTACATGCAGACCCGAGCCTGGCTGATATTTCTACAGCACTGATGGGCAGGGATTTGGAACTGCATAAGACAGGAAATGTGTTACACTGATGAGAAGAGAATTAAATTACACTTGCAGCAAATATTTATTTACCTTGATTGCTGTCTCTGCTGAAATAATCTGGGCTGCCTGCTGCGGGTTGATTCCCAACTGCCAGATTCCTGTGCCTGAAATCACACTGAGAGGCTGGATAAAACTCTCCCACAGTTGCATATGTTATGCAAATTATTCTGCCCCAGTGCCTCAACAATACAATCATAAGTGCAATCTCTAAATTTTTGCCTTATAAAATACATGACAAGCTCATTCAAATATAAATAGTCGGAATAAGATACAAACTCTGGATTGAAATCTTCACCACTGTACAAATTCCCATTATCAGTTGTAACAAATTCAATCTTCTTATTTTTAGATATCTTGTTAATAATTTTATTTGAATATTTATAATGTCTCCAATTTAAACTCTGAGATGCAATCATGGGCATCCTATACTCAAAACAATGCTCATAGCAATTGTTGAACCAATAATTGTCAAACAATTTCAACCTTAAATAATAATGGCACCTGTCTGTATAAAAATTAACAAAGGATCCAACAATTCTCCTGAACCTGCTGTAGACAAGCTTTTCAAAATTGCTGATAAAGTTGAGATATAGGCATTGGAATGGCCTGTCACTGGCAAGCACCCACTGCATCTCAGTCTCATTCTGTACAGCAAACAGGTCATACTCGGACAGGCCAAAGAATCTAAGCTTCAAATCATCAACAAGTGACTTAGATTTTATGTATTTTGAAATACATCTTCTCTCAAAAAATCCTGTGTCAAGATTATCCATGCAATTAGATAGGATACACACTGCCTTCTATAAGTTAATTGCTTGCTGCTGCTGCTGCCTTGTATTCCTCAGAAACTGCTTATGTGCTCAGAACTTGTTGTGCCTGTTAAACAAAAATAAATATTAGAATTTTATTATGTTTATTATAAAAAATTTCTTGGGGTTCAAATCAAAATTCTATGCTTAATAAAAAAATATCAGTTGGGTTCAGCAGTGTGTTTTGTATATTTAGTGTGTGTGTGTGTGTATGTGTGTTAATATTTTTTGGCTTTGATATTTATATAAAATTTCTTGGGGTTCAAATCAAAACTCTATACTTAATAAAAATATCAGTTGGGTTCAGCAGTGTGCTTTGTGTGTGTGTGTGTGTGTGTGTGTGTGTGTGTGTGTGTGTGTGAGAGAGGGTGGCTTAGTTTTAGGTGTGGGCAAAAAAAATATCAAGAGGGGCATATTTTTAACAAGCTTATGGACAACAATCTGACAGAAGTGCCTTTTGTAAGTGTGGACAAATCAATCTGAGGGGGCTCATCATTTCACAGGAACTTCCCGAGGGCATTTTTACAAAAATCTTGGATTAGACGGAGTACCACACTTGAGCAAAAAGCTCATATGGGCATGTTGAGCAAGTTTTAAGTGTAGCCAAATCTGCCTGAGGGGGGTTCATCATTTCTCGTCCTGGTTGTAGCACAAATCACACTACTGCTATAATTCATTAGAAAGTAAGCACAATTGGTAAGTACAATGTCAACTGTCCATGGGCGCCACTTTCTTTAATTTCTACTCTGAGGGAGGAGCAAGATAAATATCCAAAATATCTGGATTACTTCCGAGCCTGCAGAGTAATCCGGGTTCGACTCTTGGTTGAGCCTGCATTTTTCACTTAAATTGCCATGTATAGCAATTTAGTATATAATAATTAGGGCATAAAATTTTGTACACCCCCCACCCCCATATATATATATATATATATATATATATATATATATATATATATATATATGTAACAGATATGCTGTTTGTGTTAACATAAAATTCGATTCTTACTGTACTTAAAAAAAAGAAAACGCTGTTTGCAATTTTTTTTTACAAAGGAAGTTTGTATGGGCCTCACACACACACACAGCCCAGGGGGTAAAGGCGGCTGGAGCCAGGTGTCAATCACACCACCTCCACAGAAAGGCCGATATCATGGAAGTGTGCAGCCCTAACTCCACATCCCCTCTGTGCCATCATGCCATCTTACAATATGCAGAGTCGCGATTAGCCAAAAGTGGCAGAAATGGGAAGTAAAATAAACTTAATCCATCAGTTAACAATATGCAGGAGGATGTTTTTCACTGTATGAACTGTTAGAGATGTGCGATTCGAAACTAATACTGCTATGTATAACTTTTGAACAACGGACGTCCCAATTCTACTTGTTTTCTAAGGATTGAGCTAAAAGCTCTGGAGAAGTTCTTGAACGAGAAAAGTTGAACAACTTTCTGAAAATACGTCTCAGCCTTTGAAGGGCAAAATGGAAGATCAAGTGTTCAAGAACATCGCCAAAATTTTGGGGAAATGACTTTCTTGCCGGGAAATAGGTAAACAAAAAACACAACTGAAGATAATGATGGACTTCTAGGAACTAACTTGCAAGGACGTTTTGCAGGGGCATGCTTTGAACTTTTCTAAAATTTACTTCAAATATTTATTTTGGGAGTTTGTAACAATATATTGCCTGCTCTAACGGATCTGCTGCGAAATCAGTGATTCCTGGATTTTAATTGTGGGGAAAATATTGAGGTTTGATATCTCCCATCCATGTATTTGATCGTCATTATAATTGATCTCAAAACCTAAAAATAATATATTTAAACTGTGCTGTGAGACCACGGCAAACCTGTATTGTTAGCAGCAGGTTATCTTAAAGTAGCTTTATTGTTTCCATATTAACACCGCCATGAGCAGTTTTAATATTTTTTCATGTAATTTTTAAAATATTCCTTCCATATAAATGCACCGTAGTAAATTCCAGAAATAGGAAGTAATCTATCCCTTGCAAATACTTCACCGGTGTACCTTTATAACGTTAGTTCAGAGTAATTCTGAATAGTTCCCGAGCCAGTACCGATCGTGTTAGGTCCTGTAGGACTGGTAAACCTGTCACCTTTCCCGCTTGGCAATTCCTGTGCCAATCAGAAGAGAGGAAAAACTCTCCTGCTAGACAGGGAGGAACAAGTGGAAAGCAGCGAAGCATCGTTTACACACGTGGTGTTGAAATTTCGTAGTTTAATCCTCACTTTTTAAAAATGCTATTAAAGAAGTTTATTTTGCACAATTGTCGTGCCAGTGGTTAGTGTGCTGAACGACGTATACACACACACAGAGGTACAATGTTCTTCCATGATCTCCATCGCATGCCATGAATGATCTTAAACCATTCATTTAAGATCATTGCAAGTAATCTGTATGGTAAGAGCAAACATTAAAATAGCAGAATAAAGGAGCTAAATTAGTTTCTCAGGATAGTTGCGTAGTTGCGATTGCTCCAAAGCTTGTCTCTCAACCTAAAAACTGGTGTGTTATTTTCAGTTTGGCTCGACGCCTCAGATCTATCGAGTGTAGGTCCTTATCTGGATGAACATGAACTATGATAGGCATAGTTCCAAAGGTCAGTTGAGCATGTAGTCACCTCACACTCAGGATAAGATGATGATATTATCAGAGAGGCATAAATAATCATCGAAGCTGAAAGAAATAAACCCTTTGTTTTCCGAAGCGAATCAATGCCATGTTATTTATTCCAAGATCTCAATCTTTGAACAAAATTTGGCAAGAGGATTTTACTTCTGCAGTTAGTGATTTCAAAGTCGTTTGGATACGATAGAGCACTTATAAAGGATCCAGGTTACAATGATTTATGTCTATCTTAAAAAAAAAAAATACTATTTTCTGCTATTACATTAAACAAGGAACGACATACTCAGGAGTGAATATATCTTACATGCTAGATACTGAAATGGCTACAGAAAACAAGATGGAACCCTAGACCCCTTGATTACAAGGCAAGGACGCTACCACTGCACCATCGGGGAGGCCAATGATGATCATTTAAATTGATACTAGAAACAAATTATTCTAACCAACCAAATCATTTCATCATGCTAATGATCACACATTGTGACCTTACTGTAGTACACACCTTGCAGTATTGCCGGACTCTGTGGCAAAGTTGTTAGCACAGCGCGCTACGACGCCAGTGGACCCGGGTCCGAATCCCGGTGTTCTTTGTGAGTGTCCCTTCATCAATTTTACCATATACCCATCCTCATCTTCGCGATTAACCAAAAGGTGGCTGAAAATCGAAGTAAAATAAACCAAATCAATCAATCTATCAACCTTGCAGAATTTTTCAAAGAATGCTTTAGTGAAGACAATCTGAATGCACTTTCTTCGGAAAGGCACTAGCAAATTAGAGAATTAAAAGATTTTGGTTATACTCATCCATAATGAATAGAAATATTGAACAAGGTTTACAAATGAAAGTTACAAAATAAAACAGGAGCTCTTAGAAGCTTGAGAAGACAATTGGTACAAGTTGAAGAGGAGCGACTGTAATTTATTAGAAACTGAATTTCGGAAGTTAGATATTTTAACAAATTAGAATTATTTCATTTTCAAATAGTAGCATTCAAGTTTTTGTGATGTGACATTGGAAGTCAGGGAATCAATAAAAATTTGGTATTTAAATCGAATTATATTTTTGCAAAGGAAAAATTACATCTTCTAAGATACCAGGGAAATCATGCTGCGGCCCTGCTTCTACAGGCTACAAGTTGGCCAGTCATATGGTCGGATGTTGCCCAAAGATTGCTGCTGTGTTTGCATAAGGTTTTATGTTGTTTCTACTGTAATCCAGTAACATACAACAGGTTTTATCCGTTGTTCCCGCCTTCACTGAAATGTGCCATACAGCGTTATTCGGTGGAATGCTTCAATTCAGTTTATATTTATTAAAAAAGGATTCCAAATGCAGAATTAGCAATTTTACATTGAAATGTACTAACAAGATTATATAACGACATAAAGTAAAATTATATGCGTTAAGTTAAATTTTAACACGACTGCCTTCTAAAATGTACCTGATTTTCAAAAATGTCTCTTTTCGGTGTTGTGTGCAATTTTATTGGGTTGGTAGTCTGTGGAACAGGGACAGTTTTTCATATGCAGTATTTAACACCCAACATATACTTATATAGTACAGGGAGTCCATAAAGTCCTGCAAAAAACTAAAACTCTATAACTTTTTAGCTGTTGCGTTTAACAATACACATTTTTTTGGGTGAGAAGGGTGGAAGTTTAAAGTTTTGTTCTGGCAACACTGCTCAGTGACGCTTGCACTGGTAATCACGTGATCATGTGACTTAAGATGACGTCCATCCAGGAAAAGGCACATTGTGTTCTGTGGTTTGCAGAGTTAAAATCTTGTGTTTCAGTGCAGAGAAAGTTCCAGACAACATATGGGAAACCACCCCCAGCAAATTCAAGCATCAAGAGATGGTATGAAAAGTTCAAGGCAACGGGAAGTGTGTCAGATTTGCAACGCAGTGGAAGGCCAGGATCGAGTGATTGGTCAATTTTTCTTCGAAGAAGACACGGTAAATGGCAACAAGTATCTGAACATGCTACAGACATTCCTTGTGCCAGAACCTAATAGGTTAGGCATCATCAATGACGTCCACATGCAATAAGATGGGGCGCCGCTGCATTTTGACCTTGAAGTTCGGCAGTTTCTTAACGAACAATTTCAAGGTAGATGGATTGGCCGAAGAGGGCCCACACCTTGGCCTGCAAGATCACCAGACTTGACACCTTGCGATTATTGGTTGTGGGGACATGTAAAGACCGAGGTGTATTCACAGAAACCAGCTAATCTGGATGACCTAAAAGAAAAAATAAGAGATGTGATTCTGAATATCCCAGGAGAGCACCGTCAGAACGCAATTCTCGGTTTCACAAAAAGACTGCAACAGTGTTTGGACGTGAATGGTGCACAATTGGAAGTTTGGCGATGAACCTAACAAGCAGGAAATAAACTTTGAACCTTGCTGTAAGTACACACAAAATATTTTGTTAATAAACTTAATAGTTTTCAAGTTATAGAGTTTTAGTTTTTTGCAGGACTTTATGGACTCCCTGTACTGAAATACATCTTATGTGAGGTTGAAAGTTATATATTTAAATGAGTTGTGAAAAAGCCTTTCAATACTCCAAAAATTATAGCTACACATCCATAGTTTGAAAGTACTACTAGATAATATGTAAGAACAATTATTACCAAAAATATTCATATTCAACGATCATAGAGAATTTTAGGCAGTGCCAAAGTAAATGGCAAATATGAATAATCTTTTATTGAAAAGAACGAAAGCAAACAACGCAAGGCTTGAAGTGTAATATTTTGTTCTTCTAAGAAGTAAACAAGACATTATTTTCGTACCAAGCCTTGTTCCACGTCAAAAATGTATCTTCTGCTTCCATCAAGTGGATGGACGATTTGGCAAATGAGACTGTAACTCCGTGCACAAGATACTTAATATGTTTGAACGCAGGAGTCGAAGGTTAAATGGTACTTATTTCGTTCGTTACTGATTTTCATTGTTCGGTGAGCAAACAAGGTTTAGTTTCTTCCTTCCTCTCGGTCACTTCGAGTGGAAGATCGCCGTAAATGAAAACCTGAGGAACGGAAGAAGAAAAGATGAGAAAACTCTGTAGAGGCAAGAATAAGAGGTAGTAATTCCCACTGGGGACATGAAATCAATCTCCATTCGCTTGCATGGCTTACGGCTCCTTTTCTCTCTCACTGTCCCATTCGTTATCGGGACAAAGAGGGCAGAAATGAAAAGGATGGAATTCGAGACAAGAAACCAGCAAAGGAAGAGTGTGTGTTCTTACCATGATAAGCTAAGCCAGCCTGGAAAGAACCTATTTATCTTTGGTTCGACCTCTCAGTTACCCAATTGCCATCGGACTTTTCGATCAGAGGGAACAGCCCCTTTTTCTCAACTCGCGAGAAAAAAAAATTGAGAAAACACGCCCCACGCTATTAAACAGATAAGCAGATTGATGACGAAATAAATTGTCTCACTCCCTTAGGTCACTGATAGCAAATATAAGGGAGGAAGTAAAATGATTTTCTTCGTTTTACTTTCACCGTTGATTAATTTTTCCAAGGGATGTCCAATTACATTCAATGGAAGCAGAAATGTGGTGTACTATAAATGTATTTATTTTAAAATGATTATGTCAACCTATCAAAATTCTCAGAGAGCTGTAGTGGTATGTTCGATATACCGTCTGACAGCCGCTCGTACGATTCGAATTAGATTCCCATGGTTCTTCTCAGGTAGAAAGAAATTTTTTTCAAAAATTTCCCTGCATAAAGCGACTCTGGGGCTCACTCAGCATTTAATAATTTGTATCTGGGAAGCATCCCTACGGGCAAAGGTGGCAGGAGCGTGTTGTTATTTACACCACTTTCATTATGGCTCAAAATATTAACTCGATAGAATAATAATACGAGGTTACCCAAGTGACGTAGAGTTTGGTGTGGTTATTTTTTATTGTATTACTTAACATTGCAGTAAGGGCGGGTTAAACTTGATGCACTGGAACTTGTAATACTATTGGGTCTGGGGACGAGGATAAATAGACCTAACAGTGTTGCCAAATCAGAGGATTTGAAAAACTTCCAAAACAATGTTGAAAATACCTATTTCGTTTCCAAAACCACTTTAATTTTTGTAAGACGAAAGGCAGAAGAAAATAATAGTTGTGACTTCTCTTGACATGTTTAAAGTTAGTGACCATAATACACTGCATATAATATTGGCAATGCTGGCAAGTAGCTGACTTTCAACCTCACAATCGATGATCCCGACTTCAAATGCCTACTTGAGCATGGGTTTTCATCATATCATGTGCGATTAAGCAAAACTGGCAGAAAGTGACGCCAAATAATAACAATACAAATAATAATGACAACTGTTAAAATCTTTAGATATTAATATGAGTCAGTGGCGTATTCTCCCATGTTACCTGGTTTACATATTTACGGTTGAAATTTGCAGGAAAATTTTAAGTTGTCGGACTTATGTGTTTGTTTTATTTGTAGGCCTGCATTGGTGTTTTATTTCTATTATATAATACCTACCACTGCTACGGCTGTGGAATGAATTTAGAGAAGAGATTCAGGAAGAAATGAAATCCATAAAAAATTTTTTTTTTTCTTATTTTCTGCCACTTTCTGCTGCAATGAAGTGGGCGCATATTGAAGTCAGTACCTACTAAGACCAGTGCTTGATGTAAAGTTCACAACCTCTACATCTAATCCAGATGTGCAACTCTTCAAGCAATTCAGAGATCAATGGCCCAGAATATGTGTGACAATATTTGAGAGAAGAGCTATACATTAAATTGTAGGACAATCTCTTCATAACATTCGTAACCTATTATTACAGTTTATTTGAGTTTTCTGCAACAAAGACAGTAGAGATGACTACAAGAAAATTCCTGTAGTTGACTGTAATATTTCTGAAGGGTCCTTCTAATGGTACATCATTCCACTACACAGGTACCTTTCAACACGCCAGGTGGGAGTCAAAAGCTACTACAAAAAATCATTTTTCGGAAATAATAGCACCCGAAAGAATCAGGAGAAACAAACCCTTCGAGAGACATGTTTGATTATCGTAAACTTAGTTCATATGTCCATATACTGTGGAATGACTTCATGCTTCTTCAAGCATTGGCATAATATTCAGACATTCACGTTTATCAGGTGGCTTGACGCATATTAACAGGCCATTTGTAGTGCTCGGCTCGTGAGAGTAGATTATGAGTAGTATTGTTTCATATTCTGATCCACCAAACTAACTAACTCTCTAGCCTTCTTTAACCCGAAGGTTCATGGCTGCAGCAACACTGGCCTTCCATCTGTCCCTATCTTCAGCAAGATCTATATAGTCTTTTCCATCCCTACCGATTTACTTTAGGTCTATCTCAACGTTGTCCCTCCATCTTCGTCTTGGCCTTCCTACAGGTCTCTTACCATCAGGTATCCAACAAGAATCCTGTAAACTCCTCTTTCCTCTCCCATTCGTGCCACATGGCCTGCCCACCTAAGTCTTCTTGATTTAATCATTCTAATAATATCTGGACATGAATACAAATTATGTACTTCTAAATTATGTAACCTTCTCCACTCACCTGTCTCCTCATTCCTTTTACGTCCAAATATTTTCCTAAGGATCTTATTTTCAAATACTCTCAATTTACGTTCCTCCCTCAATGCAAGGGAGCAAGCCTCACACCCATACAACACCACAGGCAAAATTACTGTTTTGTACATTTCAACTTTTAGCTTCTCAGATATTAAACGAGAAGACAAAAGTTTATGAAGAGAGAAGTAACATGCATTTCCTGAATTAAGCCTACTTTTTATTTTCTCTTTAATATAATTTTCATTTGTTAATATTACTCCTAAGTATTTGAATTTGGAAACTGGTTCAAACGAATTGTTATCAATAATTAGATTTTGATTATTACCTTACACATTCTGATGCACCTGGTATCTAAAAGTAATGAAAAGAGTATGGAGTGGAGAAAGTTTCATAATACTGAACTGCATAAATTACATGCACCCCTGATAGTATTGAAATAATTAATCAAGAAGATTTGGGTTCACAAACCATGCAGGGTCGCCTTGTAGGGTCCCGGGTTCGATACCCGGTGGAGGTACATTGAACAGTGGTTCGGATCCCACTTTAAACTGTACACACAGAGAACTAAATGCATCATATCGATTGATGCAGCAGAACGCATCCATTGATGCACTAAAGTGTATTTTATGGCCCCTGCGAAGAATCAGATTCACATCTGATGCATTTTGGTGCATTTCTGTATGTCGTAAAAGAAACACCAAAGTGCATCATGTGATGCAAATTAGTATTTCTTTCAGTGGAGATACACTTAAATGCATCGGTTGATGCACCTCGATGCACCTTCCTGCATCTTTATGGATGATGCACTTAAACGTTTGGTTTGAGCTACATACTTTATGTAGCTCAGACCAAACGTTTAAGTGCATCATCAGAAATGATGCAGGGAGGTGCATCAAAACGCATCAAGGTGAAACAAAACGCATCAAGGTGAAACAAAACGCATCAAGGTGAAACAAAACGCATCAACGGATGCATTAAAGTGCATCTCGACTGAAAGAAATCCTCATTTGCATCACATGATGCACTTTGGTGTTTCTTTTACGACATACAGAAATGCACCAAAATGCATCAAATGTGAATCTGATTCTTTGCAGAGGCCATAAAATACACTTTAGTGTATCAATGGATTCGTTCTGCTGCATCAATCGATATGATGCATTTAGTTCTCTGTGTGTAGATTCAGTCACGATTAACCTATCTCTTCATAAAACGGACTTAAAAAAAAAAATCAATCAATTATGGGAGAATTTAAAATTTACAGGGTTTTTGGTGGGGATCCTGAAGGCCAAGACGAAGATGGAACGACAAATATTAAGATGGGCCTGAAGCAAATTGGTAAAGATGGTCAAGAATGTATCTTGCTCAGAAGAGGGACAGATTCTACAGCAATCAACCTTAAGAACGCCAGAATGTTAGCTCATTAGTGGTACCTATTGTTTAAAAACAAAATAGTCCCCTCATGTCTAAAAATAGTAAAAAGAAGTATACATGTAAAACATAATTGGTATTTCATTAATAACTTCAAGGGCTTGTGTGCACCACATAAACAAGTCAAATTGGTCTGATATTTTGAACACTTTAGTTTAATCCCCAACAGAACCAATTTAGCGGGTACGTTTCAACTGATCACAAAATAAAAAAAATAGGGCCCACCCTAATTTATATATCCTCTGCCACGGTCTCCTATTTCTGTTTCTTTCACATATACACTCACTTAAACACCAGTCATCCCTTTGTTATTGTAATTAAATGCCTGAATAGTTGCGTTTTGGAATAATAATTATTAATAAACAAATGTACCTCCATAAAACTCAAAGCCCTTACCTGAAGTAAACCAATGAGCAAATGTAGAATTTGAACACTATTTTTATAACTATTTCAAACAGTTCAGGAAGGGCTATCCTTTCTAGCACACACAGAGAGAGGGGGGCGGGAGGGATGGAGAGAGATGTGGCAGAGTGGAAGAGACAGTTTGTTGCTAAAAAAAAAAGCCGCGAATGGTGTTTTTATTGATTTGTTAGTTACTTCACGTTTCCCAACGATGGAGATAAAAATATAAAGAAAAATGAATGTTTGAAGAGAGAGGGGAAAGGAAGGAAGTTCCAGCGGCAATCGCAAAACCAGAACAGAAAAGCATTCATTATTTTTGGAAAGTTCCAAATTCTAAATGATGACCTCCCGAATGTGAGTTCATGACCCTAATCATTGGCCCAAGATGGTTTTCTCCTAGATGTTGTGTGGCGTATTATCAAAATTCTAATTTCGTATCTACTTTAACCTTTCCAATTTCAATCCTGTTGCATAAATTGTAAAATCAAATGATAACAAATATGTAGTTAACAAGGATAAATAGAAAAAAAGTCAAATTAATTATGTAAGGATACACGACACCACTGTATGGGTTCCAGAGAAAAATGTTGGTACAAATTAGTTTACATTACACCCAAGCTTTTTGACTCAACGAGCAAGAATTCAAATGTATTCAAAAAGTGTTCATTGTCGAGTAATGCCACTCATAGAATCTGTCATGCTGCCTAGTTAAAAAGTCTTCGTCTATTGAACTTCTCTATTTCCAACACTTTTTATGGCTTTTATCAAACGAGTATTAAGATTGCTTTCGTTATCTTTCAAGTGTCTTTATATTTCTCGTTGCTTAGTGTGATTTCAGAAAAAATCGTCTTTAGGTGACGACTGACTTATAAAAATGTTTTAAAATATCACAATTAGATGGACACTCAAAAATCTCTCAGTTTTTTTAATACTTCTTTGTACAATTCAGCATTAGCATATTTGAAGTATGTACCGGTGTATGCTTTGAAAATGACCAAATTTTCACAGTATAGCTCTTGGTGTTTTAAGTTTACTTTATGCACAGTAAGGCCCGAAACACTATGTGCCTCCACCGGGAATAGAACCCAAGGCACCTTGATTACATATACTATAGCTGTGTTTAATGCTCTGCACTGGCCTGGAATAACATAAAGCCGATTGAAAAATTAGGAATATAAGTTTGTATTTCCTCGATGAAAAGAACTATCTACGCAGTAGCACCAACTTCCAATATACCGAGTGTCCCAAATGTCGCTTGACCGAGAAATACATATTTGTATTTATTTATTAAATTATTGTTGATTTAATAACACAAGTATTGTTTTCAAATACAAATATTTATTTCTCGGTCATTCGACTTTTGGGACACCCGGTATATTAGGGATTTGGGAAAGATTGAAATAAACGATATATAATAATAATAACCCATGACGCGACAGCCCTCGAACGGTCTTGGTGTATTTCCCGACTACCAGTCTCCCTCCCACAATCCTACCTAGAGGTGTGGATGTCTTCAACCGGTATAGGGGTGACTTGGCGTCAGCACGTCGAACCCTCAGTCGTTATAGGTGATATCCGACACCGGGGTACCCTACTCACTGGTATCTTCCACGGCTAATTCATGGCTTATTGGAGGATAACCCAAACAGGCGGATGCAATTTAGTGAGATCGTGCTGAACGAAATTCGAGAAAATCCAATAATTTTGGATAATACGAGGTGGACAGATGAAGCTTCTTTCAAATTATCCGGTCATATTAACAGACATAATTGTGTTTACTGGTATAGTGAGAACATGCATTTAACATTAGAGCAACAACTAAACCATCCTGGTGTCACTGTTTGGGGGTGGTATTTCAAGTTCTAGTGTTTTAGGACCAATTTTTTGAAGGAACAGTCACAAGCGATAAGTATCTCGAAATGCTAATGAATCAAGTTGTTCCACAGTTATAACAACTGCCTAATTCACATAACCTGTACTACTTCCAACAAGATGGGGCCCCCTCCACATTATGCAAGAGCAGTCCGTGAGTATCTCCCTGAAACATTTCCTGAGAAATGGATTGTCCGAAGAGGACCAATTGATTGGCCAGCACGTTCACCTGACTTTACCCCAATGGATTTTTTCTTTTGGGGAGTACTCAAGGACAAAGTTTATATTCGAAAACCATGAAGTGTCGGTGATTTGAAAAATTTACATAAGCGATGCATTTCAAGAAATTAATACACAAGGAGACTTATGCAAAAATGTTTGTCGAAGCGTGAAAGGTAGACTTCAAAGGTGTGCAAATTGTGATGTACAGCAGTTTGAGCACCTGCGTTGATAAAATTTTCAGTGCTTTAGTATTGTATTATTGTATAGGCTAAAATAAAATTTAATTGTATTCGTAAATATAATTGTATATGTAATCTCAAATAAATGTTATCATTTACTGTCCGCCTACTTTTGGTTCACTCTGCACACACACATATACACATATACGCACATATGTAAAGAATATATAAAATATGCTCTTCTTGCGAATTTTTTTTGGGAGTGGGTTAGAATTAAATGCATTTTATGCCGAATATCAAGATAAGGTTTCAGGATTGCATTCATCTCAAACGAGTCAACCAAATGCCATTAGAAATTACTTCTCCCGCCGAACGGCATCGTAACCCGTTGTGAAGAAAAGGACACATTTCCTTTATGGTGCACTACATGTTTTTCGCGTTTCCAGTTGAATGCTAAATAATTCGTGACGTTATAATGGCAGCAAACCAATCAGAAACCACACACACTGAGCAAGGTATTTGCAGTACATACAGATCCCATTTCCGCGGTGTGTAAACTTAGGAAATGGTACACAGAATGCTGTGTTTCATTAACGCGACTAAAGCGGAAAGAGCGAGGTTTTGCTTTGTTTTCAACAAGGAAAATTAGTACAATGCAGCCGTCTTCAATCGCAAAGCTTGGGTTTTTACGGCTCAGATTCGTGTGTTTTCTGCCTAGCGGGATATTGTGGATAAATTTTAAGAGTAGAGATAGCGTTAAGCAGGTGAGATGCATGACATTCGACATCATTTCCCAGTAGCCTACTCGAGTGATGGAAACCTTCAACGTCTTGTCTTCTTATCACCGTCTGTCTTCTGAGCTCTAAAATCACCTGAAAATCTTGACATCCTAGGTTTTCAAAATATTTTCCTATTCTATACTCCCAAACATAAACAATGCAGTACACAAATGCTTATCTTGTAGATGTTTGCTTTTCATCCTCATCTGAGGACACTTGGATTGATATATTTTTTGACACGTTACCTTCTTCATTCTTGCAATCATTTTTGCTCTGTTATGTTAATTGGACTATTGTTTTAAAAATATATTTATGTTTTTCATATCTTCTGCAACATTATTACAGTATTAATAATTTAAACTGAATGTGGCATGAAGGTGATTTACAACATATTATTTTTTAGAACTTAAATGGGAAGTTTTAAGCGTATTAAGTATGAAAACAAACTGCGTTTACAAAGAACAGTACAAAACATTACTTAATTGTGTTTGAACTACTTGGAAAGGAAACGAAAGGAAACTCTTAGATTGTAAAATTTGTTCCACATGACAAATTTATGCCATATCCGCCTAGCGTCTTCATTTGAGGGCTATCGATACTTTTCCAGAAAACTGCAAGCAAGAATTTTTTCATCATATTGTATTTATGTACAGTTTCCCAGTGAATAAAAGAAGAAAAACGTAATAAATGATAAAAATAATTTGGGTTTTAACAGGTTAACCTTTGTTTTTCTTGAAAATAACAACATCCTAAATCCTGAAAGAATAAAATACTAAACACGGTGCTCACTACTTATAGTTACAAACTACAAGCCAATCAAGAATCAGAGATAAGCCAGATGGAAACAACATAGAAGTGTTTATCTTGACCTTGGGAAATAGCGTTGGTAGATGCATCTTGAAGGATAGGTATTTCTGCGTTTCGCACGAGAGTTAGCCTGAGGTAGAAATTGAACATTTCGAAAAACGTCCAACACTTGCTTTTACAGGTTAAAATGATAACATCTGAGGTAATCTGCGATAGCGAAGTTGTTTTAATTTGCTTCTCACGAAGGAGTTCTTATTATGAATTCAGCGATGATGAGAAAGCCAACGAAATGAAAGCACGAACTCATTTGCAATCACGATACAGAGCAAAAAACGCAACTGATGTAGTTTTTACAAGCCAGTAGTTTAAATGTATTATTTGGCTAATTATTTTTTTCTCGAATGGATCAATGATGAATATCACATCCAGTTCTTTAATGCTATGAAAGGTAGAGTAGTAATATCTGATATAGAATATCATTTATTTCCAGTATGAGCCTTTACATTTGTACATACCATACAAGGTTGAACAATTTTTAGTACAATTTTCCTCCACCCTTCCTCCTCTCAGTCTACTTCCACATTCACAATGCTTGGGAGTTCACAAACACTATTTCATTTCAACTCTTTCACTACACTTGCACTGTTACCTGAGTGATGCCTAAATTTTCTCACATTTATTTATTTATTTAGTAGCGCCTCTTTTCACACATGTTCGCTATCCCTACTGAGCTTCTTTGCTCTCTTTGCCCAGGCATAGTGTAGGAAACTTCCCAGATTTCTTATTTGCGTGATAAAGGTTGTTTAAAACTTCAGAAATTAGTAACATTAGTAATAGTAACTTGGTGTATTACATTTTATTTGATATGTTCCATAGGTAACTTTATCGATCACAAAGAAAATCTTTGGAAGTACTGATTTACACGTTACCTTCTTCATTTTTGCTCTGTTATGTTAATTGGATTATTCTTTTTTTTAAAAAAATATTTTCATATCTTCTGCAGTATTATTACATTATTAATAATTTCAATTGAATGTGGCATAATGTATGTAATTTTTAATACAAACAAATAAGAACAAATTTAACCACACATTCCTTATCTAATCTTAACCCAAACGTTACTTGTAACTAATGCAACTGTCATTGTTGACGGGGACATGCTACATCAAGTATGGACAGAGTTGGTACCACGTCACTTTTTCATCTCTAAATTAATGGTGATCATGAAATATATGAGAGAATTCATAAAGAAACGCCTTGTCTTGTCATGAATTTGAACCCAGGACTTAAGAGTTATTCTTCTTTGTAGTTTACACATAAAATATTTGTTATCACTGAGCAATAGAAACATCACAATAAGGGTTTCAATTAAGATAATGAATAAATATGTGATTAATCAATTCCCAACAGAGATGTAGGTTAAATGTTATTGTTCCGATGAGAAACGCTTCTACTTGGTGCAGTAACAAAATCAAATGTACAACTCGTCACATGAGAACCCTGGGTAGGCCTTTTGTCAGCAATATTTTCCAAGTAGAGTTTTGTTTGTTTGTTTGTTTGTTTGAGCCCACTTTTTTGCTTTTCACCGGGGATCTAACCCGGGACTCATTGATTACAATCAAACTACAGTTAAACATCTGCAATTTTCTGAAAATTTTAATTTTTGAGATTTAAAATGCATGGCAAACAATAGAATACCGAAATAAATGGAAGTAAACAGAGGTGAATATCTGCATTGCATCCTTATCAAAAATGTATCTTCTACTGAAAGAAGCAATGTTCTACTTAGCCAATACTGTATTGCAGATATATGTTTTATTCATCACATTCGACAACAACTTCTTCCAAAGGATATCAAAAACAAGACGAAAGAAATGCGTTCAGGCAGACATAGTATTGAATGTGTGGGAAATTGTTATTGACTTGAGTGGAGGAAATTTCCATTCATATTTGTTTTAATGTTTTCTTTGGCCTTTACGTTTTTCACTTCTAGCAATCTAGTGCCTCTTGTTTTTATATTTTTATAGAGAAGGAAGAAGAGTTTTCAGAGTAATATTAGCTGTTTCTTCTTCCTAACTGGTGCTCTAGCCAGTGAACCACGTCTGCCACATCCTCATTTGCATTAGAATAGCGGAAGGGTAGGGCCCAATTTACAAGAGAGAGAGAGAGAGAGAGAGAGAGAGAGAGAGAGAGAGAGAGAGAGAGAGAGAGAGAGAGAGAGAGAGAGAGAGAGAGAGAGAGAGAGAGAGACGGTCTGAATTCATTTTGTTTCGGGCTGTATTCTTTTGTTGCATCTCGTTTTTTTACATTTCTTGGCTAGCATTGATCAGAACTGTGCAAAAATACAGACGACTGAGAGGTGGTCGACTTTTAACGTAAGAAAATGTAAACTCATCTCTCGTTTGTTAACTGTTTCCCCCTTCTCTCCTCCTTTCCCCCCTTCCGCGTTACTTCCTTCCACAATACTTTCCTGAGACACATACTGGAACAGGGAGAAGTAAAAAGGGCGAGAAACCGCTGCCATTTCAGAAGATGGATTTGCTCGAAGGCAACATGGTATGATTAAGCTCACGTCCACTGGAGTTTTCTGATGCTCTGATACGCGAGAATGGCGAAGCGGATGTGTGGGCGATTTGTGTGAAATTGTGTGCGATGGATGTTGCCAACCCAACGATATTGTCACTAGGCCTCTTCTTCTTCTCGAAATTATAGGCATAATTTCATAAACGACCTCGAATTTAATTTTTTCTTACTTTACGTCGCATTTCTGTCTCTTTAAAATGGTCACTACGATGAGGGTCAATGATCAAGGAAATGTTTGCAATATTTGGGTCAATTTAATGCGTAGGTAGTCAAATCTTGACTAGTCTGAATTCAGTTTAAAATGGAATTCAAACCACCCCCATCTAGAATCAAACCCGAGACCTTCTGTAGTGGAGTTGTTAATGATCAAGTGATCCAGGGTTCGATTCCCAGGAACATTTGAGTGTTTAGGATTGCAAACTACAGATGTACTTCTTAATGGCTTTCTGCCTAGATTTATATAACTATTATAATATCTGTGGCTATTCTCTAGCTAAATCGCTCTGAAATAGTGATTTATGTCATTTACGTGATCCGAATTGTTAATTCTTTATTTCACCTTCCTGAAGATTTTTACTGAGCCTCCCCCTGTTGCCTAGGAATCAAGAGTCCTGGGTTAGATATACTGTGCAGTAAAATTGCATAGTGGTTCGAATCTCAATTTACAATCTGTCTATTCCCGATTAGCTTATATGAGCATAAAGTCAACTTAAGAGAAATTTTGACCATTTGATAACTGTAAAAACATCACCCATTTTGATTTGGGTTAAAATAAACCATAATGTCAACTCGTGACATTCCTAGTGCTATGTTAATAATCACAAGTTAGATATTGCACTGAATTATGTTTGTAGCCATGCAATTTCTTAGAAATAATGTTAATCAATTGAACAATTTGTAGAATATATTATAACTGAATATGTCCAAAATTTTTATCATCTTTGTCCAATTTGATGGTGTGACTTCCCTGCAAAATGTCGATGCATTGCTAAGAACGCATTTATCCTAGATACTACAATAATAATGTTCATTATTTCTCTATTATTATAAAGAGCCTCCCCGATGGCACAGTGTTAGCATCGTCGCATTGTAATCAAGGGATCCCGGGTTCGATACCCAGTGGAGGCACATAGTGGTTCGGATCCCACTTTAAACTGTAGGTCCAGTCCCGATTAGTCTTAATGTGCATAAAGTGGACTTAAAGCAACAAATATATTATAATATTGAACTTAACTTTCTTGTATTTCTTTTCCACTACAAACATTGATGGTACTGAATAAAGGATTATTTTTTTAAATGTATTTTTAAAACATAAATAACAACGAGAAGGGTCTAAAGCTGTTTCGGGTATTTTTTTTCAAGAACATGTATGTTGATCATGAGCATACACAGAATTAGGAATGCATCTATTGATATAGCCCAACGTGTAATTTTGGTGTCTTTGAAATGGGCGTGTCTAATCTTCTCAATTGTTGAATTTTTAATGCATCACACGGAGCAGCAGCTGATAAAAATATCCTTTTATGTATTTCTGCATGTTTTTTATGCTCCAGAAGTTTAACGTTAGCATTTTATGCACTTCAGTGTGTTATTAGAGTCAGCATGTGTGTGTCCATTGACACATTTTGCGTTCTGTATGTAAGCCAGAACTGAGTGGTCTAGTGATTATAAAAGTATTCTGCGAATCCAATTAGAATGGGCTCAATATTGGCTAAGGAATGAGTATTTTTTCTCAGTCCTTCCATGCACTTAATTATCAATATCGTTCTTCTTTAAATAATTTGATTTTATTTTTGTTATTTAGCGTCGCTTTTCTGCCACTTTTGACTAATCTCGACGATGAGGATAATATGGTGCAGAAAACTCACAAAGAACACCGATGCCCAGGGCGGGATTCGGGACTACTAGGGTTATAGTGCGTTGTGCTAACTACTCTTATTTCAATAACGTCAGAAATATATACAGCATACTTGAGGAATTCCATGGCAAAGTGTTCCTGAATCTCTATTTTTAAATTAAATAAAATGATGAGATTTTATTTTATCTTGTTAGTCAACAACTTAAAACTGCCATTAGGATAGAAATTCAAGTGTTATACGTAATTAAGTTAGAAGGTAGAAGGTATTTTACATATTGTTAGTTTATTTCAACTTTTAGATTTACTTTTGTTTTGAATTGTGTCCCACCAGTGACACCTAAAAACAATTAATATCTTTTCTAACTCTTACATTTCCCCTTCAACTCCACTTGAATACTCAAAGGTCAACTAACTTTTCTCCTTGTCTTAAATAATTTATTTTCCATAATTTGAAAATTCACAGAAATTAAAATTTCTAATCAAGTAAAGTGGTAGTGTTATATGTGTCCCACCAATGACACAAAATTGTTCACATGTTCGAAAAGTATTCTGAGGGTATGGTCATGTTGAATCAACAGTGTTAAGTTTCATAATTAATTGCACAGAAAAATGTTGCTTAAGTCTCAGTGTTGTCAAATATGTAGTCTGTACGTCGAATCCGTGACAATGGAATCCCCCATTTACAAAACTTGAACACATGCTGAAAACATCTGGCATCGTAACGTTGAATAACTCACGTGAAAACTTAATGATACACAAAACCATTTCAACGGCTTGGAAACATAGTGCGAGAGAAGTTGGCAACGGTGTGCATAGCTTCCTTCTTTTTAAAAAATCTGCATTCGATAAAGATCACGGTCGCTATCAGTCACCTGGAAGGAGGGCAAAAGAAATCTCATTCAGGGGTGCCGTTGTACTCCAAGTCACGCAATCACAACACACTACCTCACACACGAGCGCCTGCGCACGCACGCACGAACACACAAAGGAGGCGACCGTTTTTAAAATCACACGCGTCCTTCTTACTTTGAATGTCACATTTCTTTCCGCGTCCGGTAGTGAACACAATGGAGTATGGAAATTGAACGAACAATAAACCAAAATTATATTTTATATATTCAATGAGTCGATACGCTAATGATATGGAAATAGCAATCAAGCTGTTCTACACATGCTACTCCCACATGTCTGCGCGTGTGTATAAATCCGCAGGTACCAGGTTCGAGTCCCTCTTAGGAATGGCTGCTTCTTTATCAGTGTCTCTTCATTAATTTATGTGTAATCATCATGGGTGCAAGGGGTGACACTTTGTGAAGACACACAAATGTCAACCTCTCTTCCACGTAGTACACTTTGGACTGCATTTTGCAGGCTAGCGAGGCTCTGGCGTATGGACCCAGGCCAGTATAATACTCGGTGGGGCTCGTGTTGTGTGCTGTCAGTTTGCGTCTGTGATTGTCCTTTCAACCATTTCATCTTATCATCATTCATTCTTATCGTCGCGATTAGCCAATTGAGGAAGAAACTGGACGTAAAATTGATTCAGTCAATCAATATTTAATCAACATTCCTTCTCATCGTCGCGATAACCCATGAAGTCAGACAAGCGATCTTGTTTGTTTGTAAGTACACTTTATGCGCAAATAGGCTAATTGTGACTGGACCTACAGTTTGAAGTGGGATCCGAACCACTCGAGACCCCTTGATTACAAGGTGACGACTTCACATCTACGCCATCGGAGAGAGGCCAAGCAACCAGTAAACATATTATACTATGGAAAGTTCAATACATAGTATAGTTTCTATGCACAAATGCTAAGGACCGATATCTGTACTCGCTGTTATCTGTAAAGGTCGATTGATTGATTGATTTGGTTTATTTTATTTCTCTTATTTTTTTATTTTTCTGCCACTCTTTGCTAATCGCAAAGATGAGGATGAGTGATGATATGATGAAATTGATAAAGGGACAACTCGCAAACTCCCGGGTTAGGCCGGGATTCAAACCCGAGAACCTCGTACCGGGTTGTGTTAATAATTCCGCTCAAAGGGGTTTTGATCTTTGGGCGTACGATATTTCACCGTTCATCCTTGAGGGTCCGTCCAGTGAGTGGCGAATCGGAGTTAGTGCAATCGATATTATACTTTTGATTTGATTTGCTTTATTTTACTTCGCTTCTTGTGCCACTATTGGCCAATTTGCGAAGATGAGGATGAGTGATGACATGATGAAATTGATGAAACACACATGCCCAGGCCAGGATTCGAACCCGGGACCCCTGTCATCGTAGCGCGATGTGCTAACCACTCCGCCAAGGGGGTCGGCACTTATACTTTTGATACCTATGAAGGATTTAGTACAGTAAGGGTAAGTACTCTAAAAATTCAAGCAGTATACTTCTCCAGACTCCTCTCGAGTTTGCTGACGCCCCATTTCTCGGGTTCACGGGTGAATCCTCTGTGTTGAGACGGAACACTGGATTTTGGCCCCATTGACTGGCCGGGAGGTGTCCACTCTGGAGAATGTAGCTTGCTTGGGACAGATGGCTCCTAGTGCTCAAGGGGTCTTGGCTATGATTCCTCGTGTAGTTCGGATTCTACAGCCCTGAGTAGCCTATCCGAGCATGAAATGAGTTTAAACAAATATTTCGCCTGATGGTTCCGCAGCGGAATCGGTTGCTCGGATGTTGACCCTCCTATTGGCACTTGCAGCCCCTCTCTTGCAGGCTTTTCACCGTTATTTTGGAGGTGTTGCTCAAATGACCAGTGTATAAGTATAGTTTAGTGTTTGGAAGTAACTAGTTACAAGTAACTAAGTTACAAGTAACAGCTACTTCTTTTGAGAAAATGAAACTGTAACTAGTTACTTTTACAGTTACTTTGCGACACTTAAATTGCTATGTAAGTGTCATAAATTATTAGCGATTTTGGAAGTGTCTCTTGTTTCTGTAGTTTGTTCCTCAGTGACCTTATAACTTCCCCCTTCTGTAAGCAGCATCCGATAGCTTAAGATTAAGCTGAAAAGAGACGTACTGCAATATTTCAGTGTTTTCATGAAATAATTCAGCAATACTGGTAGTATGAACGAAACTGAAGAAGACGAGAGATAGCAATTACGCATATGACTGGAAAACAATCCAATTGTTTCCACGTGATTTCATTCAACTCAGTTCCTGATAATTTAAAAATGAAAGTGAAAATATTTCCAGTTAGAATTCACTTATTTACGATTATTCAGAATTTCTGGACATTTTGAAAAAAATAATATATTTTGATAAGTGCTATTCGTTTAAGATTTAAATGAGAACCCATTTTCTTGAAATAACAGATACGGCAGATCTCACCATTATTATTGTACAACAGTGAATTACAAACACTCGAGTGGCAAATTAACGAATCAGGCAGACCCTAGCCATCATTCTTGCTTGTTTATGTAATCCTCTCAGAGAGAATTGAAGGGATAAGTTTAAAGTGCCATTCTCACCTTCATTGATAACGCACAATCATAGGCTACTACCAGTGGCGGCTATTACGAACGGGCAGTTGCCCCCACCCACTTTTCGCCACTTTTGCCTCCGCACTACACTAAACCTTATCTACAATGGGAAATATACTGTCTTTGCCGACCCAGTTTTGGCATCTTACCCCCCCCCCCCTTGGTTTTGGAACCCAATCGCTGCCACTGGCTACTACATTATATATATTTTTTTGATTTTCTGGTTCATAAACACTTGAAATTATACACCACATTTATTTCTCTCTGACACGCCCTTTATGCGAAACAGACCTCCATTCTTAGAATATATTCTACGTGAGTGATATCTCTCTCTCTCTCTCTTTCAATACAGTTTGTAGAATCCCCCCCACTCCAATGGACATTCCTTAAGATCAACAATGATAATAAATACAAATGTTTAAGTCGCAGTAGCTCAGGTCAACCACCGTGGCGGAGTGGTTAGCACAACGCACTATATGTCAGGAGTCCCGGATTCTAGTTCGTTTCGGACATGGATGTTTGTGTTTGTTCCAATGAGAATACAGAAAACAGAAAATTTGACATACGTAAAAATTGAGAAGATATGAATAACAGGGGATACTACCGCATAGATTATTCCTTAAAATAAAAAAAATAAAAAAAAGTCGTTTGGGTGCCTGACTACCATGCGAGAGACCCCGGGTTCGATCCTTGGTGGGTGAGAATCGAGATTTTTCCACCTGTTGAAGCGGCTCCAGCGCCCACCCAGCGTCGTATAAAGTGGGTATCTAGAGGAAATTCTGTAAGGGGGGTAAAGGATGCCAGGGACGTGGTGCTGATCACATCAGCCCCACCTTCGACCATGATCAAAAAAGTGTGGGGCTCTAACTCCACACCCTCTGTGTGGCGCGCAAAGCACAGGAGAGCACTTTATTTTGTAATAAATATAAATATACGAAGACTTATATTATGTACCAGTAACATAAGTAAAATATATGTTAGTCTTCACAAAATATTTTATTACAATTATTGATCGATTTGTGTAATTTGGTTGCAAGAAAATTTTCAGCAGAAAGTAACTGTAAAAGTAACTTACAGTTTCTTTTGAAGTACACGCAACTGTAACTGAGTTACTTTTTAAAACGAGTAACTGTAATTGTTACTTTTTTAAAGCAAGTAACTGTAACTGTAACTAGTTACCATTTTAAAAGTAACTTTCCGAACACTGGTATAGTTGTGCGGAACATTTTACTCATAACAGGTAGCAATTGATTGTACTCTGACTGTGGAATCTGTGGAGCAAGGCCACGCATACCTGCAGAAAAGAGAAAGGAGAGAAAGCGACTAGGTGGAGAACAGCAGTGCGCATTGTAGCAAACAGCTGGTAGATGTAGCTGAGTATTCCCCCTCTATGCGCTCAGTTCTCCCCTCACGCGTTCATTAGTCGAGCCTTCTTGAGTCACTACTTGCAGAAAGACTTGCGTTCGCTTGCTCCAGTGATTCCCGAAACAGGGTGTAGATAAAAGTATATTTCAAGTAGTTCATTATTTCTCCTAATCTATCAATCATTAACACTGTTCATTTTTGATAGGTGTTACACGTTCAACACATAGAATTACTTATGTGTGCTGTGCTATGCTGTTATTGTGTGGAATAGAGAGAAAACATTAGACGATACGTAATTTAATGTACTTAATAATCTTGAAAAGAATTTGGGATAGTCCTTTAACGTTCACAATAGATAATATTTTTACTTAATAACAGTACAAAGTTTGCATTACTTATTACCTAATATGACTGCAGTGTTATTTAAACAAACATTTTTATTCAGGATGTTCATTGACTATAGGTTCGAACTATCCTTAAAAAAATATTAACTAATTACGTTTATTTTAAAATAAATAGAGTATTGAAGAGAGGGTATTAAAGGAATATCTACGTAGAATACAAATAAAAAATACTGAGTGTACGACTAGTTGAATTTAAATTTTACATTACCAGTAAATTGACGATAACATTATTTTACGTTCCAAAAATTCCGACTCTTTCATTATTTTCATACGGAATATAAAGGAACTGGTCGTACTTTATAACGAAAACAACCTTTTCTCTATTATGGATACTTTGTAATCATTTCATTAAATCTTCTGCATTAATTTGCGCAGCGCATTTGAATAGGTAAGCTGGAGATGGCCTGAAAGATAAATTGTTTAGCTCATTAGTAGGATTTGTTACTTCGGACAAAAGAAGTTTAAGCTAATGCATGCATTTCACCATACTCTTCTTTAACGAGTTGAAAAGGATGAAGTACTCACTACGCATTCAACACATGAAATGCTTTGAATATGTATGTTATCGTTTCATACGGAGATGCCGTCTGAATAGGCACGCACGATGCGAGATGAATCTGCGAAAATGCTGTGGAATTTGTAGCCAGTGCCGCGCGGTTACCCGGACAACGTCATGCCTTGTCTGTATTGTGATGGATGGACGCGGTGCTTTGTTTTCGCAGAAACATGAGATCCACATTTCGGCTCGCAATTCCGTTACCAGGTGACTGCTAATACAAAAACATAACTAACTGCTGATGCAAACAGAAATCGGGGAAAAAAATCTCGCATTAGCTGTCTATAGATATCCACTCTCCCGTGGGAGAGAGTCGCAAAGGATTGAAGTGGCACTTTTTTTCCTTTTTTGTGGCAGGCGTCGTTCGAGCTCTCCTACGACGTGATGCGATTTTTATTGAGGAAAAGTGTCGGGAATTTCGAGAGCCTTCTCTCTTTAATGTTACTGAAAATTAAATGGGTTAACTTCTCTTTTGGGACGCCTGTGTATTACTTGACCCAGCATATTTTATGATGAGCCTTCTCTTTGTAAAATGACGTAATAAAGCATTGAATAACTCGTACAGCACAACCTTAACGAAGTGCTCATTTCGAGATGTATGCCATTTTTGAGAACGGTTTTGTGTCTCCTGTAAAAGCTTCTTAATGAGGGGAAAGATATCACCGTGACCCCCTGAGAACTGCTGATTCAGTAGTTTGTATTTTTAGAAATGTTGCACCCCCTCCTTTCATAAAACTGACACCATTAAAGAAGCACTGTTCCAGTATGAGGTCAGATATTTGATGCGACGCAAACAGGAAAAAAAGGAACTATCTAATGAAGAAGACTCATTTGAACACTGGTTGCTTTTGATCAGGCGATGCGATGTAGAAGCTTGAGTATGAACGATGAAACGAAATAGAAGGGTCTGCTGTCTCTAGGCCTTGAGCCAGGCAAGTTGTCGGTACCACTCGGGGGGACGGGTTCTAATATGATTCTTTGGTAAGGTTGGGATGCCTAGAGGTGGAAAATATGTGATAGCATGTCATAACTCTTTGCCTTCACTCCACTCCCCAGATAACCTTGATGTAAATGGAAAGCTTTGATAATTTTTAATATTTTGACTTTTACTATTAGAAATTACAATTACAGTAATTTTGATCTAAATTATTAATAATGATGATAATAATTAAGATTATAATAATAACACTAATTAAAATATGTGAATATTTTAATAATTTAATTGACAAGTTGGATGGTATTTAACACCATCAGTGGAGTCAAATGGCTATTTGCCCATCTTAATGCCAATATCTCTGAATTAACAACTGAAGTGCGGAGCTATGAGAATGACAGTAGCAGTCCAAGGACAGTGTAAGAGTTCATTGAGGAACGTGGGCAAGTGGTACAATGCCTCTAAAGTGCGATTTACTTGAATCAATGGCGTGGAGAGCCATAGGAAGGATGGAAGCTGGACAGACAACGAGAGGTATCTGTAGCCCTTGGAGTGTCTCAAAATGCCATTTCTCGCTTGTTCCAAACAACGAGAAATGTGCGACGAAGGCATCTTCAAGGCCGTCCGTGATCAACAACTGCAAGAGACAACAAGTACATCTTGTTAACAACCGATTGGAACAGACGAGAGAATGCAACGAAGCTATAACATGCCATTCTCACAGCAATAGGGCGCAGATGCCATCTCAAACTGTCTGCAATCGTCTTCTTAAAGATGGCCTCTATGCATATATACTCATGGTGTGTGTTCCATCACCGTACAGCTTTCAATCCGTAGAAACTTGGCTGAGGAACATCGCAATTGGAGCCACAACAAATGGGGTTGAGCGGTGTTCTCCGATGAGTCGCGATTCAGGGCCTAGCCTTACAATAGACGTGCCTAATCTGAAAGGAATGTGTAACACGCTATAACTATATTTTTGTTCAAGAAACATTCTAAAATGGAGGTGGTGGAATGATTTTGTGGGTTGGAATCAAAATTGTGGGACGTACGGACCTTCACGTCATCCAAAATGGTAGTTTGACGGCCCTTAGATATGGAGACGAGAACATCAGACCTCTTGCCATGCCGTCCGCAGATGCAATAGGTGATCGTTTCATCGACGATAATGCTCGTCCTCACAGAGTTATGTTAGTGCAGAACATGCCAGAGGACGAGGGAATACCGAGTATTGAGTTGGAACCGTGATTACTCGACTTAAATCTCATACAGAATGTCTGGGATGCACTTGGCAGACGCATTCTAGGTAGGATGGCACCTCCCTCAACTCTTCCAGAGCTGAAATTGCTCAAAGTGAAGAGTGGCGAGTAATCCTACAAGCTCTCATCGATCATCTCATCGAGTCCATGCCACACAGATGTGCAGCGGTGTTGGCCGTTCGAGATCACCCACCATACTAGGGGTGAGTTTCTGCTGTGACTATGTCAGTTTCTGAGCTGTTCTATTGGTACACACATCGCTCTATAGTGACGCACATCATGTGAACGTTGGTTCAAGCGACTGTAGGGTCATTCTGTTACCTGTACTAATCCATACTCTACTGTATCTGTTCTCTGAATGTTCTTTCAGTTGCATAAACATCGGCTGTACATGGTTTTTGTCTAGTTATTTCTGTTCCTCTATTGATCTACGAAGAAGACGGTGGATAGATATGGCAGGTCAATTATCAGACAAGACACTATTTGGTGGAATTATTGTGACAGCACAGAATCGGAATCTTCAAATGGGCTTTCTCTTAGAACCATTATCATGGGCTTCAGAGACATACGAGTTGCAGAAATATGTTATTCCCCATGAGGAAATATCTGGAAATTCAGCCACGGCGATTTATGGTATGGCTCTTATTCAGAGATTAAAAAAAAGGAGTCAAACTTTGGTGAGTTCAATCTGCCTTGTCCATTGCTTTCCAGAAGGAAATGCTAGTCCAAGAATCGATGTCTGTTTGATACGTACAATAAGACGTCTATAAAGAACACCGAAAGGATAATCACATGGGAAGAATTCGGGCATCAGTCACAGAGCATCTCATCTTACCAGATTGTCAGAAAGTGAAGGAAATTCATGTCACGTAATGAATAAAACAACTCTAATTGCATTTCTTGTTAACGAATGTAGGAAACCAGAGCATTTTGTAAATAAAACACTTCGCGAACATTGGAGATAAATGATGGAACATCACATCTGAAGGGAGCCCCAAAGTGCTCAATCTCAACAGTAAACATGAAGAAGATATGGTAATTTGTTGGTGAATACTGCCGCTGCTAATGAGGGTTATGAAGCGGTAATGAGAAGCTCAGATGACACAGATATGTCTATTGTGTGTTTGAGATTCCATGAAGGAATCATGGTTAAATTCTTTCTGAAATATATTACTAAAATACCCATGTGGGTTCTTGACATTAAGAAAATAGCTTCAATTCTTATTAAAAATGTTTGTCGAGATATGATAAGTCTCCATGTGCATTTGCAGGAAAAGGAAAAGTAAGTGCATCCTTCCTGCCAACAAACAAACACAGGAAATATTTTCGAACCCTCGGAGATCAATGTGATCTCAATGAAATAGTAATGGGCAAACTGTAGTTTTTCTGTTTACTGTATGCTCCAAAATCTTCCGTACATTGTGTGAATGACATGACATGTCGTCTATTCTGTGCAAAGAAGTGTGAGATAGACATTTATCAATTTGCAAGAAACATGCTTAACGTGCGATTATCAATCCGCTATAAGCAAGATTTGTCTTCTGAATGATCCATGTACACCTAGACCAAGTGAGAGAAGGTGGACATTAAAAAAACAAAAAAAAAACGATGGAGCAGAGGAGCTGGAAATGGATTGGACGGAATGGCAGCCAGCATCTTAAACTCTGTTAGATCTACTAACTTGCAACTCCATTAGAAACTGTCTCCCCGATGGTGTAGTGGTATCATCACCGCCTTGTAATGAAGGGGTCCCAAGTTCGATACTCGGTAGAGAGACATATTGGTTCGGATCCAAGTTTAAACTGTAGGTCCAGTTCCAATTAGGCTTACTGTGCATAAAGTGGAATTGAAACACCAAATCAATCAACCAACCAATTCATTAGAAACTACAAACTGTGTCTTCTGTCAAAATAACATCAGGTGCAGTGACAAGTGCCAACTACCCACATGTGAAAATCAATGAGTGATGACACCTATTCAGAAGATGATGATGATGAATGTAAATAATAAAATTTTGTTTATGTTAAATTATATCATACATGCATATTTAAGATTTAGCCACTATTATTATTGAAAATTGTAAGTAAAACTTATGACTTTAATCAATGTCAGTATATAAGCAATATAATAAAGTTTTATTATTATTATAAGGATTATATTAATATTATTACACTTAATAGTTATAATTATTATAAAATAATATTGAATTTAATAAGTCTGATGAAATTAAATTTATTTATTGAAATATTGTGATCAATTTATATGCTTTTTATAAAAAATATGAAAGACCATTATATTTCGGCTATGGTAACTAATTCAATAGTATTATATAAAAAGCAAAGAGTTATGAGTTGCTTGCTATCACACATTTTCCAGTTCCAGGCATCCACACCTTGAAAAAAAAATCATATGAGAACCCATCCCCCCGAGTGGTACCGATCGCGTACAGTCATGTTCACAGAAACGTGGCTTTGAAACACAATCATAAACAAAAGTGGAGTACACCTTCGGAAACACCATCGATGCAGCACAGAGGATGTAAAACAGAGGTGAACAAAAGTAGTCATTCACAATTCTCGTTAATGCATCTATGAATTTCGCTGTACAAATTAAATGTCTCGTTTAAATACATTAACTTACCTTTTGTTGGCTTATTTGGTGGTAATAACTTAAGTTGGAAGGGTCCCCGTTTCTATTTACGGTGGAATCGCATTGCACAGTGATTTGGATTTCACTTTAAACTATGGATCTATTCTGGATCTATTCCCGATTAGCCTATCTGAACATAGATTTGACTTAATACAAACTTTCATTTTGATTCATGCTACGAAAGAAATCAAGTCCTAAATGTGAGACCACTGAGCAATTATCGTAAATGCACAATCACTATCGTGATTTCTTGTTACGCGTATTAACTTTTACATTTGGTGACTTTATCAAGTCAAAGATTTTCATTATTTGTTTCACCTATTTGCATTACCACTTTCTTATTTACTTCTTCTAGAATCCTCCACGACAGAGCGCTACTAAGTCAGGACTCCTAGGTTCGAGTCCTGGTTAAAGCATTGATGTTGCAATGTACTTGTAATTTTATATAACTCGTCATTCGTATTCATGGTTGTAATTAACCTGCAAAACCTGTACACTTCAAATAGTACTTTGAACTCTAATATAAAAAAATTTGAAAAGATGTGGTCAAAATTTGCCGATTGTGTAAACTGAAACACCGGAATTATTTTCTAATCCTTCCTTGAGCGTAGCAAAGTAGTATTTGTAAGAATATGAAGGAAAATTTCACTCAAATGAGAAGGGGCGATTTTTATTATTGTGCTATTTCTAAGTTTGTGGGATTGTTCTTCTATACCTGGACCGTCGCCTCTGTGACTGAGTGCGATGAGGCAGGCATGGTGCTCCCTTTATCAATGTCATCGACTCATCAATGTCATCTACTCCTCATTGCTGCGATTAGCAAATAGTTGTAGAAAATCGAGAGTTAGGGGCCCCACGCATTCTCAGTATATGCCATATTTGTGATGTAATCAACACCACGCTCCGGCCGCATTTGCCCCAGGAGGATAGGCGACGTCCTAAATAAGAAAAATGCAAATATGAAATACAAATTATATCTAGATCATACGAGCGTGCAAGGGATTTTCCTAAGAAGATTTTAGGAGCAAAGGGAATTTCTTTTAGGAAATTTGAAACAGTGGGTATTGTAAAATTAGCTCATTCACTTTCAGGCATGTTTGACTCTACTGACCATTAGAAGTGGTCTGCATTAGTTTTGCACATTACAATGTCAAATCAGATAACCTACCCACTGGATGATGCATTTGTAGAATATTCCGACTGGACCGAGGATATCATGTGTCTGTGAAATTCATATTCGTACCTTCTCTTCTATAATGTATCTTTCAGCAATTTTTCTCTAGAGACACAATAAGCTAGACAACAGGGGGAAACTTCCATATAATTTTCACAACGAGAATGGAATATGATCGGTTGAAATATATAAATGAACAAAAAGACCATGCCTCATCGGGATTCGAACCCAGAACCTTCGGGGTGGCTTCAAGGATCAAACACTCGGCTACCGACGAAGTATCTTATATTTGCAACACTGGCGACACAAAACCTAAAATGACGATTCAATCCAAACTCAATGCGATATTTAAAACACTAAAATATTTGATATTGAATAAAATATCAAACAGTCCTGGAATGCAGCCGAAAGTATTCGTATCGAATGCGAAAAACACAATCCACTCCATTGTTCCTGCAGCAAGTCGATAGGTAATAGATTTGTATCACGGCGTGTTTTCATTCAAGCCCATCCCCTCCTGCGGTATTGGCCAGTGTCACAGCACAGCTGTGGCTGATGGGTGATTGTCATATTCATGGTCACTGAACTCATAACGATTTTAAACCTTTTTACGCCATCGCTGAAAGCTCGGCACGAAAACAGAGCACAATCTATTTCCCTTTGTCGAGCTTTTATCTATTTATCATGCTTCGGTCCTGAAAATTTCAATATAAGGTTCTCACACATTGGTCACAATGTTCGATATAGTTCTATTTGTTGTTTACTAAAACACACTATCACTGTTCGCTAAAAGAGGGCAATTATTATTATTATTATTATTATTATTATTATTATTATTTTGAAGGTGGATTCAAGTCTCGTGCAAAAAAAGAAAGGTTTGTGCAAATAAAAGTACATTCACTTTTAGTACTTTCCTATAGGTCCTAGCCTCGTGGTTTATAATGTTTTGTATTTTGGCCATTAACTTCTTTAGGTTGATGATAATGTGAAAGATATGGAAAGGCAAAAACTACCAAACACACATGTCCTGGTTAAGACCCTAAGCTATAATTTCCTCTAGCAAAATCTTACTTTTAAGACTCTGTGTCACCGAAGTGAACATTTGTATGAATTAATAGTTCAGATATGTAAGAACAGGTTGTGATTTTGTTGTTAATTTACATATTATTATTATTTGTGGTTACTGTATGTGTAATATGTCTTTAAAGTGAGGTGCAAATTAATGAAGGAGGTTGTGATTAGTATATTTCATCAATGCACAAGAATATTGATTGATTGATTGAGTGTGTGTTTTAAGTCCACTTTATGCACAGTAAGGCTAATCGGGACTGGACCTACAGTTCAAATTGGGATCCGAAACACTATGGGCCTCCACCGGGTATCAAGCACATTAATATTGTATATCTTGTAAAACATCAGTGACTATCTTTCGCTTCCGTCAACTTAAAATGATAACAAGAGACTAAATAATTTTGAATTATTGCAACAATACAAACGAACTATTGTCCAAATTCTGGCCGAGATGCGACCCGGGGTATAGCAAGAGCAGTGATGCACATACATTACTCTGTAAGAACACGATAGTACAGTAAGTCAAAGGTGCAATGGTCCCAATACTTACAAATAACTCGTCAACAAAGCGTTGGTAAATTATTATTTATTCTAATATTTATTTGACTGGCTATTATTTACTATTTTTAGAGAGGGAAAATGAAGGAGGGAATGATGCAGCAGGCCAGGCACAAGTAAGAATCTACAACAAAAACATCAAAATTTGTTTTCCTTAACCGCTGCTTTGAAATTACGTCCAACTTGAAGCACTGGGAGAAGCAATGTTGTTGCATAACTCAATTAGTTACTTTCCGAGGTTTCGGCGTCAAAACGGAGCCGAACGGGCTCCCTCCTGCTGAGCGCGTTTATTTTTTCCCCGCCTAATTCGGTTTATGGATGATCTCTTTCAAAAGCTGCGTCGATTGCTGAAATTCTTAAGTGTTACTCAGAGATAACGGAAAAGGGGAATTTGCAAACTAGTTAAACTAGAAAATTTAAAGAGATAGATGCAGTTTCTTCATCTTGGAGCAAACAAAGTTTCTGGTGAAATCTCACATGATGACAACATCTCTGGTCTCTTGTATGATACATGGTTACATTTTTCTCTTACAAATATGGATACATACATGCTTAGTATGTCTCAGATATGCATTACATATTTTGGGTAATACGAGCAGGGGCGGATTAAGAGCCGAGTGACTACACGGGGCGCCGCCATCGGGGGTTGCCAAACCTTGGCGTTCCACGTGCTTAACGCCAACACCTTATTTCTGATTACATAAGCGTGGCTATTTGTCTGTTTGTTTGAGTTTTTTTAAGTCTACTTTATGCTGAGAACATTGCTGTTAAATATATATACATACAAGTATGTAGGTGTGCAGAGTGAAGAACTAATGATATTAAGAACAGTTGAAAGCTAAAAATCTTGGACATCCAGACTAAACTAACGTAATACGTTGATATTTTTTCATGTTTGGAAACTTTAACAGAGATGCTGACTTTTACATATATTTTAAATATCTTGCCTTTTTGACACACTATTGGTGGAAAAATTGCTTACAACTTACCTTCTTTTGTTGCGATGCTCATGTTATTTATGAGGTATTTTGTTTTCATCCCTCAGCTTAAGATAATGGATGTGCCTCCATTTCTACGAAATTTTGCTTAGTCGTCAAAATCCTGCGCGAGACTAAGATAAAAACGAATCATTATTATATATTGCATATTTCTGCTAGTTACAGGTAGGCAATTTTGGAATTTTCTATTAAGAATATAATTACACCTTTTTTCCATTTTGTTATTTTATAACACATAATATTATATTAAATACTCTTCAAACCTTTCAACTGAGTGGTGTCTTTAAAAATTCAACTTTTTAAAAATGTTCTATATTCTTTTATATTTCACATATATTAGTGTGTATTTTATTATTGTAAGTATATCTACAGCACATACATCACACTAAATAAAGCTGAAACGTGTCTGAAAACTGTTTTCTGGCAAGCTGCTTGTTTGGTTCAGTCGTGGAACTGAAACATCTCCTTCAAGAGAATTTCTTGTTCCACCGTCTCGCATGAGACTCGTTTTTTCTTCTTTTTGGTCCAATACAATCCCCCTTCTTAACTGTCATCTTTCACAAGTTAAACAAACCGAAAATAGAAGTAGCCATCGCAACTGAGGATGCGTAGTTCTTCGTTTTAGCGAAGACAGTTATTGCCTGTTTTAATTCCCGCTTCTCAGATCCGAGTCTGCTTCAGAATGGAAGAAGGATTTAAAGCCGAAACCACTTTCTTGACCGTTTCTCTGTTGACCCAAAGAACAATTAGAACAATGAAGATACATGGACAAAAATGCTATCATATTTCTCTTCAGCTATTCCCTCAGAAATGGGATAAAATCCTAAATGTGAGGAAGTTCCTCGCTTTTTTCTTTAATTTTGCTGTTCTGGCTCCCTGAGCGAGGATCTTGGCTTAGTACTAAGGAAGCCTTTCGTTTAAATTTCTCGGTGAATAGTGTCTGTCGTTATTTCATCATTTCAGAGTTCTTATCGTTTCACAACAAACAAGATCCATTAGTACTGATGATATGAATGAACCCTCAATCCACGGGCAGGAAAGCTACTTGTAACAGTTAAAAACTAAGTAAGAACTTCTTTATTGGAATAAAGACTCAATAATAGAGAGTTAGGTGAGCATTAGATCCATAAATATATGATTATACAATCGTCCGATTCCAATCCAACGGGATTCGAGTCTTTAACAAAATCAGTATCTTTAGATGTTGTTCATATTGTTATTATTCATACATCATACTTTTTGCAGAAATCCTAGGTTCGAATCCCAAATAAAGTATGGACATTTCATTGCATAAGTTTCTTCATGCCTTTGATCAATTCACCATTCATAATCATCATTGCGATTAATGTAGAGATGTAGTAAAGGATCGTATAATAACACAGCCGACCCCCCCTGGCGGAGTAGTTATCATATCGCGCTACGACGCCAGGTGTCTTGGGTTCGAATCCCGGCCTGAGCATGGTTGTTTGTGAGTGTCCATTCATCAATTTCATCATGTAATCACTCATTCCCATCTTTGCAAATTAGCCAAAATTGGCACAAGGAGCGAAGTAAAACAAATCAAATCAAATAATAATAATAACAATCATAGTAAAACATTCATCTGATAGACAGGTTTGCATTATATCTTTGGGAAATAAAGTGAAATAATTATGTCACGTATTGAGATTTCAATGTTATATTTATTTTACAATATAATATACAATTGGAAAATTATTTAAAAACTTCAGTGCCTATCTAGTCACGGGTAGACAAAAATTTGTAAAAGATATTTGAATGAATGATTGATTTAGTTTATGTTACTTCGCTTTTCTGCCACTTTTGACTAATCGCAAATATGGGGATGAGTGATGATATGATGAAATTGATGAAGGGACACTCACAAACACCCTTGCCCAGACCTGGATTCGAACCCGCAACCCCTGGCGTCGTAGCCCGCTGCGTGTAAATGAGATTTGAAATGACATTTACTCATATGGTATAATGATATGTCATCTCTCCCTTAAAGCTATTTACGAATCTGAGGCAGTGTACCAAAACGTTCGTAGAGCGTCTCATAAATTGCGTGCAATTTGCCAGTCATCACATCAAACGGAATGATACGTCCAGCATGTCACCTATAAAGAATAGACCCCTTTTATCCTGAATCACAAAAATGGAGAGATTCGAGCATGACAGTTGTGTGTCGAGCGACGTGGTGCCAGGAATTCCCTTCGCAGATGGCTCCGGGGACGATCAAGGGGAAAAATTTGCTTTGATGTGTTTATAGATCATGTTTCCCTTTGTCATTGATCCAACGGTACTACCTGGACAGTGCTCCGTCACCTTTAAAGGAATTCTTTAACCAAACAGATATACGTGCTTTTATGCTGAAACGAAGTAATTATGAAATCTTCTTTATCCACGCACCCCCTTCACACACACACACAAACACGTAGGTACACACGGCTTTTTTCTGGATGAAATTTTCCAGTATTCTCCAAAAGTTGGTTTGGTAGAGGGACACAAACGACAAGAATCATAAATGAAATGCACTTTTTCTACCAACATACAAACATACTAAAAATTACGTTGAATATTCGTACATGTATAATGTATACATATATGTACAGTCACCGGAAATAAAAATGTGACACCTAGATTCTGAAATACTAGCTTCCCTGCAAGGTGTTTTGCGTGTTGCCTAACTCTACGACGGTGGTAGAAGTTGCAACTGAAAATTTTCTATTAAAATCCACTTATCACCTTAGACTTAGTCAACCCACATAGCCTCTTGCAGGGAAGCAAATATTTCGGTATCTAGATGTCCCATTTTTATTTAGGGTGACTGTACATACATCTATATTTGTTTTTCATCATCAGCTAGGAAACAGAAACTCGTACGGTATATCATCGGGTATCACCAGGAAAAAAAGCACCGTGTGTGTGGTGTGATGTGCTTATATACAGAGTGCCCCATAAGTAATAGCGCAAACGGACACAGGTGAAAGTACACGATAACAGAAGAAGAAAAGTCTCAGTAAACATGGGTCTGCAAACGAGCCGTTTTTGAGATAATCGCGAATGTGTGATTACAAGCCACCATTGACTTCATTGCTTGTAAACGTCGTCCTAGTTGGTAAAATGCTTTCAAACACCCCCGGTTCATTTCCTAATTGGTCACAAGCATGTACCATTAACTGTACTGATTGTATACATCCTGTTTGATTACAACGCCACCTCTCGGAAATGTTCTGTTTTGTAAAGAAAGAGCAAACCTCGGAACGCACAAGGAGTAAAGCACTCGGTGTTTACAAAATGCAATCAATGACGGCTTCTAACCACACATTCGCACACATTATTAGCATTTTACCAACTAGGACGACGTTTACAAACAATGAGGTCAGTGGCGGCTTGTAACCACACATTCGCAATTATCTCGAAAACGGCTCGTTTGCGCACCCATGTTTACTGAGGCTTTTTGGCATCTATTATCGTGTACTTTCACCTGTGTCAGTTGGCGCTATTACTTATATATACGAATAGTGTATAATGATAAAACTGAAGACAAATATATTGTGAAAGGAATTTGCTTTTTCTTTTGTTTCTATATCAGCTGGAAGAGCAAGTAGTCTCGTAAATGACATCATGCATACTTGTATTTTTACGTATCATGTTTAAACTCTGCGGTTTTAGTGAAATATAGTTTGCAATATATTTCCACATCATAATTCCAAGCTTTGTTCGACAAATTATTAATTTCGTTGTACAGGTTGTACTGACATATCTAAGCAGATCTACAACAATAACTTGGCTGCCGCCTCACGATCTCCCATCTGAAGGCTCTGAGTTCGAGTCCCGACAAGGGTGTGGACACCTACTCCATCTGACCATTCACTTTCATCGTCGCGCTTAAAATGAAGAAGTAGAAATGAGGCGCAAAATAACCAAATACACAAAAGAAGTCCGAACTATAATGTACGTACTAGTGTTGCCCACGAGACGAGACTTTGGCCTGTCTCGTCTCGTGGAGTCTCGTGGAAATGCTGTCTCGTCTCGAAAATATTCGTTTGTCTTATGACACATGATCAATCTCGTCTCGTCTCGAATTTTTAAAAGCCTGTCCCGTCTCGTCCCGTGGGCAACACTAGTACGTACTTCCACTTATACTAAAAATATATTCAAGACATTCTCATTTTCTTACCGCTTGTTTTCTTCTTCGTCATTTTATGTTGACTTCGATCTTCCAGACTTATAAATTGAGATTTTTCAGTTTCCCAAACATCTTGATTGTACCTGAACAAACTTGATGAATCGCATATTTTATTTCGCTCATGCCCAAACTCGTTTCACACAGTGGTGGTTCAGGTCACAATGCAAGGGGTCCCAGGTTCGATATCCGGCGGAGGCACATAGTGGTTCGGATCTCACTTTAAACTGTAGGTTCAGTCCCAATTAGCCTATATGTGAATAAAGCGGACTTAAAACAAACTTCAAAACACAATGTTCCCACCCACGATGTGTAGGCATACCGTGAACCACCACAGACCGGTACTAAAAGCAATTTCATGAGAAATGTTTTAACTCAGGCGTCAAATTTTAAATAGTGATCAGAAAACGTAAAGGCTGCACTACAGCACTATACCTCTGGTTTAAGGAATGGAAGGGATGACCGTTCTTGCAGACACCCAAATGTTAACCTCTCTTCCAAGTGGTACACCCTGGACTGCGTTTTTAAGACTAGCAACGCTATCGCATCTGGACTTACAGCCAGTAAAATCCTGTGGTGCTCGTATTGTCTAAATCAATCAATCAACCTCTGGGTTAATATGCATTTTGTTTGTTAAGCTCGTTTAAGTCTACTTTATGCACAGAAAGACTAATCGGTTTAAATAGAGATCCGAACCACACAGGGAATCGAACCCGGAACGGGGCCCCTTGATTTTGTAAACCTCGTGTAAGAAAATAGTTTTTCAGTTGGTATTGAGTAACCAAATTGATTGATTGACTTGATTTATTTTTCTTCCCTTGGTAGACACTTTTGGCTAATCAAGATGAGTGATGATATGATGCAATCGATGAAGGGACACTTACAAAGAACACACATGCCCAGGCCGGGATTCGAACCCAGGACGCCTGTCGTCGTAACGCACTGTGCTAACAACTGCGCCACCGAGGCCGGCGTAACCAAAATGAGATGTCTCTCAAAGCAATATATGCATATATTATTTATACAAATCTATTTGTGTGGTTGAGTGTCACGACTTCGCGATCACCTCGAAGAATCGTGATAACATTTCAGAGGGAAGAGCACTTTTGCTCTTGATTGTACACCACTGAAGCATAATTAAAGATTAGTCTTCCACCTACGACAATATCTCTGCGTTTGTCTGCGTCAGAGCCGTGTCGTTCAGCGTGCGCACTGGCACGACACTCCCTCTCCCCCTTCCCTTCTCCTCGCGGGCCTTTTACTCCACTACTACCCCTTGCAGGTTCGCGAGCAGTGAATTATTGAGTTCTACTCTCCGCGTCTGTATGAATGATGAACCGAATATACTCTGCGACCGCTCCTGGTAGAGGTTGTATGACGTTACTAGAAGCATGCATTGCGCATGCGTGGAACTTCCGTCTTAACGGCGAACCTAAATACAGGGGTTGCTGTTCTTGGTGGCGGTGGTTAGGGTATAACCTCGTAAACTCTAGCTGTTAAATCATGAACGAGGATCATTACAGAAGTGACCATGAGTCAGTTCCAAAGCATGTTTTCCGAGCGTCTATACCATTTGTTTCTTCCTTACGGTATATTTCGCTTAGTCTTCGTATTACGTCCCATGCAATTTTGATGTTTCACTAGCATCAAACTTATTTCTATATTTGGATCTCTATTTGTATTTTTGCTACTTAGCGTAGCTTGTCTGACACTTTTGGCTAATCGCGACGATGAGGATGAGTCATATTTTGATGAAACTGCTGAAGGGACACTCACAAAGAACTCGAACCCGGGAACGTCGGTGTACCCTGCTCAAGGAGGGAAGGTTCGTAGGAAGGAATGCCCTTGTACTTTTGCTTGAGGAAATTCTCAAAAGTAAAGAACGTTGAAAATATTATAAAATGTAGGACTGATAACCAAATAAACAAGAAACGCCACTTTATCAGCCAGGTTAGTTGTCTGTTGAGGAGCGAATATACAGGGTCTCTGAAAAGTCACACAAGCGAGACTTTGAACGTACGTAACTATAGTACAAAAAGCGATACAGGCATGAACTTTTCACTGGGTATTTAATTTTCTATTTGAGTTATTTGTGGAGTTATTGTTTTAAGTCTACTTTAAGCACATAGAGGCCAATTGGGACTGGACCTACAGTTTAAAGTTGGATCCAAACAAATGTGCAATGTGCATTGAACCCGTAACCCCTAGTAGTGGTAACGTCATCGGGGAGACCCTCTATTGTCTATGTGGATAGAGGTAAAATATAGGTAGGTTAATTTTTTGAACGATACATTTCAAATCTTCTCTTTCATTTGGGTATTGATTGAATAACATATGGGCACACATAGTATTGCCCTCTAACATGACCAATATTGCCAGTACACCTCGTAATTTTTTAATAAAAGCTACACTTGTCTACGAATATGTCACAATTAACCCCATAAATCGCCTGTAATGAATAAAATGCGCAAAAAAAATTATCGTTCTTTTACCACATAGACAGAGGAAATACCAGTGCAAGGTTGATGTCTGTGTCGCATTTTGTACAAACGTTACGTACGTTCAAAGTCTCGGTTGTGTAACTTTTCAGATACTCTGTATATCAAGACTGGATTCATAGTAACGGCCTGCTTTCAAAGTACCCTTCTACAGTGAAGAGCTAAGATTATTTTTAGTATGAGCAAGAAATCTTAGTCTTTATCTTTACAGTAAACTGCTGTTGCTTTATACTTTCCAGGATGGGCACTTGCCACCTTGTTCCCCTCTAAATCCATCAATGTCGCTATCTCACGCCTATGTACTATGTCACAAAGATACTAAACACTTTGTCATTACAGAACTAGTCGACATAGGCTAATTAATAATAAAAATCACTGTAATAGAGCACTAGAATAATTCGGGACAAAATGTTTAGTGAGGGAAAAATCTTACTTTTAAGTTTGGTATATTCCTATATAATTCTCGAAATATTTTCTTTTTGTGTTTTATTCTCTTTCACCCTTGCATTCTGACGGTAAGGCTACACACTCATCAATCCAGTTCGTATACTCTTGCCTCCTTGCCTTTTTAATAGTATTGATTGATTATTGTGACAAACGGTACTCTTGAACAGATTGCTTACTGTGACTTGATTTGATTTATTTTACATGGCGTTTGTGTCTTTTTGGTTAACGTGAAGAAGAATATATGTCTGGTGAAAGAATGAAATGGATGAAGAGACAATCACAATTCACAAGTACGTATGGACAACACACGAACAATCCTAAAGAGCATTATCCTGGAACCAGAGCCTCGTTAGTCTATAAAATGCAGTCCAGGGTATACTGAGTGGAAGTGAATTTGACATTTGAGTGTCTTCAGGAAGGCTCCCTCAACACATTAATTTTATTGTGATTAACGGTACGTTGAAAAGATTGCTTATTGCGAGTAACGGTACTCTTGAACAGATTTCTTATTGTGACTAACGGTTCTTTGAACAGCTAGCTTATTATGACTAACGGTACTCTTGAACAGATTCCTTATTGTGACTAACGGTAAAATGAACAGACTGCTTATTGTTACTAACAGTATTATTGAACATGTGGTTTATTGTGACTAACGGTAATCTTGAAGAGGTTGCATATAGTGATTAACGGTACTCGTGACCAGGTTGGTTATTGTTAACAACGGTAATTTTGAACATATTGCTTATTGTGACTATTGGTACTCTTGAAGATATTGCTTATTGTGACTAACGGTACCATGAACAGATTTCTTATTGTAACTAACGGTACTCTTGAACAGATTGCTCATTGTAACAAACGGTAAATTGAACAGATTGCTTATTATGACTAACGGTACTCTTGGACAGAATGCTCATTCTAACTAACCGTACCTTGAACAGATTGCTTAGTTTTACTAACGGTACTCTTGAACTGGTTGCTTATTGTGACTAACGGTACCATTGAAGAGATTGCTAATTGTGACTAACGGTACCATTGAACATATCTCTTATTGTGACTAACGGTACTCTTGAACAGAATGCATATTTGACTAACGGTACTCTTGAACAGATTGCTTATTCTAACTAACGGTACCTTGGACAAATTGATTATTATGACTAACGGTACTCTTGAAAAGGTTGCTTATTGTGACTGACGGTACCCTTGAACAAATTCCTTATTGTGACTAAAGGTAGTGTCGAACATATTGCTTATTGTGACAAACGGTACTCTTGAACATATTGATTATTGTGACTAACGGTAATATTGAACATATTGCTTATTGTGACTAACGTACTCTCGAAGATATTGCTTATTGCAGCTAACGGCACTCTTGAACAGATTTCGTATATTGAAGATATTGCTTATTTTGATTTACGGTACACTTGAAGAGTTTGTTTATTGTGACTAACGGTACTCTTCAACAAGTTACTTATTGTGACTAACGGTACTCTTGAACAGAATGATTATTTGACTAACGGTTCTCTTGAACAGATTGCTTATTCTAACTAACGGTACCTTGGACAAATTGATTATTATGACTAACGGTACTCTTGAAAAGGTTACTTATTGTGACTGATGGTACCCTTGAACAAATTCCTTATTGTGACTAAAGGTAGTCTCGAACATATTGCTTATTGTGACAAACGGTTCTCTTGAATAGATTGCTTATACTGACTAACGGTAGTCTTGAAGAGATTGCTGATTGAGACTAACGGTAATTTTGAACAGATTGCTTAGTGACTAACGGTACTCTTGAACATATTGATTATTGTGACTTACGGTACTCTTGAAGAGATTGCGTAAAGTGACTAACGGAACTCTTGAACAGATTGTTTATTGTAAATAACGGTACCTAGAACAGAATTCTGATTGCGACTAACGCTAATCTTGAACAGGTTGCTTATTATGACTAACGGTACTCTTGAAGAGGTTGTTTATTGTGATTGACGGTACCCTTGAGCATATTCCATATTGTGACTAAAGGTACCATGAACAGATTGCTTATTGTTACTAACGGTACTTTTGAACAGTTTGTTTTTTGTGACTAACGGTACTCTTGAACAGATTCCATATTGTGACTAAAGGTACCATGAACAGATTGCTTATTGTTACTAACGGTACTCTTCAACAGGTTGCTTCTTGTGATTATCGGTACTCTACAAGAGATTTCTTATTATGATTAACGGTACTCTAGAAGAGATTGTTGATTGTGACTAACGGTACTCATGAACAGATTGCTTATTTTATTAACCGTACTCTTTAACATGTTCCTTATTGTGACTAAAGGTATTCTTGAACAGATTCCATATTGTGACGAACGGTAAAATGAAGCGATTTATTATTGTGACTAACGGTACTATTGAACATATTGCTTTTTGTGACTAAAGGTACTCTTGAACGGATTGCATATTGTGACTAACATTACCTTGAACAATTTGCTTATTGTGACTAACGGCACACTTGAAGATATTCCTTATTGTTACCCCGGTACTCTTGAACACATTCCATATTGTGACTATCGGTAAAATGAACAGATTGCCTATTGTTACTAACGGTACTCTTGAACAGGTTGCTTATTGTGTCTAACGAAACTCTTTAACAAATAACATATTTTGACTAACGATACCATGAACAGATTGCTTATTGTAACTAACGGTACTCTTGAACAGGTTGCTTATTATGACTATCGGTACTTTATGAGAGATTGCTGATTGTGACTAACGGTACTCTTGAAAAGATTTCTTATTGTGACTAACGATACTCTTGAACATATTGCCTATTGTGACTAACGGTACTCTTGAAAATAATTCATATTTGACTAACGGTACATTTGAACAGATTGCTCATTGTAACTAACGGTACCTTGAACAGATCGCTTATTGTGACTAACAGTACTCATGAGGAGTTTGCTTTTTGTGACTGAAGGTACCCTTGAACAAATTCCTTATTGTGACTAAAGGTACCATGAACAGATTGTTTAACTAACGGTACTCTCGAACATATTGATTATTGTGACTAACGGTACTCTTGAAAAGATTGTTTATTGTGACTAACGGTAATATTGAACAGATTGCTTATTGTGACTAACGGTACATTGAACAGATTGCTTATTGGTACTAACGGTACTCTTGAACAGGTTGCTTATTGGGACTAACGGTACTCTTGAATATATTGCTTATTTGAATAACGGTATTTTTAAAAGTTTTATTATTGTGACTAACGTTACTATTGAACATATTGCTTATGTGACTAACGATACTATTTAATATATTGCTTAGTGTGACTTACGGTACACTTAAACAGAAAGCTTATTATGACTAACGGTATTCTTGATCAGATTGTTTATTGTAACTAACGGTACCCTGAACAGAATTCTGATTGTGACTAACGCTACTCTTGAACAGGTTGCTTATTGTGACTAACGGTACTCTTGAAGAGGTTGCTTATTGTGACTGACGGTACTCTTGAACAAATTCCACATTGTGACTAACAAATTGCTTATTGTATCTAACGGTACTCTTGAAAAGTTTGCTTATTGCTACTAACGGTACACTTGAACAGATTGTTTATTGTAACTAACGGTACCTTGAACATAATTCTGATTGTGACTAACGCTACTCTTGAACGGGTTGCTTATTGTGACTAACGGAACATATTGATTATTGTGACTAGTGATATTTCTGAACATATTCCTTATTGTATTGTTACTAACGGTAATCTTGAGCAGTTCGCTTATTGTTATGAACGGTACTGTCGAACTGGTTGCTTATTTTGACTAACGGTACTGTTGAAGAGATTCCTTATTATGACTAACGATACTTCTAACAGCTTGCTTATTGTTACTAGCGGTACTCTTTAACAGGTTGGTTATTTTGACTACCAGTACTCCTGAAGAGGTTGCTTGTTGTGTTTGAAGGTACCCGTGAACAAATTCCTTATTGTGACTAAAGGTACCACGAACAAATTGCTTATTGTTACTAACGGTACTCTTGAACAGGTTGCATATTGTTACTAACGGTACACTTGAACAGATTGTTTATTGTAACTAACGGTACCTTGAACAGAATTCTGATTGTGACTAACGCTACTCATTAAACGGGTTGCTTATTGTGACTAACGGTACTCTTGAACAGATTGCTTATTCTAACTAACGGAACCTTGAACAAATTCCTTATTGTGACTAAAGGTAGTCTTGAACATATTGTTTATTGTGATTAACGGTACTCTTGAACATATTGATTATTGTGACAAACGGTACTATTGAACATATTGCTTATTGTGACTTAAGGTAGTCTTGCAGAGATTGCGTAAAGTGACTAACGGTACTCTTGAACATATTTTTATTGTGACTAACGATACTTTGAGGAGATTGCTTATTGTGACTAACGGTACTGCTTATTGCGGCTAACGACACTCTTGAACATATTTCGTATTTTGACTAACGGTACTATTGAGGATATTGCTTATTGTGAGTTACGGTACTCTTGAAGAGTTTGCTTATTGTGACTAACGGTACCCTTGAACAATTTGCTTATTGTGACTAACGGTACTCTTGAACAGCTTCCATATTGTGAATAACGGTAAAATGGCCAGATTGCTTATTGTTACTAACGGTACTCTTGAACAGGTTGCTTATTGTGAATAACGGTACTCTAGAAGAGATTTGTATTATGATTAACGGTACTCTAGAATAGATTGTTGATTGTGACTAACGGTACTCTTCAACAGGTTGCTTCTTGTGATTATCGGTACTCTAGAAGAGATTTCTTATTATGATTAACGGTACTCTAGAAGAGATTGTTGATTGTGACTAACGGTACTCATGAACAGATTGCTTATTTTATTAACCGTACTCTTTAACATGTTCCTTATTGTGACTAAAGGTATTCTTGAACAGATTCCATAGTGTGACGAACGGTAAAATGAAGCGATTTATTATTGTGACTAACGGTACTATTGAACATATTGCTTTTTGTGACTAAAGGTACTCTTGAACGGATTGCTTATTGTGACTAACATTACCTTGAACAATTTGCTTATTGTGACTAACGGCACACTTGAAGATATTCCTTATTGTTACCCCGGTACTCTTGAACACATTCCATATTGTGACTATCGGTAAAATGAACAGATTGCCTATTGTTACTAACGGTACTCTTGAACAGGTTGCTTATTGTGTCTAACGAAACTCTTTAACAAATAACATATTTTGACTAACGATACCATGAACAGATTGCTTATTGTAACTAACGGTACTCTTGAACAGGTTGCTTATTATGACTATCGGTACTTTATGAGAGATTGCTGATTGTGACTAACGGTACTCTTGAAAAGATTTCTTATTGTGACTAACGATACTCTTGAACATATTGCCTATTGTGACTAACGGTAAAATGAAGCGATTTATTATTGTGACTAAAGGTACACTTGAAGATGTTCCTTATTGTTATTGAACATATTGCTTTTTGTGACTAAATGTACTCTTGAACGGATTGGTTATTTTGACTAACGGTACTCTTTAACATGTTGCTTATTGTGAATAACGGTACTGTAGAAGAGATTTGTATTATGATTAACGGTACTCTAGAATAGATTGTTGATTGTGACTAACGGTACTCATGAACAGATTGCTTATTTTATTAACGGTACTCTTTAACATGTTCCTTATTGTGACTAAAGGTATTCTTGAACAGATTCCATATTGTGACGAACGGTAAAATGAAGCGATTTATTATTGTGACTAAAGGTACACTTGAAGATGTTCCTTATTGTTATTGAACATATTGCTTTTTGTGACTAAATGTACTCTTGAACGGATTGGTTATTTTGACTAACGGTACCTTGAGCAATTTGCTTATTGTGACTAGCGGCACACTTGAAAATGTTCCTTATTGTTACTAACGGTACCCTTGAAAACATTCAATTTTGTGACTATCGGTAAAATGAACAGATTGCTTATTGTTACTAACGGTGCTCTTGAACAGGTTGCTTATTGTGTCTAACGAAACTCTTTAACAAATAACTTATTTTGACTAACGGTACCATGAACAGATTGCTTATTGTAACTTACTGTACTCTTGAACAGGTTGCTTATTATGACTATCTGTACTTTAGAAGAGATTGCTGATTGTGACTAACGGTACTCTTGAAAAGATTTCTTGTGACTAACGATACTCTTGAACATATTGCCTATTGTGACTGACGGTGTTCTTGAACATAATTCATATTTGACTAACGGTACTTTTGAACAGATTGCTCATTGCGACTATCGGTAAAATGAACAGATTGCTTATTGTTACTAACGGTAAATTGAACAGGTTGCTTTTTGTGACTAACGGTACTCTTGAACATATTGCTTATTGTGATTAAAGGTACTTTTGAACAGATGGTTTATTGTGACTAACGTACCTTGAGCAATTTGCTTATTGTGACTAACGGTACTCTTGAACAGATTCCATATTCTGCCTAACTGTAAAATGAACAGATTGCTTTTTGTTACTAACGGTACTCTTGAACAGGTTGCTTATTATGACTATCGGTACCTTAGGAGAGATTGCTGATTGTGACTAACGGTACTCTTGAAAAGATTTCTTATTGTGACTAACGATACTCTTGAACATATTGCCTATTGTGACTAACGGTACTCTTGAACATAATTCATATTTGACTAACGGTACTTTAGAACAGATTGCTCATTGTAACTAACGGTACCTTGAACAGATTGCTTATTGTGACTAAGGGTACATTGAAATGATTGCTTATTGTGACTAACGTTCCTCTTGAACAAGTTGCTTAATGTGACTAACGGTACTCTTGAACAGATTGATTATTGTGACTAACGGTACATTTAACAGATTGCTTATAGTGACTAACGGTACTCTTACCAGGTTGCTTATTGTGACTAACGGTACTCCTAAAGAGGTTGCTTATTGTAATTGACGGTACCTTGAACATATTCCTTATTGTGACTAAAGGTACCATTAACAGATTGCATATTGGTACTAACGGTACTCTTGAACAGGTTGCTTATTGGGACTGACGGTACTCTTGAAGATATTGATTATTGTGAATAACGGTACTTTTAAAAGATTTATTATTGTGACTAAAGTTACTATTGAACATATTGCTTATTGTGACTAACGATTCTATTTAACATATTGCTTAGTGTGACTTACGGTACACTTAAACAGAAAGCTTATTGTGACTAACGGTACTATTGAACAGATTGTTTATTGTAACTAACGGTACCTTGAACAGAATTCTGATAGTGACTGACGCTACTCTTGAACAGGTTGCTTATTGTGACTAACGGTACTCTTGAAGAAGTTGCTTATTGTGACTGACGGTACACTTGAACAAATTCCATATTGTGACTAAAAGTACCATGAACAAATTGCTTATTGTAACTATCGGTACTTTTAAAGATTTATTATTGTGACTAACGGTACTATTGAACATATTGAATGTTGTTTCTAACGGTAATCTTGAGCAGAAGGCTTATTTTGTCCACCGGTACTCTTGTACAGATTGCTTATTATTACTAACGCTACTCTTGAACAGATTGCTTATTATGACTAACTGTAGTCTTGAACAGATTTGTATTGTGACTAGTGATACTTTTGAACATATTCCTTATTGTATTATTACTAACGGTAATCTTGAGCAGTTCGCTTATTGTTATGAACGGTACTGTCGAACTGGTTGCTTATTTTGACTAACGATACTGTTGAAGAGATTCCTTATTATGACTAACGATACTTCTATTAGCTTGCTTATTGTGACTAGCGTTACTCTTTAACAGGTTGGTTCTTTTGACTACCGGTACTCCTAAAGAGGTTGCTTGTTGTGTTTGAAGGTACCCGTGAACAAATTCCTTATTGTGACTAAAGGTACCACGAACAAATTGCTTATTGTTACTAACTGTACTATTGAACAACATATTGCTTATTGTGACTTAAGGTAGTCTTGCAGATATTGCGTAAAGTGACTAACGGTACTCTTGAACATATTTTTTATTGTGACTAACGATACTTTGAGGAGATTGCTTATTGTGACTAACGGTACTGCTTATTGCGGCTAACGACACTCTTGAACATAGTTCGTATTTTGACTAACGGTACTATTGAGGATATTGCTTATTGTGAGTTACGGTACTCTTGAAGAGTTTGCTTATTGTGACTAACGGTACCCTTGAACAATTTGCTTATTGTGACTAACGGTACTCTTGAACAGCTTCCATATTGTGAATAACGGTAAAATGGCCAGATTGCTAATTGTTACTAACGGTACTCTTGAACAGGTTGCTTATTGTGAATAACGGTACTGTAGAAGAGATTTGTATTATGATTAACGGTACTCTAGAATAGATTGTTGATTGTGACTAACGGTACTCATGAACAGATTGCTTATTTTATTAACGGTACTCTTTAACATGTTCCTTATTGTGACTAAAGGTATTCTTGAACAGATTCCATATTGTGACGAACGGTAAAATGAAGCGATTTATTATTGTGACTAAAGGTACACTTGAAGATGTTCCTTATTGTTATTGAACATATTGCTTTTTGTGACTAAATGTACTCTTGAACGGATTGGTTATTTTGACTAACGGTACCTTGAGCAATTTGCTTATTGTGACTAGCGGCACACTTGAAAATGTTCCTTATTGTTACTAACGGTACCCTTGAAAACATTCAATTTTGTGACTATCGGTAAAATGAACAGATTGCTTATTGTTACTAACGGTGCTCTTGAACAGGTTGCTTATTGTGTCTAACGAAACTCTTTAACAAATAACTTATTTTGACTAACGGTACCATGAACAGATTGCTTATTGTAACTTACTGTACTCTTGAACAGGTTGCTTATTATGACTATCTGTACTTTAGAAGAGATTGCTGATTGTGACTAACGGTACTCTTGAAAAGATTTCTTGTGACTAACGATACTCTTGAACATATTGCCTATTGTGACTGACGGTGTTCTTGAACATAATTCATATTTGACTAACGGTACTTTTGAACAGATTGCTCATTGCGACTATCGGTAAAATGAACAGATTGCTTATTGTTACTAACGGTAAATTGAACAGGTTGCTTTTTGTGACTAACGGTACTCTTGAACATATTGCTTATTGTGATTAAAGGTACTTTTGAACAGATGGTTTATTGTGACTAACGTACCTTGAGCAATTTGCTTATTGTGACTAACGGTACTCTTGAACAGATTCCATATTCTGCCTAACTGTAAAATGAACAGATTGCTTTTTGTTACTAACGGTACTCTTGAACAGGTTGCTTATTATGACTATCGGTACCTTAGGAGAGATTGCTGATTGTGACTAACGGTACTCTTGAAAAGATTTCTTATTGTGACTAACGATACTCTTGAACATATTGCCTATTGTGACTAACGGTACTCTTGAACATAATTCATATTTGACTAACGGTACTTTAGAACAGATTGCTCATTGTAACTAACGGTACCTTGAACAGATTGCTTATTGTGACTAAGGGTACATTGAAATGATTGCTTATTGTGACTAACGTTCCTCTTGAACAAGTTGCTTAATGTGACTAACGGTACTCTTGAACAGATTGATTATTGTGACTAACGGTACATTTAACAGATTGCTTATAGTGACTAACGGTACTCTTACCAGGTTGCTTATTGTGACTAACGGTACTCCTAAAGAGGTTGCTTATTGTAATTGACGGTACCTTGAACATATTCCTTATTGTGACTAAAGGTACCATTAACAGATTGCATATTGGTACTAACGGTACTCTTGAACAGGTTGCTTATTGGGACTGACGGTACTCTTGAAGATATTGATTATTGTGAATAACGGTACTTTTAAAAGATTTATTATTGTGACTAAAGTTACTATTGAACATATTGCTTATTGTGACTAACGATTCTATTTAACATATTGCTTAGTGTGACTTACGGTACACTTAAACAGAAAGCTTATTGTGACTAACGGTACTATTGAACAGATTGTTTATTGTAACTAACGGTACCTTGAACAGAATTCTGATAGTGACTGACGCTACTCTTGAACAGGTTGCTTATTGTGACTAACGGTACTCTTGAAGAAGTTGCTTATTGTGACTGACGGTACACTTGAACAAATTCCATATTGTGACTAAAAGTACCATGAACAAATTGCTTATTGTAACTATCGGTACTTTTAAAGATTTATTATTGTGACTAACGGTACTATTGAACATATTGAATGTTGTTTCTAACGGTAATCTTGAGCAGAAGGCTTATTTTGTCCACCGGTACTCTTGTACAGATTGCTTATTATTACTAACGCTACTCTTGAACAGATTGCTTATTATGACTAACTGTAGTCTTGAACAGATTTGTATTGTGACTAGTGATACTTTTGAACATATTCCTTATTGTATTATTACTAACGGTAATCTTGAGCAGTTCGCTTATTGTTATGAACGGTACTGTCGAACTGGTTGCTTATTTTGACTAACGATACTGTTGAAGAGATTCCTTATTATGACTAACGATACTTCTATTAGCTTGCTTATTGTGACTAGCGTTACTCTTTAACAGGTTGGTTCTTTTGACTACCGGTACTCCTAAAGAGGTTGCTTGTTGTGTTTGAAGGTACCCGTGAACAAATTCCTTATTGTGACTAAAGGTACCACGAACAAATTGCTTATTGTTACTAACTGTACTATTGAACAACATATTGCTTATTGTGACTTAAGGTAGTCTTGCAGAGATTGCGTAAAGTGACTAACGGTACTCTTGAACATATTTTTTATTGTGACTAACGATACTTTGAGCAGATTGCTTATTGTGACTAACGGTACTGCTTATTGCGGCTAACGACACTCTTGAACATAGTTCGTATTTTGACTAACGGTACTATTGAGGATTTTGCTTATTGTGAGTTACGGTACTCTTGAAGAGTTTGCTTATTGTGACTAACGGTACCCTTGAACAATTTGCTTATTGTGACTAACGGTACTCTTGAACAGCTTCCATATTGTGAATAACGGTAAAATGGCCAGATTGCTTATTGTTACTAACGGTACTCTTGAACAGGTTGCTTATTGTGAATAACGGTACTCTAGAAGAGATTTGTATTATGATTAACGGTACTCTAGAATAGATTGTTGATTGTGACTAACGGTACTCATGAACAGATTGCTTATTTTATTAACGGTACTCTTTAACATGTTCCTTATTGTGACTAAAGGTATTCTTGAATAGATTCCATATTGTGACGAACGGTAAAATGAAGCGATTTATTATTGTGACTAAAGGTTCACTTGAAGATGTTCCTTATTGTTATTGAACATATTGCTTTTTGTGACTAAATGTACTCTTGAACGGATTGGTTATTTTGACTAACGGTACCTTGAACAATTTGCTTATTGTGACTAGCGGTACACTTGAAAACATTCAATTTTGTGACTATCGGTAAAATGAACAGATTGCTTTTTGTTACTAACGGTACTCTTGAACAGGTTGCTTATTGTGTCTAACGAAACTCTTTAACAAATAACTTATTTTGACTAACGGTACCATGAACAGATTGCTTATTGTAACTTACTGTACTCTTGAACAGGTTGCTTATTATGACTATCTGTACTTTAGAAGAGATTGCTGATTGTGACTAACGGTACTCTTGAAAAGATTTCTTGTGACTAACGATACTCTTGAACATATTGCCTATTGTGACTGACGGTGTTCTTGAACATAATTCATATTTGTTACGGTACTCTTGAAGAGTTTGCTTATTGTTACTAACGGTACTCTTGAAAAGATTGTTTATTGTGACTAACGGTAATATTGAACAGATTGCTCATTGTAACTAACGTTACCTTGAACAGATCGCTTATTGTCACTAACAGTACTCTAGAGGAGGTTGCTTATTGTGACTGACGGTACCCTTGAACAAATTCCTTATTATGACTGAAGGTACCATGAACAGATTGCTTACTCTCGAACATATTGCTTATTGTGACTAACGGTACTCTTGAAAAGATTGTTTATTGTGACTAACGTTACATTGAACAGATTGCTTATTGTGACTAACAATACATTGAACAGATTGCTTATTGTGACTTACGTTCCTCTTGAACAGTTTGCTTAATGTGACTAACGGTACTCTTGAACAGATTGCTTATTGTGACTAACGCTACTCTTGAACAGATTGCTTATTGTGACTTACGGTACATTGAAGAGATTTCTTATTGTGACTAACGGTACTCTTACCAGGTTGCTTATTGTGACTAACGGTACTCCTGAAGAAGTTGCTTATTGTAATTGATGGTACCCTTGAACATATTTCTTATTGTGACTAAAGGTATCATTAACAGATTGCTTATAGGTACTAACGGTATTCTTGAACAGGTTTCTTATTGGGACTAACGGTGCTCTTGAAGATATTGCTTATTGTGAATAACGGTACTTTAAAAGATTTATTATTGTGACTAACGTTACTATTGAACATATTGAATATTGTGACTAACGATACTATTTAACATATTGCTTAGTGTGACTTACGGTACACGTAAACAGAAAGCTTATTGTTTACTCTCGAACATATTGCTTAATGTGACTAACGGTACTCTTGAAAAGATTGTTTATTGTGACTAACGGTACATTGAACAGATTGCTTATTGTGACTAACAATACATTGAACAGATTGCTTATTGTGACTTACGTTCCTCTTGAACAGTTTGCTTAATGTGACTAACGGTACTCTTGAACAGATTGCTTATTGTGACTAACTCTACTCTTGAACAGATTGTTTATTGTATCTAACGGTACCTTGAACATAATTCTGATTGTGACTAACGCTACACTTGAACAGGTTGCTTATTGTGACTAACGGTACTCTTGAACAGATTGCTTATTGGAACTAACGGTACTCTTGAACAGGTTGCTTATTATGACTAATTGTAGTCTTGAACATAATTCTGATTTTGACTAACGCTACTCTTGAACAGGTTGCTCATTGTAACTAACGGTACTCTTGAAGAGGTTGCTTATTGTGACTAACGATACTTTTGAACATATTGCTTATTATGACTAACAGTAGTCTTGAACAGATTTGTATTGTGACTAATGGTACTCTTGAAGAGGTTGCTTATTATGACTAACGGTAGTCTTGAAGAAATTGCTGATTGTGACTAACGGTAATTTTGAACAGATTGCTTATTGTAACTAATGGTACTCTTCAACAGGTTGCTTATTATGACTAACTGTAGTCTTGAACAGAAATCTGATTGTGTCTAACGCTAATCTTGAATAGGTTGCTTATTGTGACTAACGTACCTTGAGAAATTTGCTTATTGTGACTAACGGTACTCATGAACAGATTCCATATTGTGACTAACGCTACTCTTGAACAGATTGCTTATTGTGACTAACGGTACATTGAACAGATTGCTTATAGTGACTAACGGTACTCTTACCAGGTTGCTTATTGTGACTAACGGTACTCCTAAAGAGGTTGCTTATTGTAATTGACAGTACCTTGAACATATTCCTTATTGTGACTAAAGGTACCATTAACAGATTGCTTATTGGTACTAACAGTACTCTTGAACAGGTTGCTTTTTGGGACTAACGGTACTCTTGAATATAATTCATATTTGACTAACGGTACTTTAGAACAGATTGCTCATTGTAACTAACGGTACCTTGAACAGATTGCTTATTGTGACTAGGGGTACATTGAACAGATTGCTTGTTTTGACTAACGTTCCTCTTGAACAAGTTGCTTAATGTGACTAACGGTACTATTGAACAGATTGCTTATTGTGACTAACGCTACTCTTGAACAGATTGCTTATTGTGACTAACGGTACATTGAACAGATTGCTTATAGTGACTAACGGTACTCTTACCAGGTTGCTTATAGTGACTAACGGTACTCCTAAAGAGGTTGCTTATTGTAATTGACGGTACCTTGAACATATTCCTTATTGTGACTAATGGTACCATTAACAGATTGCTTATTGGTACTAACGGTACTCTTGAACAGGTTGCTTATTGGGACTGACGGTACTCTTGAAGATATTGATTATTGTGAATAACGGTACTTTTAAAAGATTTATTAAAAAGTGCTCCCCTGTGCTTAGCACCACGCCATGAAGGCGTATAGGGGGTAACCCCCCCCCACACTTTCTTGATCCGGTCGTGAGTGGGGGTGATGTGATCAGCATCACGCCCCTGACCGCCTTTAGCCCCAGGGTTTCCTACAGGTACCCATGTTATTCGACGCTGGTTGGGCGCCGGGGCCATTTCCATCGTTAGAAAAGTTCCCGGATTTGAACCGGCCGGGGATCGAACCCGGGACCTTTAGCATGTTAGTCAGACGCGTTATCAAGTGAGCCACCGCGGCCAACTTTAAACATTTATTATTGTAACTAAAGTTACTATTTAACATATTGCTTAGTGTGACTTACGGTACACTTAAACAGAAAGCTTATTGTGACTAACGGTACTATTTAATAGATTGTTTATTGTAACTAACGGTACCTTGAACAGAATTCTGATTGTAACTGACGCTACTCTTGAACAGGTTGCTTATTGTGACTAACGGTACTCTTGAAGAAGTTGCTTATTGTGACTGACGGTACTCTTGAATATATTGCTTATTGTGACTAACGGTGCTCTTGAACAAATAGGTTATTGTGTCTAACGGTACTCTTGAACAGATTGCTCTCTGTAACTAACGGTACCTTGAACAGATAGCTTATTGAGACTGACAGTACTCTTGAGCAGAATGCTTATTGTGACTATCGGTACTCTTTAACAGGTTGATTACTTTGTCTAACGGTATTCCTGAAGAGGTTTCTTGTTGTGATTGACGGTACCCGTGAACAAATTCCTTATTGTGACTAAAGGTACCATGAACAAATTGCTTATTGTTACTAACGGTACTCTTGAACAGGTTGCTTATTGTTACTAACGGTACTCTTGAACAAGTTGCTTATTGTAACTAACGGTACTTATGAAGATATTGCTTATTGTTATTAACGATACTTTTAAAGCATTTATTATTGTGACTAACGGTACTCTTGAACTGATTGGTTATTGTGACTAACGGTACTCTTGAACAGATAGCTTATTGAGACTGACAGTACTCTTGAGCAGAATGCTTATTGTGACTAACGGTACTCTTGAACAGATAGCTTATTGTGACTATCGGTACTCTTTAACAGGTTGATTACTTTGTCTAACGGTACTCCTGAAGAGGTTTCTTGTTGTGATTGACGGTACCCGTGAACAAATTCCTTATTGTGACTAAAGGTACCATGAACAAATTGCTTATTGTTACTAACGGTACTCTTGAACAGGTTGCTTATTGTTACTAACGGTACTCTTGAACAAGTTGCTTATTGTAACTAACGGTACTTATGAAGATATTGCTTATTGTTATTAACGATACTTTTAAAGCATTTATTATTGTGACTAACGGTACTCTTGAACTGATTGGTTATTGTGACTAACGGTACTCTTGAACAGATAGCTTATTGAGACTGACAGTACTCTTGAGCAGAATGCTTATTGTGACTAACGGTACTCTTGAACAGATAGCTTATTGTGACTATCGGTACTCTTTAACAGGTTGATTACTTTGTCTAACGGTACTCCTGAAGAGGTTTCTTGTTGTGATTGACGGTACCCGTGAACAAATTCCTTATTGTGACTAAAGGTACCATGAACAAATTGCTTATTGTTACTAACGGTACTCTTGAACAGGTTGCTTATTGTTACTAACGGTACTCTTGAACAAGTTGCTTATTGTAACTAACGGTACTTATGAAGATATTGCTTATTGTTATTAACGATACTTTTAAAGCATTTATTATTGTGACTAACGGTACTCTTGAACTGATTGGTTATTGTGACTAACGGTACTCTTGAACAGATAGCTTATTGAGACTGACAGTACTCTTGAGCAGAATGCTTATTGTGACTAACGGTACTCTTGAACAGATAGCTTATTGTGACTATCGGTACTCTTTAACAGGTTGATTACTTTGTCTAACGGTACTCCTGAAGAGGTTTCTTGTTGTGATTGACGGTACCCGTGAACAAATTCCTTATTGTGACTAAAGGTACCATGAACAAATTGCTTATTGTTACTAACGGTACTCTTGAACAGGTTGCTTATTGTTACTAACGGTACTCTTGAACAAGTTGCTTATTGTAACTAACGGTACTTATGAAGATATTGCTTATTGTTATTAACGATACTTTTAAAGCATTTATTATTGTGACTAACGGTACTCTTGAACTGATTGGTTATTGTGACTAACGGTACTCTTGAACAGATAGCTTATTGAGACTGACAGTACTCTTGAGCAGAATGCTTATTGTGACTAACGGTACTCTTGAACAGATAGCTTATTGTGACTATCGGTACTCTTTAACAGGTTGATTACTTTGTCTAACGGTACTCCTGAAGAGGTTTCTTGTTGTGATTGACGGTACCCGTGAACAAATTCCTTATTGTGACTAAAGGTACCATGAACAAATTGCTTATTGTTACTAACGGTACTCTTGAACAGGTTGCTTATTGTTACTAACGGTACTCTTGAACAAGTTGCTTATTGTAACTAACGGTACTTATGAAGATATTGCTTATTGTTATTAACGATACTTTTAAAGCATTTATTATTGTGACTAACGGTACTCTTGAACTGATTGGTTATTGTGACTAACGGTACTCTTGAACAGAATGCTTGTTGTGACTAACGGTACTCTTGAATAGAATTCTGATTGTGACTGACGGTACTCTTGAACATATTGCTTGTTGTGTCTAACTGTAATGTTGAATAGATTGCTTATTGTGACTAATGTTACCTTGAACAAGTTGCTTATTGTGACTTGCGGTACTCTTGAACAGTAGAACATCTTCACCAGTTCTGTATTTGCGACGCTCCCTAATTAAAAATTAAAAAAGAGAAAATAGCTGAGTGTCGAGAAAACAGAGCAATTCTCTAAGCACAAACATGTGAGAGGGAAAAGCTATCTCGCGCTTCTAACTCGATCCCAACCACCCAAGGTCATATCGATCGGTTGTGAATTGAAGCGGTAAATCTATGATCGAGTGTACTATCTTCCAAGCATTGCAAGATGGCGTGCGCTCGCCATGCAGAGCTGTGTTCCTTTTGCTCGCTCAGTCAACCCACTCGTTATACGATTTACGTGCCTGCTTTCGTTCCACGTTGCGTGTCCAAAGTGCTGTTCCAAATCCTACACGAGAAGTGATATTCATTTTAGCTTCTCCAGGACGGAGCAAATGTTACTATTACTTATGTCAAGATAAGAAATTTAAGGCAAAAGTTTCCACTTGTGCTACCATTTTACTTTTCGTTTGTTTGTTTGTTTTCTCCTTTTATGTCACGTATTTTTAGTTTACCTTAACATGTAAAGGCGAGTCAACAGGTACTGTGTTTGTGTCCACTAAAATGTCACTGAAAACACAAATACACCACTTGCGCAAAATAAAGGTTTTTCCTCAAAAACTTATTATTATGTTATTGACAATAAATTAGAATATATAGATAAAATCAGTTTTGATTTTTCCGTTCACATTTTTTTCCCTCTTATGTGTGTGTTCATATGCATGACATGGTGTTTGACATACTTCAATATTCTATTCATTTTATTAATTTTTACTGATTAGTTTATTAATAATTTTTTATATATAAATTCCTAAGAATGAATACTAATTAAAGCAATATATTGAACAAACCTTTCTTGCCTACCCTGGGGATTGAGTTGGTTTTTTATGTCCACATTATGCACAGATAGGTTAATCGGGACAGGACATACAGTTTAAAGTGAGATCCGAACCACTATATGCCTCCACCGGGTATCGAACTCGGGACCCCTTGATTACAAGGATACGACGCTACCACTGTGCCATCGGAGAGGCCACAGAATAAACTGTATACATGTGAGTTTATACACTTCATCTATGTTACTAACATTACATTGTGTTTTCCTTTCTGAGCTTTCCTCGAAAAGGGGTCTCACTTGTAGAACAACGTTTTGAGTTCCCTCGTCTAATGACGTTACAATAAATGTTCTCGTTGTTAGGTTAGGTTCATTACGTTGAGTTTTCTTAGCATTAAAAGTACATATTTGGCCAAGCCATGAAATATTACAGTGTTTTCATGTTAAGATTGATTGATTGATTGAATTGCTTTATTTTACTTCGCATCTTGTGCCACTTTTGGCTAATTTGCGAAGATCAGGTTGAGTGATGATATGATGAAATTGATGAATGGACACTCACAAACATCCATGCCCAAGCCAGGATTCGAACCGGGGCCCCTGGTGTCGTAGCGCGATGTGCTAACCACTCTGCCACGGGGACCGGCTTTCATGCTAAGAGAACTAAACCTTACAAACATAACCTAACAACGAAGGCATTCCGCACTGACGTCACTAGACGAGGGAGCTCAAAACGATGTGCAATTAGTGAACCCCCCGATACCTTATGGTAACGTCGTCGCCTTGTAATCAAAAGGTCCCGAGTTTGATTCCCGGTGGATGCACATAGTGGTTTGGATGTCACTTTAAACTGTATGTTAAGTCCCGATTAGCCTTTCTGTGCATAAAGTGGACTTAAAAACAAAAATCAATCAATCAATGTATTTCATGCCACGTTATGGCTGCTTATATATCCAACATTTATTGTGGAGTACGACCTGTTTCACAAGATGGATAAACAGAAGAGTCGCATCAATAACAAAAATATACCACTAAATCAAATTCAAGTTCTCGCATGAAAATCAAATATTGTAGTGCTTGAAGGAACACACATAACCTTAACGAAATTATTGTAAAGTTTGTACATATTGTATACACCATAGTGTGTCACACACGCACATATTCCAAAGTAATAAAGAGGAATATAAAGAATGCTAGTCCGAATAACATTTCAATATTCTTGTTAGTCCTTCCATCCATTACATAATTTTATTATGAGACATATATTATACCAAGGTCATCACTACCTCATCCACATCCATTAGAATATATTACCATAAAAAACATGCTGCAATGTTGAACAACAATAAAATACAACGTATTAAATTGGTAAATATATATAGTACCCTCCCTCATCCAGAGAACCTCAAATAATTGCAATGAAACATCAGTATGCCATATAAATAAAACAGAAACATCAGTATGCCATGTAAACAAAACAGAAACATCAGTATGCCATGTAAATAAAACAGAAACATCAGTATGCCATATAAACAAAACAGAAACATCAGTATGCCATATAAACCAAACAGAAACATCAGTATGCCATATAAACAAAACAGAAACATCAGTATGCCATGTAAACAAAACAGAAACATCAGTATGCCATGTAAATAAAACAGAAACATCAGTATGCCATATAAACAAAACAGAAACATCAGTATGCCATGTAAACCAAACAGAAACATCAGTATGCCATATAAACAAAACAGAAACATCAGTATGCCATATAAACAAAACAGAAACATCAGTATGCCATATAAACAAAACAGAAACATCAGTATGCCATGTAAACAAATCAGAGACATCAGTATGCCATGTAAACAAAACAGAGACATCAGTATGCCATGTAAACAAAACAGAAACATCAGTATGCCATATAAACAAAACAGAAACATCAGTATGCAATATAAACAAAACAGAAACATCAGTATGCCATGTAAACAAATCAGAGACATCAGTATGCCATGTAAACAAAACAGAGACATCAGTATGCCATATAAACAAAACAGAGTGGGGAGATGGACGAATATTTTACCACCTCAAAACTAAATATCCTTTTTCCTGTAATGTAATATTGCAAGAGGCTGGTATGCTCGAAACTCACCTCTTTCGTTGTACTTGTTTTTTTAATATCATTTTGAACGCAGGAAGCGAGAACATTGCAACTGAAGCTGAAAGAAAGCTATACGCACTGAACTTCATCCCACACGCCAAATATGGATACACGAAATGAAAATTATACGGTTCTTGAACAGCAATAACAATGTATAATAAGAGCATGGATGTTAAAAAAAGAGAACACGAATTACTTCTTTCTCGTTCTGCACAAAAGCGTTCTAAAAAAAATACGCCTCTGCGTAACACGGTCATTACATCATCAACATAGCTTTCTGACCAGCATTTTAAAAGGCAAAAGTAAATTAAAACTGTTGATTTAAAGTTGGTTTATGTTTTTGCAGGCTCCCTGCGTTCTTGCTTGGTCTTTTTGTATTATTTCTTCTCCGTTTCGTTTCCCTATTCACCCCACTCTCTCATTTCCACCTTATTTTTGTCCCTGTTAGCTATTGGGGAGCTTGATTTCCCTTGTGGCAGATGAGTCCGTTTTGTGATGGCACGGCGAGTGCGGGGTTTTCCGCAAACCCAATTCTTAACCTGTATTTACTGTTCTCCCCGTCCACCACCAATGTAACACCGATCCGAGTTACGAGGGGGAGCCGTATTACCCAGGCAGCTGTTAGATGCTGATGGGCCTATTCGAAATTCACTTTTATGCGGAAGCTGTATTGAGGGAAAACCCATCCTGAATAATGCAGACTTAAACCATTAACGAATAATCTGCTTGGTGGTGAAATGTTGAAGAAGTACGTTTGCAGTAAAGTTTAATGTATGTATATACTTTTGTACTTTATATAATATTATTCGAAGGTACATAACATGCGTGCGGTTGCTATTCAGTACTTTGTTCAGTGCCTTCACGATCAAAATATACACATATTTTCCCAAGACCTTTAAAAGAGAATTTAACAGCTAAATGAAACGGTTACGTGTTATATAGACTAAAACGAATTGTTTTAAGTGAAAATCCAAGCAACTATGGGGAGGAATGACTCAACCATTTACTCTTATACTGCCTTGTTATCGGCGAGTGTGTTTTACTATATACCTTGTCCCAGCTATATCTAGAGCAGACGAACGAAAACAAGTCTCTGCGCAACGCGAGACGGCTCCACCAATGAATACGTGAGAGGAACGGGATTGCATGAGGGGAGAAAGCGACTGCAATTACCAGCCTTGGCAGCAGCGTATACATCTTCGCTCTGCCCATTTAATTTCCTCCAGTTCTCTGACACTATGCACGGCTTTGCTCCAGAGATAGGTGGGACATGATATAGTTATTCTCTTTACTTGCCTTTATTCAGTCTTCCCTCTTTTGGTTCAAAGTAACTTATTTTCTGGCCGTCATAAACTAGTTGGAATTCTTAACTCCTAAAAAACTATTTTCTGCGTCGACGCACACTATGTGATAACTTTCCTGCCCAGCGCGATGGCAACTGATTTGAAATAAAATCATCCCATGTAGTCGACACTCTTACATGAAGCTCGTTTTCATTTTGCTTCCAATGACAACTCCTTCATATGTTGACTGATAATACACGTACTATAAAGCTAATTTTTGACACACGCACACACAACTTATTCTTGTTGTTTCATTATAGAGGAACACATGCAACTGCCTTGTAACGCTAACTTTTTATCTTATTATTTCAAAACTGAAGAACAAAGTTTCTTCTCTAGTCTACAGTTATTTTTAGAACTAAGATAATACAAGCAAAAGAAAAGGAGTGGGTTAAGAAACGGCATAGTTTATGTAACGGAAAACTTTCCCTAATCTATTTCGTCCTCACTCCACCAGATTCTTCCTCCTTCTCCTACTTCATTTGTCGGTTTATTTTGAGTCCTACGAAGACAACTTTCTTGCGAGAAGAGGACAGACTTTATTCACTTTGGAAAGGAAGGAAATTTGAATTTGTCTGCGTTTCCATAAGGAATTTTCTCGTTGAGGAAATTCTTGTTTAGGTCGTCCCTTCGATGACTTCCTTTCCTTCTTTCTTTGCTCTTATTTCGTTGCTCGGGTCTGGTCGTTTTACAGTACTTCTCTGCATTTCGCTGAAATTGGTAGCTCTTTATGTCAGTTCAATATTCGAAATAAACTGGTTTCGAATAATTATACTTCACCTTTGCAGTATATAATTTGATCAAAGAGTGTTTAGGAATCTTCAGAAACATCAAGAAAATAGCAAGGAACATTCATACGGAACTGAACACTGTAGTTGTGTGTGAAAATGCACATATACATAGGTTGACTGAAACGTTCTGAGCCCTTACCTTAAAGGGCACGAGGGAAGGAACCGAAACTTTGGCACATTTAACCAGTAATCCTTCATTAGTACGTATTTTGACTAAACTAAGTATTCATCTTGCCTTTATTTTGCATTTGATTTGATTGAATACAGGCTAGTGTAAACTGTCGTGTAAAATAAGTACAAGAACTGGTGAACCAGGAGATGATCCGATGTCTGCACTAAAAATAATGATGCCAATAGTGATCCATAAATATTCTATGGCCATTTTGTGAAAATATGATCTTTCATATGCTACAGTCAATATCTGAAAGTTCTATTATTCAAACGTGTTCCCTGCTATGAAGCATTGTGCACAAAATCGGAAGAGGTGAAATGATGGGTAACAGACACTACAGAGTGATAGGTGATTAAAGAAACGCTACCAGGACAATAGGTTCTGCATCTCTCCAGAGGGGGAATTTAGTACGTCCATAGTGAGACAGATTACTCTCATGCAAAAGATGACACAGTGCTGGATCTCCACATAGACTTCTGATAAAAAAGTGCGATTTTGAAAAATGAAACTGTTTTGAAGCTGATCTTAATGATGCTGCTGGACGATTAATATTTAAAAATGAGAAATCGATCTGTCTTAACCAATCAGATATAAGAAATAGTCCATGTAACAGCCACACCTCTTCAAGTCGAAGGAAACAGAAAATGCCCTCATCCTCCGGCCCCTTCTACTCATTTCGATTCTAAAAATATATTGTTTATGGATTTCATTCTCAAGTGCATGCAACTTTTATGTGGGTGTATCCTGCTTTACCTTTGAAAATGATGGATGCCATGAAGGAAAATAACCAGGAAACGCTGAAGACTGTAGTGTTGCTACACACCGGCAATGCCAGAGCACATCATTCACTTGTTTACATAAAGGACACGAGTGGAGCACCAAATTTGCATCACATCTTCATTGTTTATCTGACTTGGCACCTATTCAAAGAATTGAATAAACTTTCTCTAAAACCAGATTTCCCTTGATTGATGATGTCATAGAAGCTGTAGGAAGAAATTATCAATTTTGAACGTCCATTGTGCATGAGTGTCAAAGCGCATGAACGTCAATGGGGTTTATTAATGAAACGTTTTATCATACCGATGCACTCGATGCACTGATTCCTACATTTCTTCATGGTGTAGTTTACAACTTTTCGGTCAACCCTCGTAACAATGAGTGTGTCATATTTAAAACATTGGCCAGTTACACAAACAAGCAAACAAGCATTATATATATATATATATATATATATATATATATATATATGGAGGGGGTGTATGTATGTATGTATGTATAATCATCTTGAAATGTGTACTTGTAAATTATGATGTAACGATGAAAGAATTTGTATTTTAAAATGCGAGTGTGCGTCGTGTTATGATGAGAAATGAAATTTCTGTTCGTTACTTAGATTTCATCCACCTAGATGCCTGTCTGTGAAACAAGAACATATATCGAACCCTCAAGGGAAAAAAACTGAATTATTTATAAGATCGCAATAAGTGAACGGGAAAACTTTTCGGCATTAGCGCCGACGTTAACTGAAAAATTGCTCGATTTCTCTGACATGTCTGCGAATGCTTGCTTAGAATCGTCGAAAATGAGAAGTGGCGGTGACCTTTTTAGTCGTAAATTGCGTGACAACATCACATTCAGCTGTTATTTGAATTTATAGATCGGATTACTCGAGACCCGATGCTTATACGTTACGTTGGTGCAGAACGAGTTTCGAGAGCAGACAGGGCTCTAGGGAAAGGCTGGTTCCCGGAAGAACTACTGGGAGTAACATTTTCAGCTGTATAGATGAGTCACCGCATCATGTATATGGGTGTGGGCTTATAGCAAGAAAGTAATGTGTTTGTATTTTACTTATTTTATGTTTGTATCTTAACGAAGGCGTTTAAATGTCTGCTTAGGGTGCTAAGAAATAAGTGTATTTTTATTTTACGTCGATTTTCTACCACTTTTTGGCAAACTGCAATGATGGGGATGGCTGATGATTAGATGAAATTGATGAAGAGACACTCAGAAATAACACACACGGCCAAGACCAGGATTCGAACTCAGGAACTTCTATGGCGATATCAACAGTTGATGTCTACTGAGGCAGCAATAAAGAACTAAATATGAACGGCAGGCACGGTTCGACACAGTACCGCTCTAGCCCACGGTTGCAATGCAAATAACTCATCAGAGAAGATGGTTATGGTGCTGGTTGCGGTTGTTCTTATCCAACAACAGTTTTAATTCTCGGGGAGGCATTCTGGCTTTTTCTTTCATGTGTGAACTGAAGCATGGCCCGCTACGATCCTTCTTTGGAACAAATCTCAGATTAATAGAACTATACATTCATGCACTTTGCAGCTTTTTGCCGCTACTTTGGAAGTTAAACTACTGTTTCTAAATAGCTTATATTTACGGCTGTTATTGTTTTAAGTTGTATTAATAGAGGTTTGACTTTGTCATTTTGTAACAATAGTAAGCGAACATACACAACATAACAATTAAACATCTATTCAATAACAACATAAATGTACACAGGTGGACATGCAAAGTCCGCTCTGCACCAGTCGGGGTCGAGCGCCTCTAGCGGAGAAATGTAGAGCTTCAGCCATCACAGAAAATCGTATTTTTGGGGGCACAAGTGCCGAGGCTGTAAGGATCGTAGCGGGCTATGACTGAAGTGAGGTGTACAGAACCGTTTGATTTCCTTTAAATCCATTTGCGGGTCGTTTACAGAGTTTGGTTCACCGCTTTTTCGTTAGATGACACGTGGTTGCGTAAGAAAATTTAAATCATACATTTTATTACCCATCCTTTCAAAAAATGACGTGAAGTGAAATGTATTTAAGGTTCTTCAAATCCTGCTACGATTGCCTCTACTTTATTGTAAGCATCATTCCTCGCTGAAAGAAAGAAAATATTAAATAAATGGAAAGTTCTCAGCTTCCATTCTGGAGTTTGTCAGCGATGCAGGTTAGTTCGTAAGTATCTTCGCGAATTTTGCTAGAAGCCTCCCCGATGGTGTAGTAATGACGCTGTCGCGTTGTAATCAAGGAGTCCTGGTTTCGATCCTCGGTGAAAGCAAGAGAGGCCATTAGTTTAAATGAGTAACCTAACTGAGCATAAGGCAGACCTAAAACGAACTTTGATGAATGCTGCTGGTAGAACCTGTCGAGAAGTTTCCTTTGAATGACGGAAGACAATTTCCTCGTCAATACCTTTCATTCTGTGGTTATGAAACATATCCATATTGAAAATCGCCTACTTCCGAGCGCGCTACCAAAAGTTGCAGAAAAGCTACGTTAAATAAACAATCAAATTAAATCAAACCATATTGAAAATCTTTCAAAATATTATAGAATGAACAACCAAACTTAACTGTAGACTCCTTTCGAGATCAAGTAATGAAAATATTCGGAAATATGCTAGAATGAACAAAACTAAACTTGAAGCTTTCCTGGCAACGAATGATGAAGAGATTCTCTCGAGCTATCGACCAGGTGATTTCTGTAAAAGGATTCCAAACTTTCGAGAGTTAACGTTACTCTCACGACGTTCTCTCTCGAAAGCTGGGAAATCCTTCCAGAACTAGCTTGGTTGATAACCCGACAGAATCTCTTCAACAACTATACTTGACTGTAGACAATCTTGAAGGTCAAATAATAAATATATAATTTTTTTCAACGAATGAAACCTTGCAATTTAGTGTTTTTTCCCCTGCAATAGCTTATGAATATAGTGCTGAAAAGCCTAGAAATTTCATTTAAAAGTAACCTTTCTAGTTCGATGAAAGAAACAACATTATGCTCCTTTCTTTTTTTTTAAAAAAAAATCTATCATTAACATAATCTATGACCCCTACTAATATGCAGACTCAATGGACTACTTTCGTTGCTTCCCTCATTTGCAAAATTTCTGCGAAAATCCGTTATCTCTGTTCAAAGCGAAACAAGGAAATTCCCTTAAAGTCGTGCAATGTCTCAGGCAGCATAGCTTGGCGAGATCTAAAATTAAACCAAGCCTGGAATCCTTTCATAATGTGTGTGTCTGCTTGTCGTAGAAGTTTGTTCGCGAAGGCGTAGAGTCCAGATTGGTCCTTGGTTTCAGCAGGAAGTAGTCCAGCATGATTTTGTTGTCAATATTGTTTTCCTGTCTTTTCCAAGGGCACGGAGCATATTTTCATTTGTGTGTGGGCATTACATTCTTAAACTGTATGTTAAAGAATAAGACTGAATAAAACTATTTGCTTGGTCAAGTTTCAAGTTTCTCACTGAAACAAGCGTTGTTTGAATAGAATCCTTCTATTTTTGATTGAAGAGCTGAACGTTTTTACGTTGATCGAATTTGTAAAGGTTCATGCCTTTACTGCAGTGTGTTAGATAAAATATTTCCAACTAAGGACGTTATTTCTATCACGACTCCTTAATTCTCACGTGTTCCGATAACACACACTCAAATATCTCTTACAAGAATGGGTTTGCTGTGTCAAATGATACGTATATGTGGGCCTCCTTGATGGGGTAGTGGTAATGTCGTCACCTTATAATCATCAAGGGATCCCGGGTTCAAAAGCCGGTTGAAGTCCACAGTAGTTCGAATCCCACTTAAACTGTTGGTCAAGTCCTAATTAGCATATCTGTGCATAAAATGGTCTTAAAACAATAACTAAAAGAAAAAACACGTAAATGCTAACACAGGGAACCTAGATTTGATTCCTAAGGAGGAAGGCTTAATGGCGTGAATTCCACGTTTAATATACCTTTAGTCAAGATTTATTTTCGTACATAAAGATAATATAAAATAGTTGAAAACTGCGAAAGAAAAATATATTGAGTTATATCTGTCTTATTAGCAGATTAAAATTAATCATCTTACATACATATACAAATCATAAGCAACAAAATCTAAAAGTTCTAAAAGAATTAAGAAAGATGACCAAATTAAACTGTCAAATAGATTCGATATCTTGCAGGATTTAAATGTTGATGAAAATATAAATGGAACAGATAAATAGGAATTGGGAGCACATAAGTAATGCAATAGAATCAGCAGCTAAAGAAAGTATAGGATGCCATAAACCAAGAAAAAGTACGCCGTAGTTTGATAATGAATGTCATAATCTAATATAAATAAGAAATCAGGCTAGACTTAGGTGGTTAAAAAACTCTGATGATACAAATTTAAGCAATTATAATAGAATAAAGCGAGAAGGTAACCCCACTTTTAGAAGTAAAAAAAAGGAGATTACTTGAAAAGCAAAATTAACAAAATTGAAACAAATAGCAACAATAAAAATATCAGAGATTTATATAAATGGGTAAATGAATTTAGAAAGGGGTAGCAATCTAAAGTAAACTTGATAAAAGATAAAAAGGGTGAAATTTTGGCTGACCCAAGCGATATTTTAAATAGATGGAAGAACTACTTTAATGACCTTTTAAAAGTTCGTGTAGGAGATAAATCAGAAGTAAACCTCTAGTTCCAGAACCTAACTTGACTGAAGCTAAAGATGCTATTAGAAGGCTAAAGAACAACAAAGCACCTGTCATTGATTTAATACCAGCTGAGTTAATTAAATATGGTGGGAATTCGTAAATATGTCAAATTCATAAACTAATTTGTTTGATGTGGAATAAAGACAAAATCCCTCAACAGTGGAAAGAATCCATAATTGTTCCTGTATTTTAGAAAAACGTGATAAAACGAACTGCAATAATTACCGGGGAATTTCTCTCCTCTCAACATCATATAAAATATTATCTAACATTCTTTTAACAAGACTAACTCCACATGCTAATAAAATTATAGGTGATTATCAACTACAGATCAAATTTTTCACATCAGACAGACACTTGAGAAAAAGTGGGAATATAATCAAAATGTCCATCAGCTATTCATTGATTTTAAAAAAATCATATTATTCGGTTAAAATAGATAAATTATGTAATATATTAGTCGAGTTTGGAATACCTATGAAGCTTGTTAATATGATAAAAGTATGCAGCAGTGAAACAAAGTAAAATTCGTGCGGGTATTAATATGTCTGACAAATTTACAATTCATGATGAGTTAAGACAGGGAGAGGCATTATCTCCATTGCTCTTTAATTTTGCCTTAGAATATGCGGTTAAAAAGGTAAAACAAACTAATGAACTAAAATTAAATGGTCTAACTCAGTTGTTAGCATATGCAGATGATGTAGACTTACTAGGGGATGATATAAATACAATTAAGAATAATGGTAAAATATTTTTAAAAGCTACTAAAGAAATAGGTTTGGAAGTTAGCAAAGAGAAAACTATACAGGCCGAAATCAACTGTTAGGCAATAATCAAAATTTCATTATTGATAACAACTCGTTTGAACCAGTTTCCAAATTCAAGTACTTAGGAGTTATACTAACAAATGATAATGATATTAAAGAGGAAATAAAGAGCAGGCTTAATTCAGGAAATGCGTGTTACTTTTCTTTTCATAAACTTTTGTCTTCTCGTATAATATATAAGAAACTAAAAGTTAAAATATGCCTGTAGTATTATATGGATGTGAAACTCGGTCCCTTACATTGAAAGAGGAACATAAATTAAGAGTGTTTAAAAACAAAAATCCTTAGAAAAATATGTGGACCTAAAAGGGATGAGGAGACAGGTGAGTGGAGCAGGTTACATAATTTATAACTACATAATTTGTATTCATGTCCAGATATTAGTAGAATAAATAAATCAAGAAGACTTAGGTGTGCAGACCATGTGGCACGAATGGGAGAGGAAAGAAGAGCTTACTAGATTCTTGTTGGGAAACCTGATGGTAAGAGACCACTAGGAAGGCCAAGACGAAGATGTAGGGATAATATTGAGATGGACCTAAAGGAAATCGGTAAAGATGGAAAATATTGGATTGATCTTGTCCAGGAAAGGGGCAGATGGAAGGCTTGTGTTGCTGCAGCCATAAACCTTCGTATTTAGGAAAGCTAGAGAGTTAGTTAGACATAGATATACATTTTACTTTAGTATAACTTATCGTTGATAATATTACCAATTTTCGTTACTAGTATTATCCAGTACTACAATCAAATAAGAACAAGTTGTTGAAATACATGGCAACCTACTTGTCTTGTTTTATGAACATAAAACCATTTTATTCTGGAACATCAGAGAACATTTGGAGACAAATACAGTAATAATAGACATTAAGTAATCAAAACGAGTTATTCTTTTATCTGAAACATCTAACTCGTCAAATATTTTATGCAGTTCATTGATTTCTTAAAACAATGTGAATGTACACCAGAGATTGCGAATAATCAATAACACGAAAATGGTGCATTTCAAGGACAAAATCAGAGACCAGGGTTAAAGATGAACATATTTTGCTCCAGAAACATCTTTTTCTACCAGAATTTGATTAACAGGACGACTGTAATTGCACTTAAACGGAAACGATTTTTAACTTCGTCGGAAGCTTTACCGTTATGCTTATAATCGACAAGCACTTACGCAGTTTCACCTACCACTCTCTCCCAAAACTGCGGTGGGGAAATTTATTGTATTTGTTAGTATTCAACCCATCTACATAAAAACACAATATATATTCAGGGTGGAGGGGGTTGATGTGTATTATAACTTCTTCTCCCATTTTATTTATGCTTTCCTTTTAAATGCGCATTAGATGCGTGGTACGAAGGTGAAATATAGCGCCAACAACTATAGAAATGGAACAAGAAACCCTCTCTATTGCTATATTTCTTTCTCATAAAATGTATGTTCTCACCACTGTCTACATTAGCCAATATACTCCTTTTTTGTATTTTAATATTTCAGTACATGGGTTCAAGGGCAGCTTAATTCACATTTGAAAGTGTCAAAAGTATGCTCAAGCATTCAGTGCTGAAGAGACATTGAACCAGTGCGAACATCTGTAAAGATAAAGTAGCAGACATAAAAGTGAATGTGATCAGGTAGTAAATACGAGGAAGATGATATTAGATGAAGTGAAATATAAAATTGTAAAACATTTCATGTTTTAAGTAAGTCACTATACGTGCCCAGAATAAAGCTTGATGTTCGTGTTGATTGATTCACATCCATTAAAACTGAATTTAATCAAAAGTGAAACTCCGAATTATGTGTGTTCAGTACTTGTCCTTTGCTGCTGTTTGACTCATCAGATTTCTTTTCACCAAGAACTTGACTTTCAATCAACCACAAACCATTGTAAGTTAGGAAACATAAATGAAGTTGTTATACTTATCCTGATTACATTAGATTACTGTCGTATTTAGACTTACTCAAGACAAAGCCTTATTTCGAGGATTATCAAATATCTAATTGTATTTTTTTTAATATTTATAAAGGATCTCTTCATATTTGAGAGGAGGGGTGACTTTCGCTGAAGGCACTAAGTGTCAATCTCACTTCCACTTAGTACACTCTAGTAAACTGCATTTGTGCAGGCCAAAGAGGCTCTCGCGTCTGAACCTACAGTCAATATAATCTCCTGTAGGGCTACTTGTTGTTTTGTATTTTATCCTTATATGTGCTGAGTGCTTTTTTACAACCTCAGCTGTTAACCTAGGTAAGGCGATTATATTCCTCTGAGACACGTGTTGATCTCAGTTATGGTGAGATACTTGACTGTATAATGTGACGGGTTCAAATAGTCCAAGTGTTGACTCACCCATAATTTTAATATGCGAGAGGAAGATGTTAAGTGTAATTATGTTGATTTCATAAATTAAATGGCATTGCCCATGACAAAATGAAATATGTAAAGTAAGCAATAGTTTCCTTGAATTAAGAGAAGCTGATACAAAAAGATCTGCTGCATGTCGCGTCTTCAAGGTACCAAAACAAGATACATATTTGTATTTTCATTTATCTAGTAAGTTATGTGGAAACATAATTCAGAGCTCCTGATATTATTCAAGCACCATTTAGTAATTTGTTCTTGAAAAAAAATTAGTAGAGTGTCCATATTCTGACACTTTAACAATGATCTTTGAATGGGTGTGAGGAATTTGATTTCTTGAGACATAAGTCAATTCGTAACACATCAAATATTGATTTTCTTTTTAAGATTTGGTACATCTACTGACATTTGAAGACAGATAATAAACATTGGTGTCGGTAAGAAATGATATTGCTGAAAGGGGAAATAAATTAATAGAGGAATACGATATTTTGACAAAAAATAAAATTCAGAAACTGTTCTTATTACAAGTAATTTGTGTCCTAAAATATATTCTGACAGGAAGAAAGAATCATTAGCGACCAGGCGAAGTTATGTAAATATTATAATTCTGTTTACTCCAGTAATTTGGTTAAATGTTGTTAATATTTGATATAAATTTGTAAGCAAAATGTTTTACAGATTGTTCTTCTTTCTTTGGCATTACAGCCCTTGTAGTATAGCCTTAGCCTTCTCAACAATGCCGGTCCATTCTTCTCTATCCTTTTGTCTCCATCTTCTTATCCCCAGTGTTCTGATGTCTCTCTCTACATCATCTAGCCATCGTATCCTGGGTGGTCCTCTTCTTCGTCTGCCTTCAGGTTTTACGGAGAATACCTTCTTTACTACTCTGTCATCATTCATTCTAATAAGATGTCCTACCCAGCTCAATCTCCTTGCCTTGATTTCAGCTATAATATCAGGATAATTATACATTTCCTTCAATTCATGATTATAATAAAGTATTCTCCACCCTTCACCATTCTGTTTTGGTTTATATATTTTTCGTAGTATTTTCCTTTCCCAAGTCATCAGTAATAATGACGTTCTCTCCGTGAATGCCCAGGTTTCACTTCCATACAGTATTGTTGGTCGGATCAGTGTCTTATATACTCTGAGTTTTAGGTCCTCGATAGTCATCTCTTCCGAAATATATCCACAAAGGCATGAATATATTTGTTGCCTGCTGAAATTTTATCTTTGATATCAAGTTCTATGTTATTTTGTTGTGTTATTAATGATCTCAAATATTTAAAGGTTTCCACCTCTTCATAATTTTGGTCACCAATCTTTACTTCTCTGACCCGAGTAGGTTACTTGTCAGTCTCATGTATTTTGTTTTCATTACATTCACTTCTAATCCGACTTCGTTAGCTGCTTCTTCAATTGTCAACATAACTTCCTCAACAGAGCTTTGATTTCTCCCCAAAACAGCTATGTCATCTGCATAGGCAAGGCACTGGTTCATTCTATTGAAAAATGTGCCTGCGGGTCGGATTTTTACATTTCGTATTACCTTTTGTAGACATAATATGAAGAGTGCTGTTAAAAGGGCATCTCCTTGGCGAACTTTAGTTACTGTTTGAAACGTGTCTGAGAGTTTATTTTGAATTTTAACTTTATTAAGTGTCTTAGTAAGAGTCATTTTAGTTAGATTTAGTAATTTGTCTGGTATTCCAAATTCTTTCATAATTTCACATATTTGGGATCAATTTATACTATCAAAGGCTTGATTAAAGTCTATGTACAATTGGTACACTGTTATATTATATTCAAATGCTATCACCAAAATTTGTCTAAGGGTGGAGATTTGATCTGTAGTGGCGCGTCCTTGGCTAAACCCACATTAATATGCTCCTATAAACTCCTCGATGTATACCTTCAATCTCCGATGGATTTATCAATATTCTGGCTGGGAGATTGAATGTATACATCCCTGTAGTTTTCACAGTTCAGTTTACTTTCCTTTTTATGAATGGGGCATATTAGTCCTATGCACCATTCTTCAGGCATTTCTTCTTTTTTTCCAAATCATGCTTCCAAGTTTATAGATCGACTTCCACAATTTCATGCCTCCTTTCTTTATCATCTCTGCAGTGATATTGTCCTCACCATTGGAGCTATAATTCTTTAAATTTCTGATTATTTGGTTAATTTCTCCTGCTGTGGGCTCATTAATAAACTGTTGGGCACCAGAATATTATTTACATTCTATGTCATTTCTACTTGCGGATCTATTCAATAGTTCTTTGAAATACTCTCTCCAGCCTTCTCTCACTTCTTCTCCACACACCAAGTATCCAGTTTTACCTCGACATGCTACCATTCTAGGCTGATAACCCCTTTCTATTCTCCGCATTCCATCACAAAATTTCCTAGCATCACTTCTGAGGTACATTCTTTGCAGCTCTTCCAGTACATCCTCTTCATATATCTTTTTCTTCATTTGTAAAATTTTACAAGCATTTCTCCGAGCTTCACGGTAATTATTTTTGCTTGTTCTAGTTTCCATGCAGAACCTTTTCTCTTGCTTCATTGCGTTCATATATACAACTCCTGACATCTATTATGTTTTACAGATAGCTTGTGAAAAGTCTCTCAATTAGGCACTTATCTATAGACCTGTGTCCATTTCTGCGATATAGCACGTATGGTATGTATTCTTTTAAATATGTGAAGTTAAAAATATGTTGTTATAAGTCAAGCTCAAGGTCATTGCGACACCACTAAACACAAATCGATTTCGATAGGGTAAGGACGGGGCAAACGGACACCCTAAGCACAATTTTCAAAATAACTCTGAAACATTTTATTGAAAAATGAAAATAACTGTTGGCATAGAAGGTGTGAACGTTCAGTTAACACATGATAGCACATAGTATGCAAAAAATGAACATTTGTCTCAAAATAGTCTGATCAATCCCCGGATGCGGCAGTGTCCGTTTACCCCGCAAATTCGGGGCAGACGGACATTTGTTCAAGGCAGATAGACACGTTATGATTTATGAACTATCATCACTCTCACAATAACAACACACAAAATATGGGTCATTTCCGTTTGCAACACAATTTACATGGTACCAGAGAGAACACTCTAAGCACTGCACCAAATTTTGACCCTGCTTGTACACATATTTGCATTTACGGCACTCATCACTTGTGGTGCGTTTAAACTTTGATTTTTTTGCTGCAGCTTTCAGTTTTTTTGTCCTTGAGGCAAGCGATGAATGAAGGATCCGTCAATACATGTGATTGCCCAGTTTTGCGTTTCCTGCTACAGGTCCCAGAAGTTGATGGCAAAGGGTTTAGCTCATGAAACATCCTCTGCTCTTGCTGTAGGCTCTGATGATCGTTCATCTTGAACATGGACAGTTGCAGGAACAAAGACAGGCTCAGGCAGGCGTTGTGGATTAAAGGGATATATTCCACAATAATTTACAGCATTCCCCACAGTGCCTGCACGATTCCAGGTTGCAGCATGAATGCCACCAAATACCACTTTATTGATGCCTTTTCCCGCATTTCTTCGCATCATTGTAAAATGTGACCCGAAGAAAGACATATCCAGTGGCTAAAGCTTGTGTGTGCTGTGGTGGTAAGCACAGAATGCTACTGCCTTCTCCAAGGTTGGAGGGTCTGAAAAGTGTGATCCATGCCCATCGAGAATTAGAACTATAGGACCAGAGTGTATCGTATCAATGAAATGGTCCATGCAGTGGGTAAATTGTTCCCACTACATATACCCAATGTCTGTCTGTTGTTTGTTCTCGATGTCTCACCATCCTGTAACAAGGGCACATTGTATTAGAAACAGAAACATTTGAAGGGTATAAAATGCATTACATGTAATTGAGGACTAAAAGTGGTAAACGTTGTAAGTACCAAAAGCGAAAGTGTTGGGGAATCGCATCCTTCCGCTCATCAGCCCGTAAGAACGTGGACCCTAGTGACCTCTTTACACGCCCTTTGAACTAATTAGAGGGCTACCAGTCACATTTCACGTTTACCACATTATAAAGCATGGTACATTTCACAGTTTAACGTGGAAAACGGTGTTTGAATTATTGTGGCATTTACAGCGTTTACCAATTTTAGTCTTCAATTCACAATTGCCATTTCCATTACTGAGTCAAGTATACATTAGTATCTCAATCAAAAAGTACCTAACGATAGTTAAATGCAATACAATTCATCTATGTCCGTTTGCCCCAACGGCAACCTGTCCATCTGCCCCACTTGTAGCCTTTGGCCTTACATTACGAAAATGTCCGCCAGATGGCAGCACAATGTTTGCAACACTTGTGTATCTATAATGGAATCACTGCCTTCACCACACTTCAAATCACAACTTCGGCGGGACCATAGTAATCTATGCAATCCTTGTGTTCGCAACACATTTTTTTAGTATTCAAGGTTTTGCACGTCCATTTTCTGCTTACCTGGTCAGGTGTTTATGCTGGATTCGCATTTCTTCTTTACGATTTCTTCCGATGCTCAACACAACTCCTCGCAAACGTTCAGGTTCGTACACAACTCCAACTGCTGCACTGTTGCTAACTTCAAACCGAAAATATTCGTACTTTTCTTAGGGGATGTCCGTTTGCTCCGTCCTTACCCTACTTTCTTCTGGTTTATTTTTTTTAAGATACAGAACAATCCTAATGGATGAGACAGAAATAAATTGGAAATCGAAAATTAAGGGCCAGCATCGTGTTTGGCGCCCCATTAGGGCCCGGGCCCGGAGCAAAGTGACGGCCCGCTACTCTCTAATGTTCCTTCCGCCCTTCACCATGGCCAATATGGAGAATGTGTGGAGCCATACATTTACACTCATTTGCCTTCATGGAACGGTGAAATACACAGGGAATAACTTTAAGTTTAACTCTGACTGTCTTTCAACAAAGTAATACATATAGTGTATGGAGATGGACTATTCACAAGCTAACAGCATTAGGTGTAATAAATATCTTTACACTGCTGCGAGGCAGTTTGTAAATATAACCAACTCAGATTTCCTCTCTTCTAACAGCCAAAAAATCTGTGGAGTTTCAGTAACCACTTTATCACTTGCTCTTAATTGAGAACAACCAGAAACAGCTGTGCGTGAGCGTCTCAAAAAACGTTTTGCAGTAAGTCGGAGTATGTCTCGCAATAAATCATGGATTATGGCTAGTGCACTACTTCATTCTGCACTAAGCGTAAACACGGCATCTGTTATGTCCATTGTTACTTGAGAATTATGAGTAATAATAGTTCGCCAATGAACCGCCATATGTTGTCTTTTTTTTCTTTTCTTGTTACGCCTTTTCGAGTTGATGTTAAAGGAGCGAAGGGAGGGATGGACTTGATGGAATTTTGCCTCTCAAGTGTATTTGGATGTGAGTTAAAAAGGATAACAGCTGAGAGTAATTATTGGTATGCAATTTTAGTGTTTAAAGGGCGAGTGTGGTCAGTCATATAGTTATTACTCGCCAACGAACCGTTAACATGCAAGTGTTGAAAGCGAACAGAAAACGATAAAATATTTTCATATTGCATAAGGATGTCAGATATAGCACATTGAATATTATCTAAAAATAAAAAAAAACATAAAAACAATAACATGGAAGGAAATAGCCGTTCTAACTCTGTAGCCCATATAGTTCTTCTCTGGGATGTTGTCGTGATCTGTTGCATCTTGTAAATGTAAGCATCTCCAGGGTCGAATTATTAATTTCTAGCTAGTTCTATAAAAAGTTACTGTACAGCCTTCATAAGGAAAATGTGAAACGAGTCAACACACCCTACCATTGATTTAGTAAACATTCATTACAAATCAACAAAATCCAAGAATTCGACAATGTTCACAACTTTTAAAAAATACATTTATAGTGTATTGAATATATTTTTTCTTAAATTTCATTATGTTTTTAATTATTTACATTATACCGTGTTTGCCGAGACTTTATCTCCTTATAAATGTCTCCTATTCTCAACAAATCATAATGGAAGAACTAAACTAAACATAAGTAATAACTAAAAGTGCTGTCTTTCCAAAAATAAGAACAATGAAACATTGATAATTGAATTATTGAAAACGTATGTACTGAACATCAGAAACTGAGAAATTGAAAGTGAAATTTGTATCCCTTGCATTGTTTAGCTATACACACGGTTATGGATTATTAGTTACTAACTTTCTTGAGAATAATTTTTACACTAGTGAAATTTTCAAAACTTGTTTCTCCCATTTCTATTTCATGCATCTATACTTTCATTTGATTTTAGCCTCGACTTTTATTCATGCAGGAACAAAGAAAATATGTGTAATACGACTTGTTTGTACGTTGTCCAATGTGATTGTCCAACACATAATTATAGAATTGAAATATTTTTACATTTATTGTAGGTAAATAGGTGGAGCCACAGAGTGGTTTGTATCCCACTTTAAACTGTAGGTCCTGTCCCGAGAGGGGCGGCTCAATATAAAATTTTCACCCAGGCGAAATGGATTTCTGGCGTCCCCCTTCCACCCTGTCACCTCTAACTTTCCACCCTTCTCCCACCCATCTTTCCACATCCGCCCAAGAAATACCTTGGCCATGTTTGTACACGGTACATACGGTTTTAATTCCTTAAAATTACAGCCTTAATTTTAAAATACACTGTCAAACACGTTTTTTTGTAAGAATGTATTTATCTAATACGTACATAATGATAACAAATAACAATAATCTCTTAGCTTAAATTGCTACATGATTTCCCAATATACTTATTATGTTATGCAGCAGTAGTAAGTTCAATTAATTCTTGTCTACACAAATCCAAATCTTTATAAAACAAAAGGGCGACAATTACATCATCAAAATTAAGGTTTGGGCGCTAGTCAAAGATGACGCCCCGATTTGGCGCCCCCGAGGGCGGCAAAGGAGGCCGTTTTATCGCCTGCATGCTTGCAAGTCAAAAAAACATTTTATCGCATCTGTGACGTTGTTTCCTGTCGTGAACCGGTGCGTGGCAGCGTTGCTAGGAACGTATATTCTGCGAGAAATGACATACTATAGCTCGACCACAAGGAAAAAAACCTTCCCTCAAAAGCGTTCGCGCATCTTCCCTGCCGTTATCGGTGCTCGGAGCAGTGTTGCCAGGTCAGACTTGAAAAAATCGGGAGATTGTTCCTTGGGAAACCAGAAGATCTGCTACAAAATCCGATGATCGACCTTCTCGGGGGCGGCATAGGCGTGCGCAATGGGGGGCAAGAGGATGTCTGCGGATTTTTTCCAGAGAGGGGGAAACAATGTATTTTTATCAGGCGGGTAAACGAGGCATATTACCCCGTATAATGTTGCCCTCTCAGAAAACACCACTTGAGTTTGAAATTATCACGTTCCTACATCCCTATTATAATAATGGATGTAAATTACTGTAACTGAAATCAACTCATACGTCTGAAATAATAAGTAATTTTATGTCAACATTCATTTTCCAGAAGGGGAGGGGGTGGCGACCATTCTTGCACTTCCTTCTGAACGTCCATGCCGCTTTATAATTTTGTAGAAAATTAAGTATTTAAGTATAGAATAGTATATTAAGGATAGAAAATTAAGTATTTTGAAGCCGATGAAAGTTCCAAGCAACTACGGGGGAGAGGGTGCATTATTTCCTTCGTAATTGAACTATGCCGCTTCGTTCTGTAGCAAATTTCTTGTTAACACTCACATGCTTTATTCGTCAGTAATGCTGCCTGCATGTTGCTGAATTTAATATATAATAGACACACACACACACACACATACATATATAAAATAATTTTCCCACGCTACGAAGTCAGTATTTCTATATAGTAAGGCAAGGACGTTTCACTGTGTTTGTGTCACTTCATTCATTTCATCAGTTTTTCATTCATTCATATTGTCGTACTTACCCGTAGAGGCACAAAAGCGACGTAAAATAACTAAAATAGAAATAGATTTTCGGGTGGGATAAAATACAACCATCTAAAAATAGTAATGTACATGGACGTCTGCAGGATTTTTTCCAGGCAGGGACAAGGAAGGTATTTTTTCCAGGGGGGGGCAAAGAAGGCACATTTTCTCCAATAATAGTGTTGTTCCCTCAAAAAACATTGCTTAAATTTCAATGTATCATATTCATGCAATAATTAACACAAATTATTGCAGCTGAAATGAAATTATATGTGAAAAATATATAATTTTTGGTTGACTTTCATTTTCCGGACGCCCATGGTAATGTAGTAATAAAATAATAATAATGTCCTAGCACATCGTTTGGCATGATTTCACAGTTCAAACAGCACTTTTCATGGCTGAGTGGGGTTCCACTCTCCCCTCCATATTCAAGTAAGGTGACCAGGAAACTTGTTTTTGAGCAGGCCGTCGGAGGTGCCATAGCAATAGTTTATTATGGAATCCTACCGAGAAATCAATAGGTCTGGCAACACTGATGTTGGCAGCTCTGAAGGCTCCTTCCTCCTGTCTTTTTCCCCCACCCACCAGCGCGATGGGGTCTGCGCAGGTTTCTTTCCTTGTGGTTCCACTATACCAACCTTGTAAAATGTAGCGAGAAACACGCCCAGTGACCCAATGGGAAACGGTGGAAACACAAGTAACGTATCCAAAAGGAAGTGGTTGGAAACAGAGGCAGAAGGGAAAGAAACGAAATCTAGCCTCAAGTTTGTCCAAGGGCAGAACCCTCGTTGAATTTGCAAATAAATGGAAAGTAGGCTAAGGAACGAAATCTGACATAACCATTTTCTAGGTGGCCAAGATTCAACGTAAAAAAAAACCTCATGGGCCTCGGAGACCGCCCCGTCCCCAGACAGCAATTTGGACAAGCGTGAGGCAAGGTTTTGTTTCCTTCCCTTCTACCTCACCTTCCAACACTTCCTTTTGGGTACGTTACTTATTTTCCTCACGCCTATCGTACCGTTGGGGCCCTTCCTGACGGCGTAGTGGTTACGTCTCCGTCTTCGCCGGGTAATCAAGGGGCTTCGGGTTCGATGCCCGGTTGAGGCACATTGCACATTGGTTCGGATCGCACTTTAAACTGTGGCTCCACTCCCGATTAGCCTATCTGTGCACAAAGTGGACTTCAAAAAACAAAAATTTGGTCCCGGGTTCGATTCCCGGTGGAGGCACAGGGCGCAGGGGTTCGGATTCAACTTTAAGCTTTAGGTCCAGTCCGGATTAGCCTTTCTCTGCATAAAGTTTACTAAAACCAACACATCAAAGAATCAAATAAAAACTCTTATCGTTGCTTTACCTACCTAGGTTACTGAATGTAGTTGGTCACTTCTCTCTGAATATATGTTCCTTGCAACACTGGTACGCTCCGGTTCACGACGGGAAGCAACGTCACAGATGTGATCAAATGTTATGTTGAATTGCAAACATATAGGCGGTAAAACGACCTCCTTTGAACGTTCGAGGTCCCGATATATACACAAGCCTGCCTCTGAGGCGGAGTGGTTTCCACAACATACTACGACCCCAAGGGGTCCCAGATTCAAATCCCGGCCTGGGCATGGGTAGTTTTGTTAGTGTCCCTTCATCTGTTTCGTCACATCATTACTCATCTTCGCGATTAGTCAAAAGTGGTAGAAATTCAAAGTAAAATGAACCAACTCATGTGCGCGTGTGCGTGCGTGTGTGAGGGGGGTGTATTGTTGAAGCGGACCGGTCAACATAACGACATAACATAACTTGCTACGAAGTCAAATGTCACTGGTTCGATTTCTGATCAAGGGTATAAATGTATAATTGTGTTTGTTCGATCACCCATTTCATCATTCATCGTCGCGAATAACTCTGCGTCTAGGAAAGCGGCGTGAAGTAATCAAGATAGAGACAAGTATATATCATTGAAGAATGTTTTTCTATTAATGCCTTTTACAGGTTTTTTCACATAACAGCAAGCTCTGTTTGGACCTGTATTACATATACAGTTTAACAATCTTGTAAGTTTATACTTACGTGTTATTTGTGTAATTTCCTCTAAGGGTTAAATACGTAGTAAATCTGGAGCACTTTTTCTAATCGATATTTAATCCAGATCTTTATACCAGATTTGTTTTTGAAAATATATTAAACATAAAAAAGTGCAATATATACAAGCACTATGCGATAGAAAACAACTTTCATTACAGTGCAAATCCATCGGATTCTAGAAATTTCACTTATTCTGAGTATTTCGAGAATATCAGAAAAACAAAATGTTATACAATTGTCTTGAAATAATGCAAACTTAATTCGACTTTAATAGATAGGCTCTGTAGCTAGCTTATTTTGAAGCATCCCTACAGGAGACTCGCCTCTTTAAGAGTTGTTAGGTTGAAAAGCTGAGGTGGAGAGGTCGTTCTGCGTGGAGACTGGATAAATCTCCGTGCCATGTCAACACGGCGACAGCCCGTTGTGAGTTTGAGATAAAAGAGTGGGAAGTGAAGCTTCTGTTGAAGAATCGTTAGCCCCGTCTATCTGAAACCTCATCGTCCCGCGTACACGCTAGAACCAACAACAAAGGCTGCCGATAAAAAGAAATTTCCAGCATCGAAACAGCCTCCTCGGTGTAAGGAAGCCGCGAGATGCTTGGATCAAACTCCCCTTTACCCCCTCTTTCCCTCATCTCTTCCACCCCCGTGCACCCCTCTCTTCTCCGGTCCTACTCGTCTTCTTACTGAAGCTGATCGAATCTTCTATTTGTACCGAAGCCAAATGCTTACGGAGCAGATTTCGTGGGAAATAATCGCAATTTTACCGCGGGCGGCGGCTGAAAGTTCTCAAGAGGCATATTTCTTTAGAGGGTATGATATGTTAGTTGCATCCTCTCAAGAAGATCTTGCTTTTTCCCCTTTGAAAACGTGGTGATGTAACTCTTTTATGGGTTGTGTGAAGTTTTATTTCTTTTAATTGAAAAAAAGATGTAATCTTGAGTGCGTATCACAAGTTTTCAAAGGTGCTTTGTTTCCATGTAAAAAAGTTAATATCTACTCCTAAAAACATTTTTGTAGGTGGACTTGTGCCAATTAGACAACTTCTATTAAACAATGGTAATTTTAGAGATGATAAGTAACTATTAACTCCGTAACTGTTAGTGATATTCTTCTTTTCAGCGTGTCGATTTATGATGTTTATAACACATGAATAACGAAATGAGTCTGCTTGACAGAATATTTTGACATGTTCCTGCACATAGAAACATATTGACTACAGTTTCCAAGCAGTGAGCGCATGTTACAATTAAAGGCCTCTCTCCTGTTCTTCAAACACATAATTCATGGTACCATTTCTTACACATTTGGCACAACACTTAATCATCTGAAATTTTGTTGTGAATCTTGTAAAAATTAATGACCTCCCAGCACTCTGTGTTAGTTCTCATTCTCACCTCCATTGATGTTTTTTTCCAGCAGGTAAAGAAATACTCAGGGATTCAGACAACAGTGGATCGTTTAGAACTGCTTGTGTTGCCTTTCTGGTGGAGGTGCTTTTTAAGTTGGAAATGGTGAAATTCTTTCAAAAGTTATATCCCACTGATTTTGGAGCGTTCATTGTGCACTGTTGCACTGTTTTACACAATTATACCAACAAGAGGTGTAAGCGTAGTTTTCTGTTTGCTTTCTTTGAGTTATTCTGCGGTAACCATAGACACAATGATATAGCTGAAAATTTAGGAAATTCGCAAGTAAATAATCAGATTTCTCTAAGCTACGGCATTTAAATCCCTTCGTCAGATAACTGTTTCTGCTTCATTGTTTGAAATTACGACGGGGTACCAATATAATAAAGGAGCCATGGCATATATTCGCAGTAGAATCAGATTGAACAGTGGTTCGGACCACACTCTAAATTGTATAGGTTCAGTTGCATAGTTCTATGGATTTGTATACTAGCAAACTCATGATGGCTTCGGGTTCTAGTGATTTAGTAACGTGCTTCCTGCCAAGGATCGTCATACTTGTTTATTTGTATTTGTGTTCTCTCATATATTATATATTATGTCAGTAGTTGTTAATTCGTTTTCAGTGTCACGATTAATATGAAGTGGTAGAAAGTAACGTACGAATTAAAAAAAAAGCAAATGAAGTGTTGGCACTGATAATGTTACAGTTTCGATTTTCGTCTGAAACATGCAAATCATTACAGGTGTAAGATGAACAAGCCAGACTTGAACGACGGGTAAATAATCAATTTGTCGACAATATCCAAACAATAGTATAATATGGGACGCAAACATGAAAAAAACTAAGAAAACTGACACAGGGTGTTAAACAGTAAATAAAACATAATAATTGTTCTCAAATCCTAATTTGTTGGTCTATTTGTTGTTCTATTCTACTTCAGAAGTGGTATGAGCGCAGAACTTGTGCCAAAGAAGTTCGTCGAAGAGTTGAGCGTGAGGCTAAATTCATTAAAAATTAACAAGCACTAAAACCCACATCTCGCATCACTTAGCATCTGCAATGTAACAAAGATTTATAAATACGTGTTCCCTTTCAAAATGCAAATAAATCGTGAGATGTTGGGGATGTTCAGTCCCAACAAGGAGCAAGCAAGCCAAACCTGCTCTAAATTGAGATCTCAAGTGCATAAACATTTTAATCTTGCAACTAATGTCTATAATCCGAAGTTTGTAGAGCTGAGGAAATTTCTGCGGATAATACGCGTAAACTTGTGTATGCGAGGGAGAGAGAGAGAAGTGAGTTCCTGAAAGTTGTAACAACATTGTGGTTGGTGTGGTACTGACGTTCCTCCTTCTACTTTCCTCTGAGTGGAAAATGGGGCAGTTTGGCTACGGCTCAAAGGTAAGTTGGGTTGAATGAAGGGATCCACGCGCTCCCTCCGAGCAAGATACCGACCTGTAGCACCAAGCCCTTGTTGTTATTTTCAGACACAATCGAGGAAATTCACGCATTGTGCAAATGCAATTCATCAATTTTATCCATCTTTGCACACCGGCGGAACAACCCTTCTGATTAGTTCGCCTAATTAATTTAATTAATTATTCTAGTGAAGGGAATTAATATTGTCTGAAATGCGGTGTCGTAATTCAACTAGAAACTCATGAATTGTGAAGGAAAACAAAGCCAGACTAAGTTCACGCCGAGAACCTTGCAGCACTAAGAGGTCTTTGTTTGCAGATTGAGGCTCTTCTTGAAAGGCAAGTAAGACCCTTGCCAAGATTTCCAAACTGTCGCTAATTGAAGGAAATTTCAGGGACAGAAAGTAATGGAAACAAAGAATTCACCGATTGAATAGTGTCTTTGTTATTATATCCATCTTGATTTCACAAAACATTAGCCAACGGTCCTTAAACCTTTTATATGGATAAAAAACGAATTGGCTCCCACACAACTGAACGTTTTTGTAATGAAACATTGTGATGGATGCAGAGCAAATCAATGCTTAAAATTCTTAAATGAAATAGTCTTTGAAGACTCAATTACTTTTCCTTAAGTAGCTGCTCAGTTATAATTAATTTTTCACAGAATAGCCCAGTGCACAGCAGGCGATTTTGAACTGGGAAGATGTCCTTTGTATGAAACTTCATACCTCGAATAGCCAGCCTACTCTTCTATGTAGTGCACTCTTGTAGTTGCAAGTTAAAATATTCCGGCGACTGAAAGAGGATGTCCTGGATTGATTAGCATTTTTAACTAAATATTTCCAGAGTTACTTCTAAGTTTAAATTAGATTGCTTTGAACATTGCTAATACAAGTGTACTTGCTCTTCGTTGGAAGGTTGTTACGTACAACTTATATGAGTAGAAGGAAACTAAACAAATACAGTGCAAGTTCCAGATTTTTCAATAAAGTCAAGGTTTTCTAGATACATTTGTTTACCTATTTTTTTAAAAAAATATTTTATGTAATATTTAATAATAATATAAAAAATAATGGCAATAATTAATATTATTGAAACTCACAAAATAATCTCTGTTCCAAACATAGTAAAAATACATTTGAGAATTGAAATGAGTGATTTTGTTATTCTTAAAATATTACGATACCACTTGGTCCCTTTGTAAAACAATGCTGTTGCGTTCCAATTATAAGTCGTAGAATCGGTTTCTCTAACCAGAAACTAGCAACAATCGACCATCATTGAAGTGTTCAAGAATTCATGTCCTGGATGAAACACACACCTAACAGCATCAAGTATTTTTCAGAGAAAAAGTGCAGACGTGAATGCAATAAGTTTATTTTTAACGGCATCAGTCAGTCCAAGTCCTTGTAATTTTGCAATTGCAACAACGTGGCTGGTGTCTTTTTGTTTCACGAAAAGGGAATTAACTTCACACATACTTGATTCTTGTTTCACCCTTACTTACTTACACGGACCTTCCATAGCGGAGTATTCAGCTACAAATACAGAGGTCTCGACTTGACCCCTATAGGTAGGGACAAAAGGAAACATTATATATATTTATAGACGAGTCATATATATATATATTGTTGGAAAGTCAATAAATTAGTTGCAATTGTGAGCCTATGCAGCGTGATTGCAGATATTTAGGGTAAGATTCTGTTTCTCGAAGGTTCGTAGCGTCGAAACAAGACATCCAAGAGAAAAAAAATCTTTATTGAGGAAAGTTGTTTGGCTTAATAAACTCTATAAGTTGTGAAGGCGTGTGTTGTGATCAGGGTTGTGCAATTACGCATAAAAGAGGTTTTCTACATGACACGTAAATTACGCGTAAAATGCATAAAATATGTAAAAAACTAGAATAAAACATGTTATTTTTTACGATAGTTATTTTTATGTATGGCAGTTGGCAGTCGTAGAAAACAAAATAGGCTATAGAAAACTTTCTTTACGAATTTGTATGTGTTCTTGTATTGGAATTTTACAAACTATCATATTCACATTCACATCATAATTAGCCTATGCAAGTGTACGTACAATACAGGCCTTCCCTATGGTGCATTGGTAGCATCGTAGCCTTGTAATCCGGGTTCAATTCCCGGTGGAGACACATAGTGGTTTGGATCCCACTTTAAACTGTAGGACCAGTCCCGATTAGCCTTACTGGGCATAAAGTGGACTCAAAACACCAAAGCAATCAAGAAAGTGTACAATATACAATACGCATGGAAAACTAATTTGAAGCTGTTACTAAAACTTTAAAATCCAATCCAAATAAATTGTTGTTAATCATTATATTATGTGCTAGACGTATATATCAACAGGTTACTCAATTTTTAAAAACATGTGAGAGAATAGTTCTATTTAAAAAATATGTTAGTGAGGTGAGAGCGTGAGGTGGCTGTATAAACAACCTTCAGAAAATAATATTTCGTGCTGAAATATGTAAGTTTAAAATGTAATATAATTAAAGTAATTTTTATATTACTGATTTACAAAATAAAATATTTTTCTTTACATCTGCGTAAAAAACTGGTTTTCTACATGAAGTAAGTTACTAGTAAATTACGCGTAATTTACGTAAAAAACGTAAGGAATAAATTACCATGCCAACCCTGGTTGTGATACACTGATCAAGTTGTTCATACTTGGCTTTGAAGGCCGAGGCGAGAACAAGGTCGAGAACGAGGCAAAATGGATAACTAGAAAGGTCTTTACAACCACAGACAGATCTTTACAACTCTGTACAGCCATTGACAATTCGAGACGAGACCAAGATATTACCAAGTCTCGTCCTTTCTCGTCTTGGCCCACTAACGCAACTTAAAATGTCGCTTGAAACACAAAAATTATGGCATAATTGTTGCTTCGCTTATTCTGATTGTGCTTCACAACATCGTAAATGCAGATAAAATGGTGTAATTTATCTGGCCACGAGATACGCCAAAATATTCTATCAATAAACAATGCTAGCGGAAATGTCACGTGACACTGTTCATGGCTGCATTTTTAAGGGAAATACGTGATAAGATTTGAGAACCTCTCATTGATAAAGCGCACGTGATCCTCATGTCGTGCATTATTATCGTAAAATATAGGCCAGCAGCCACCCTCATTCCGTGCTACACTTTGCTGCTAACCTTTATGTATACCTTCCGTGTATAATTTGGAATTAATTTTCGTTATAGATAATTTTTAAAATAAGTACATCGACAAAACTCCTGTACTAAATTTCTCTTAGGAAACTCCCCAACCAACCCAAACGCCGTTTTTCTTTTACATTAGCATGCCTTATCTTGTTTCTTTTCAGTGTTCGTGCATAAGGCTTCGGAGATTTCAAAATGTCAAGTGAAATTACAATTTCCTATTATTAAGAGGCTGTATGTAACAGTCAGGTTTTTCTAGAGGGCTGTAGTTTTCTTCGTTTTAGCAGACTTCAAACGAAATGAAATTGAGATATTCTACAACAACGTAAATAACTTTTATTATACTGACACATGCATGTGTGTAAATATATATATGTATGTACGTTTGCATGTATGTTGGCATATTAGACAGATACACCTTGGTAGTCTAGTGCGGTCGACTCATGTTCTCGCCAGCAAATGTTCCAGGTCCCTGGACTCGAACCTGGAACATTCGGTGGCGAGAACATATGTCGACAGCTCACTTCAATAATCTTCATCGTCGCGATGAAATGGAAAAAGCGACACTAAATAAGGAAAATACACATAGAGATATATTAGTAAAGATATTTACATTAGTGGAGTTATTTCATACCGTAAACTTTTTTAAGTTGCCATGAAAATTTTGCGGCCTAATTTTGAATAGGCTATACATATCGCGAAACAAGAGTACTCAACTTCGTTATAAATTAATATGTCATGTCACTTTTGTTGTCTTTATAGATCATTTATTTATACAAAAACAATACATTGAAGTAATTGAAATTTTGCACTAAGTTCTCTCACTGGGTGTGTGCGTGTGTGTGTGTCGTCAGCGTGCGCTGTGTGCATGTCTGCATGAAGGGTAAAGTATGAAATTAAAACTATTATATATGTGCATAACACTTCCTTTTCACAATCAAATACTTCCAATAACATATATATATATATATATATATATATATATATATATATATATATATATGTGTGTGTGTGTGTGTGTGTGTGTGTGTGTGTGTGTGTAAATCGTGTTGATTAATTTGACAAAAGTTTTGACGCTCAAGTGGGTTACAAAATGTTGTCAACATATGCATTAAATATTTCATGCCTTCAAACGCGTAAGTGACGTTTTAATAATTATTTACCTTCCGTCTTCCTTCAGTCGATCGCTCGTTAGTCCATATTAGAGCACCCTGATAAGTCCTTCCCTAAGGGGCGCCAACAGGGCTCACTCGTTCTCGTGCCTTGGAGAAGGAGGGGCCAGCTCTAAATTGATTTATAGTATGCAGGATAGAGTATGTAGGTGCTTCTGATTGATAAAATCTGTTCATTCCACACCTCTGTAATTCACCTAAAAATATTAGTTGCAGTCCTCGCAAACGTTACTTGCCAGCCCCCCACATTTTTAGGGCTGGTCTTGTACTCTAATGTGCTATTCTGATACTCTTGTTGTCAGAATATAAATATGCATTTCGTTGACAACAACTGAAAAACACAAAGTCACAAATGTTATACTATTCAAGCTTATGACGGTTGATCATTCCTCGTTGTAAATATAATCAACGTGCGTGTTCTAGATACGTACCTCTCAGAGTTCAAGTACACAAGGGTTACTAATATTGCTTACATCACAGAACAAAATCAGTGTCATTGTTGAAATATCCTCAGATGACGGATTAGTTGAAACATCCCTCCAATGATATTGACACTGAACAATGTGGGTGATACTCGCAACCCTCGCTGAGAGAATAAGGGTTGAATTCACAGGCATTGGCTCCGGAAATAAAGAGCAAACGTTATACAAGCAGCTCTTCCACATCCTTTCACATTTCCAATCTCCTGTTCTCCATTCGACCCCTCCGTCAGGAATTGCGTCACACTTCGCTACTGTGACTCCACAGCAATACAATGCATACATTCATAAAAGCCAACATCCATTTCTTCCGTTGAAAGTAGAATAAGAGCATTTTATTTTTTAAAAGTTAATTTTGTCTTATGTTCTGCATATTATTCCACCAAATTATGTTTACTATGACAGTAAGAAAAATAGATGCTACTAATGACTATAATTAACACTCAACATGGAAATGTGGTTAGGAACAAAGATGAACAATTATTATTTGCAGGATTAGTAGAAATGCAAAACACAATCCATAAATTCTACATACAACATAAACCAAAAGTGACCATCAAATACTAGCAGATGACTCGCTCGTTTCAAAGTAGGTAGATAAATTACGCATTGTGTGTTGAAAAATTATACTCTATCTCGGGAATCTCTGGAGCAAGGTCGCGCTGAAGGAGAGGATGAAGGTGGGCCGAGCTAAGAAGTACACGCTGATACAAACAGCTGGGAGCTGCAGTCGCCTTCCGTCTCCACGCAATCCTGTTTCCTCGCATATGTTCATTGGTCGAACCGTCCCGAGTCACTAGAGACTTGCATTCGTTCGCTCGCTGCAGAGATTCCGCAACAGACTATAGTCTTTGCATTTAATGTTTGTTCACTACACCATATATTTATACTTGTAAGAATATTAGAAAATCCTGTAGGTCTTGAACTTATTTTTCTAAGCTTAACAAAGCCGACCTCAGTGATGAAGCACAGCACAGCGTTCTACGGCGACAGGGGTTCCATGTTTGAATCCTGGACATGAGTGTTCTTTGTGTATCTTAATCAATTTCATCATATTATCCTCATCGTCGCAATTAGCCAAAAGTGGCAGAAAAGCGAAGCCAAATAATATAAATCTAAGCTCAACAATTTTGTATGTCGCAACTAAAAGTCTTCTTCCCTAATCTGCATATTCAAACACTGATAGTTATTATAAATTAAATCTCGGCCGTACGATTAATTTTTAAAATTCGTGTCAGAGTGTGCGAAGATTTTTGTTGCTTAATTGATAAGAAATCGCCCACACAAGACGTGCGCATATTGTATTTTGTGTAAATTGAAACCAGCATTGTTAATACAAGATTTTGGGTTCCAGTACCGCCCTGAATATGGACGTTACTTTGAGTCACTATCCTCTAACCATTATTCATTCTCATTGTTGTGAGATAGAAAAGATAGAAGAGTGATGTAATTTAAACACAATATAAATAGCTCAAATTAAGAACCACTTAAGTGAAGCTACAGAAGCAAAATAATTACTTGCTGCTAATTAGTGACTGAGCACTTGTAAAGTTAGTACACAACTATCAATGGATTCTATAAATATCTATTCGAGTACGGTTTCAGGAGGATAGCGTGATGTAAGGGGGAACAGGAAATCTTACATATGTAATCACAGTTTCTCGGAACTCTCTGAGGGGGAGGGGGAGGAAGAAAAAAATTCCTTTCTACTTGGAAATCTACGCAAGTTTAGAAGCATCAATAACTTATTTTTATTTGGTAATACTTAGGGAACCACAAATGTCATACCGTTCAATGCAGGTGTAAAGAATGCATTGCGTACGGGAACGTTGAAGAAATCCTTTTGATGAGAGAGGAACGGCGAGCAATAAAGGGAAGATTTCAGATGCTGGAAGGAGCAAAAGCTGGCCGTCAGCAATATTGCCTTTCCGCTGCCGGCCATTGAGGGAGGAGGAGCGGGGGAGGATAAGGGAAAAGGCATTCGGTGGGAAGAATCGGGAAACCGTGCAACGAAAATGTTCAGGAAGGAATGCGAGGAATTCCTAAGGGTCTTCGTCAAATTTAATCGTCTTATAAAATTAATGTTAGCCTGATGAGTGTAAATTCTTGTTGGGACGCAAGCACAAAAGTCCTCTGGGGATATGGGAACCGAGAGGATGGTCGTCTTAGTCTCAGGACATGAAGTTATTACACGAATAACCCACCGTCGCCTCCACGGTTCGAGTTATATTTCAAGTGCAGAGAAAATATATGTTTATACCCTCTTCCATTTATTGCGCTTCGAAGTAATTGAAACCTTTTTCTCTACATCTACAAGCACTGGCGTACGCAGAGGGGGCTGATGGGGCTACATCCCCTTCCGAAATTTTGAGAAAAACAAAATTTTCAATTAAAAGCAGTGAAAAACGCGGGAAAACACGCTTAAAAACAGCGTTGATTGCCAATTTTAAGAGTATAAAGTTCTAAATATTCTAGTATCTTATTGTGTACACCGTCCCCATAAAAAGCAGCTATGTACTATCCACCATTAAAATTCCAACCACTGCCGAAACAAATCCTGCATACGTCAGTGTCGACAAGGGAATAGATATATTGAAATAATGCCCAGGGTCGTCTCAAGGTAAGTGTTGGGCCTGGGGCCTGTAATTCAAAATGTTGAACTAATTCAAGAAATTTTCGTATCCGAATCTAAAAAATCTGTGTCGTATATAGTAATCTCTATCTCTATACAGGTTGTCTCATAAGTAATAGCCCAAACTGACACAGGTGAAAGTACATGATAATAGAAGCAAAAAAGTCTCAGTAAACATGAGTCTGCAAACGAGCCTTTTTAAAGATAATCGCGAATGTGTGATTACAAGCCGCCACTGACTTCATTGTTTCTAAACGTCGTCCTAGTTGGTAAAATGCTAATAATGTGTGCGAATGTGTGGTTACAAGTAGTCATTGATTGCATTTTGTAAACACCGAGTGCTTTACTCCTTGCGCGGTCCGAGGTTTGCTCTTTGTTTACAAAACAGAACATTCCCGAGAGGTGGCGTTGTAATCAAACAGAACATTTCCGAGAAGTGACGTTGTAATCAAACAGAACATTTCCGAGAGGTGACGTTGTATGGATACAATCAGTACACAGTCTAATCGTACTGTGGGAGTCACGTCAGTTCTGCTGGACTGCGTAGTGAAAATGGAACCATACAGCAACGAAGAGTATGCGGATATGCATTTTGTGTATGGTTTGGCTAACGGCAATGTACGGAAGGCTGCACGCTTGTACCAAGAAAAATACCCTGCTCGAAGGCACCCCGAGAGTTGCACATTTACTAGGGTTCATCAGCGCCTCTAAGAACATGTGAGCTTCGAACATGGTAGGAGAGCAGGTAGACCTGCACGCATTGCGCCTGAAGTTGAGGATATGGTGTTGGAAGCAGTAGAACACTCTCCAGGAACCTCGGCGAGGAGAATTGCCGCACAAGTGCAAGTAAGCCGCAGTAGTGTATGGATAATTTTACATCGCTATTCACTCAACCCTTACCACCTCCAACGAGTTCAGTGTCTCAGTGATACGGATTGTGTTCCTAGAGTAACTTTTGTCAGTGGATGCAACAACAGGTTGTACTCAACCCTCGTTTTGCAAGTAACATTTGATTTACAGCCGAAGCGATGGTTTTTTTTTAATTTTCATAATTCTCATGTTAGGAGTGTACTAAACCCACATGCTGTTTATCAGCAACGTTTCTAATTGAATGTGTGGTTAGGGGTACTAGGTAATGGTGTCATTTGACCACACATATTTCCAAGAAGACTCAATGCACCGAGGTACCTTCCGGTTTGGAGCATGATCTTCCAGGATTGCTTGAAGATGCCCCCTTGAACCACGTCAGAGTATGTGGTACATGCATGATGGAGCACCGGCACATTTTGCTGCTGCTGTGAGACGACATCTAACACGCAGATATCATCAAAGATGGATAGGTCGAGGCGGGACTGTACCGTGGCCTCCAATCCTCCAAGGTCACCAGATCTAAATCCTTTGGATTCTTGTGTCTGGGGTCACCTCAAAAGCGTAGTGTACAACACTCCCGTTGACACGGTTGAAGAACTGGAACAGAGAATTGTACACGCTTGTGACCAATCCGAAATGATCCGGGGTTGTTCGAAAGAATTCGAAACTCAATGCGGAATCGCGTACAGTATTGCATCCAGATGAAAGAACAACACTTTGAACACCTCCTTTAACAGGTACGAGTGTACAGTAATTGTAACGTAGAACATACTAAAGTAGTGCTGTATTCCTTGTTAAAGTAAATAGAATGTTCAATAAAAGCAAGGAGATCTTCTGATTTTTCATACTCTATTATTGTTATTTTACCAACTAGGACGACGTTTACAAACATTGAAGTCAGTGACGGCTTGTACCCACACATTCACACACATTATTAGCATTTTACCAACTAGGACGACGTTTACAAACAATGAAGTCAGTGGCGGCTTGTAATCACACATTCGCGATTATCTCGAAAACGGCTCATTTGCAGACCCATGTTTACTGAGACTTTTTGCTTCTATTATCGTGTACTTTCACATGTGTCAGTTTGGGCTATTACTTTTGAGACACCCTGTATATATGAAAATGTATGTATGTGTGTGTGTGTGTGGGTGGGTGTTTAGTGTGTGTGTGGGTGTTTAGTGTGTGTTTGGGTGTGTATATTTGTTTGATTGATTGATTGAATTGGTGTTTTAAGTCCACTTTATGCACAGTAAGGCTAATCGGGACTGGACCTACAGTTTAAAGTGGGATCCGAACCACTATGTGCCTCCACCGGGTATCGAACCCGGGACCCCTTGATTACAAGGCGACGACGCTACCACTGCGCCATAACTCTCGAACGCCTGGAGCAATTTCAACCAAACCTGGTACACGCATCACTTGCAATCTGGAAATAATATATTTGGGGGGAGGGGGGGTAAAACACCCCTGGCACCCCCAGGGGTAGGGTGGGAAGGGGTGACATGTAAAAATAATCCAAAACGACCGATATAAAATTCCGAACCAACAGACATCCGTGACTCTATGCAATCCCGCACAACGATAGTGTCTCTCAGGTTGTCTAACATTCAGGCTGCGAAAATGACCGATATTAGTGTGGAATCCATAGTTTACGTGGTCGCTAAGATAAATAGTGACACTGATAATGCCGTTCAACTCCAAGTTCATTTTGCACTATAGTTAGAATTTATTATTTTCCTGTCTTAAGGAAGATTGGGATAAATAAATACCCGGGCAACGCCGAGTAATCAGCTAGTATTATAATAGATAGCATAATATAATAAATAGCATGGAAGAAGGGCGTAAACTCAGAAAACATAGTTTGGAGATAATCAACGAACACTATCAGCAGGCTGCGTCTCTTGCTGAAATCTGACAATATCCAATTACATTCTTAAAGAATACTTTTAAAAGTAAGTAACTGTAACTGTAACATAATTACTTTTTTTGCAACAGAAGTAATGTTATCAACCGTTACTTTACGACACTTAAATTAAGGACTAAAAGTAGTAAACGTTGTAAGTGCCAAAAGCGAAAGTGTAGGGAAAACGCATCGTTCCGCACATCAGTAAGAACGTGCACATTAATGTTCTCTTTACACGACCTTTGAACTACTTAGAGAGCTACCAGCCACATTTCACGTTTACCACATTGTAAAGCATGGCACATTTCACAGTTTGACGTGGAAAACGGTGTTTGAACTATTGTGGCACTTACAGCGTTTACCAATTTTAGTCTTCAATTGTTAACTTGAAATTTTGTAACGTAGGTAGGAGGTTGAACTCAATCTGGCAACTCTGTTCCCAGATATGTGTCTTCTCTGAATGCTAAGGTGAAAGGATTTCCTTGCATACTAAATTTAGAACATCCACTCTTTATTGCAATGCGAAATTTCTAATTGCACTTAGATGCTTTGTTCCATCTATTTTCTTGTTGTAATAATATTAATATATTAAGTTTATATTTTGTACCAGGGACATAAATAACACTTGTAAGTCTTCACATACCTGTTTTTTGGCCATTAATGATCATTAATTGTGTGCAATCTTTTGCAATAAAATTCTCAGCAGGATATTATTGTAAAAGTAACTTACAGTTACTTTTCAAGTTCCTTTTCTGAGTAACTTTTTAAAACGAGTAACTGAAACTCAGTTACTGTTACAAAAAAGTAACACTGACTAATAACATGAGAAAGGCACTTCTCTTTAGTGCAGAAATGTCCTCACTCATAGGCATGGAACTGCAGAGTGTATGTTAATTGATTTGCTTTATTTTACTTCGCCTTCTTTGCCACTTTTGGCTAATTTGCGATAATGGGGATGAGCAATGATGTGATGAAATTGATGAATGAACACTCACAAACATCCATCAATGCGCAGGCCAGGATTCGAACCCGCGATGTTCTAACAACTCCGCCAGGGGGGCTGACAGAGTGTACGTTAAATATTAATTTGATATAATATTACAAAGTTTCACTTACACTCTGTCTAAGAAATGTGTGGAGCAAGGCCGCGCATAACGGCAGAGAAGGGGAAAAACGAGAGGGCGGAGCAAAGTAGTGCGTGCTGCTGCAACGGCTACTGCAGCCGTATTTTGCCTCCATCCACTCACTTCCGCTCTCACACGTACATTGGTTCTACTTGCGCAGAAGACTCTCTTTCGTTCCCTTGCTCTAGAGTGTAGTTTCTCTTCCGCAAATATAGTTACGTACAGTGACAGGCAATAAAAATAGGACACCTAGATCCTGAAATACTCGCTTCCCTGCAATGCGTTATGTGTGTTGCCTAACCCTACGGCGATAAGTGGATTTTAATAGTAAATTTCAATGGAAGCTTCTACCAGTGCCGTACAGTTAGGCAACACACATAACGCCTCGAGCATTTCAAGATCTTGGTGTCCCATTTCTATTGTCAGTGACTGTACATAATCTAATACAAGGAATGTAATTTCGAAAATGACTTTAGATGCATCTTGTTAAAGAAACTGTATAATTGTACGTGTGTTTTAGCAACCGCTTAGCCGGCTTACATCTCTGTTGAAATTTACATGTGAAAGCAGCCAAGATCCACACACGCGCTGAACATTTTACGTTAATTATTAATAGGAGGCAATAGGGGATGCTCTCTTCTTTCTCCCAAGCGATTCCTCAATTGTAGCTGAATGGTTAGCACTTCGTTACAAGGAGCGAGATTCTCCAGTGAACACGAAGCCTTGCATCCCAGCGGATCGCGTTTTTTTGTTAGCCTCAGTCTGAATGCGTTGGCTGAATCTCCACGTAAAGCGACGAGCTCTCATTAACACTAACGATGAGCAGCGTGGAAGGGAATAATTAATCAACAGGCATTTTCAAAATGCACTACATAGCTTCAATTACGCTGCACTCGCCGCTAGCGTTGTGCCGTTCGTGAACAATTCGTTGCGGCGAAGTATTAGAATCTGTTGTAATTGCTTCATCGAAATAAACTTCGCATAATCATTCCAAGTGGCTCATAATTTGTTCAACGGAAGGGGATGTTGATTCTTATGGCTTCTCTGTTTCTTTAATGGCCATGCACAACATGTACTAATTTCTACGGTACTTTCTTCGAGATGAGTGTGCTGAGTGTTCGATTCACGATCTGAACAGTGACGTTTTCGGATTCAACGTTACGAGGCCAGGGGTCCAGGTTCGAATCTCAGCCTGCCCATGGGTGTTCCTTGTAAGTCTCCCTACATCAATTTAATCATATCATCACTCATCCTCATCTTCGCAATGAGCTAAAAGTGGCAGAAAAGCGAAGGAAAATAAACCAAATCAATCAATCAATATTTCCATAAAGAGTCAACAAGCACAATTTGTGATGCATCATACAGGGTTAGAATTAGTTGGACGATTTGTACAGAATAGAGCAGACCTCCGTGGAGCACGCTACGACGCTAGGGGTACCGAGTTAGAATCCCGGCCAGACCATGGATGTTCTTTATGATTCTTCATCAATTTCATCATATCATCTCTCACCCTTATCTTCGTGATTAATCAAAGTGGAAGAAAATCGAAGTAAAATAAACCAAATCAAACCAATCAATTCAATGTACAGAATGGACCAATCGTTCAGAGATTGACTCTATTGCGCTAAACGATTATATATAGATTCGATTGAACCAATTCAAAGGAGTAATTCTTGAAGCTTTCCTAGCGGCGAATGATGAAGTTCTTCATCATTCAATCCCTGAAGATGAGAGTGACGTTAGCTCGGAAGCCTATCCAGAGATCACCTGGGCTGATATCCCGAGAGAACCTCTTCACAATTCAAAGGAGTTCGATTCTGTTGCTCAAATCATACAGATTTCGATTCAGTTGGATCAATCGAATGGAGTTCAATTCAGTTGGATAAATAGTATATAGTTCGATTCAGTTGTATCTTTCACATAGAGTTAGTTCAATTAGGTTGGATCAATCGCATAGAGTTCGATTCAGTTGGATCAATCGTATATAGTTCGATTCAGTTGGATCAATCGTATCTAGTTCGATTCAGTTGGATTAATCACATAGAGTTCTATTTAGTTGGATCAATCGCATAGAGTTTGATTCAGGTGGATTTATCGCATAGAGTTCGATTCAGTTGTTCAATTTCGCTAGAATAATCTAACAAAGCCCGGCACATATTTCAATTCTATTCTACGAGCTTCCAGTTTTTATTCCATCAAAGCATGAAAGAATTGTCCCCCATCAGCACTCATTGTGCGTTTTCAACTGGTGTCCATTCGTCGTTCTTCTGCCCATCTTGACCAAAGAGCTTAGTACTAAAATGGACAACTTTATTTTGTTTGTTCCGCCTCGTTCCTTTGTGCCAAAAGCTCCCGGCCCTCTTGCAAAGTAACGTTCCCTTGTCTTTCGTGTCTGTATCTTAGGTGCGAAGAAAATCACAAAGGTTATAAACATCCATGTTTCTAAATCCAAAACACTTCCGGAGAAAGGTCTCACGGCTTGGCAACCTCAACGGCGATTTTTCTTTCAACGGCGCGAAAGCTCGAGAATAAATCGGGGAGAAGAATAATTTTGCAGCAATTACTCTCCATTGTTTTTAAGCCAGAAGATTCCTACACACTTGATTTTGCTGTGTGAAAAACCAACGCAACAATGCCGAAATGTTTGATGTGTGTTTTTATATCCTCAGTCATGTAAGAGAGAGATATCAGAATTATATAATTGTATTATTCTTCGTCTTTTTTGCAGGGTGTAACAGAACTCTACCGACAAACTTTCACATGTTGTTCAGGGATATTGGCTAAGGGTTTTGATATGAAAAACCCATGGTCCCCGGTATCTTATAACACAGTAATTTCGTTTTTCAAACTCAACTACCATTGTGTGTATATACACGGAATTTCTTTGGTTTCTCGATCTAAACTACCTTTGCGTATATGTTTACGCGGCGTAGTACCATTTGACTCATTGTCACGGTATTCGCTTAGTGTACGAGACTCCAGTCGACACTCTCATAGATCTGGTTACAAGGATTTATCGCAGACGCTGATGATGTGCGTCAATCTCCTGGGGTGCTAGAGAGTGTCCGACAGTCCATGCTGCGTCGTGTACAGTTTGTCGAGATCATGGCGGTCAACATTTTGTACAGCTGCTTTAAAAAAACAGCACGTATTGAAGAGTACACAGTATACTCTACTGTACGTACAGTAACAAACAAGTACAATTTTTGTTCTAGGTTTGTTTCTGTACTCATGCCATTTTTTTGTATTGTATGTATTGCTATTCATATTACAGATGGTGATGAGTAGTTGATTATTTTTCTTTGTAATCTATCAGAACCCAACTATTACGGTCCAAAGAACATATTACAAATATAACATATCAACATCACATTACTCTGTAATAAGGTACAGGGGACCATGGGTTCCTAATATCAAAACACTCAGCCAACACCCCTGAACAACCCGTGAAAGTTTGTCGGTAGAGTTCGGTTCCACCCTGTCTAGTGTTCAATAATCTACGTAGGCATAGTATCTCTATTCCCGGGATGTTTCTCTCAAGAAAATTACGAGTACACAGACTACATTTTCCTATTCATCAGTTCAACATTTTATTACCGCCACCGCACTAATATTTGTCAAATTGCGTTTAAGTTTCAATTTACCAGTTTGGTTGCCAAAATGAACACCTATGCTTTCATTGAAGATCATCGTTAATTGTGGAGTTAAGTTTCCGTTAATAAAGTTAATTTTTGATTGATTGATTGATTTAGTTTATTTTACTTCGCGTCTTGTGCCTCTTGGCTAATGTGCGAAGATGGGGATGAGTGATAAAATGATGAAATTGATGAATGGACATTCACAAACAACCAAGCCCAAATGGGATTCGAACCCGGGACCCTTGGCGTTAATAAAGTTAAACACTGGTGGGACGGAGAAAGAAGAAAAAATGCTAAATAACTTGAAATAGTATGCTCCTTTATTCTAAACAATAACCCAGTTATTTCAGCAAAAAATTATCAAACTTTAATGTTAAGCATAATATTGCAAGCGTATTGTAGTTGTTAATAAAATATCAAATGTATTTTACTATCCAATTTCTTACGAACGTGGAAACTGTGTTATGAAAGTTGTGCGCTAGCACTTTCACTTGCTTGTACCCTCGTGGTTTATACCCGTTTCTTTAGCCGCATCGGTGGTCAAAGCATTCGACTGGTCGACTTCCATTCTCCTGAGGTTCCAGAATCGATTCCCGGCGTGGCCATTGGTGTATCTTCTTGTACGTACTGTCACGCTTATTTCTGCGTTGTAACGACACCGATGAAAGTAAATTCCATCCTTATAGTTTGGAATGACCGAATTAAGTACAAGTACAAATTATAATAGCAATGACAAGTAATACATCACACTAACTTACAGCAGTAGGTAAAACTGTACTTAATAGGATCAATATCGGAATGGGAGAGATAAATGATTCGAAGTTAAGAGGAAATTCCGGTCAGGAAATTATAAGAGTTTTGAGAATATGAACTTCGAGAGGTCCACTATGGCTACATTGAACTCCACTTTATGACCAGTTTCCCGTTATACGGCCTGCCATTCCACACTCAACACAGATCACGATTCGACTAAAGCCGCTAATGTCTTGGTTTCGTTGTATTCGCGACAAGGTTGCAACCTTAGACATGTTGGAATTCCACAAAGGTGGGAAATACCTCCCATGAATCTAATACCCACTGCCACCCTGCATGAGACTATTCACTGAAAATGTCTACCATTTTTGTGTAAAAATATATATATTTATTTTATTATCATAAGGATCATAAAGCTACAACAACTTTATGAAATGGAGTGGTTATGAACCTATTCAGTTTGAAATTTTCATCATAATTCATTAAGCGAAATGACACCGACCGCCATCTTTTCGGCAAAAGTTTCAATAGAATCTTAAGAAAGATATTTGGACTTAAAGAAGTGAAATAGAGGGGGGGATGGAGAAGGTTACAAAATACTGAACTGCTTAATCTACATTAATCCCTCAATATTAAAGGTTTTCGTTGGGCGAAGCGTGATCACAGCATCGTCCCATCGTCGCTGTTTTCTGTCTTTCAAGACCGGAACCCGCTAAAATTACTTCCAAGTAGCTCCTTAATTTTCCTCCCGATGCTGGGTCAACAACGAAATTTTGGAGCTCCCATCGGGAATCGAATCCGGGACCGCTAGCACCAAAGGCGAGAGGATTAACGATCAGGCTACGCTGGATCTATCATATTATTACAATAAATTAAGAAGACTTCGCTGGGCAGGCCAAGTAGCACGCATGGGAGAGGAGATTATAGGTTCTTGGGAAACCTGATGATAAGAGACCTTTGGGAAGGCCAGGACAAAGATTCAAGAATGGATTGATCTTATGGAAGACATATATTGCTGCAGTAGTACATTTTCGGGTTTAGGAATGTCAGAGAGCTAGTTAGTTTTTAGTTGGTAGTAAACACAAAGGATGGGCATTCCGCGGAACAATTGTGTCATGTGCTTCCACAGTAAATTGAATCCGTGGCCCCTTGATGTCAAGGCAATAGGTTAGCCTAACTATCGTTCAGACCCAACATACGATTATCACTTAACTGTTTTGCATGCCCAGTGAGATACGCTTACATTGAAAACTATGTACAAATATGTAAACGCCTAGGCTCATATAATATAACATTTGAAAATATGTAAATATTTTTCGCGAACTATTGTTGAGGCTAAATTGATTGATTCATTTGGTTTATTTTACTTCACTTTTCTGCCATTGTTGGCTAATTACGTTGATAATGATGAGTGATGATCTAATGAAATTGATGAAGGAACATTCACAAAGAACACCCACACCCAGACCGGGATTCGAAGCCAGGAATCGTTTTTGAGGCTAATGATTACTGAATTAATCGTTATAAACTAGTCACAAGATGATATAGCTACCAGCTTATCAGGATGCAATGATTAGCATAAGATTTACATAAAGGTGACAACAAAAACCATGTATTACTTGCCTCTCAAATATGATTTATGTTTAAAACACGAATTGGGAAAATCAGCATGCTGTCGCTGTGTACCGTCAAAACACTACGAATCTCTGTGGAGTTTCATGAATCATTCGTGCTACCTTCATTTGGTGCAAAGGTTCATAAACCTTAAACTTAAAACTCAGCTAGCTTATCTACAGGGTAGGGTTCTTTGTAGACAACGAAACCAGACAGGATGCCTTCCAATGGAGACGTTTAAACGAATATATTATTTAAACACAGGATACATTAAGCTACTTTCTTCTATGCTTTTTATTATTTTATTTTCTCTATTTGTATATTCTTCTATCTGGACTTCCTTCGTAATGGGCAGATCTGGATCGGGACTTCCTTCTCAATATGGAGGATCTGGATCGGGACTTCCTTCTCAATGGGCATATCTGGATCTGGACTTCCTTCTCAATATGGAGGATCTGGACTTCCTTCTTGATATGGAGGATCTGGACTTCCCTCTGGATTTCAATTTATTTAGGTTTTGACTAATTAACGAATTCCTTTATCCTTTACCAACTTTTTCCTTTAAGCTTTTGGAATAATACTAATATCCTCCCTTGGGGCTGCAATTGGAACGCGCCACCACTAACTAGGTACAACAGAGTGTATACTTGGTGCAGCCGATTGACATGCGCATCCAAGTAGGTGCTACAGTTAAACTGCGCAACCAAAAAGTGCTGTGGGGCGTCGATCAGAACGCGCTCGCCACTGATGTAAACAAAATTTCCGCTACGGGAATGGTAAATCAACAAACAGATGCAATATCTGTTCAAAGACACAAACTTGTATCAGTGCTTTGACTTCCTTAATTTTCATATTAACTTACATGTGATCATTGATTTGATTTATAAGATATGTATATTAATTTACTTCTTTCATATTTATTCTTTGTCTTCTTATAATATATTCTATTGTTTTTCATCTTTCCAATTTGCTTTGTTCTTATTTATAAAATTATTCACATATATTATGCCAATTCTTAACCTTGCACGCCTGGTGCTGCCATCTCTATTCGTCTTTGGCAAACTATTCACCTTACTTGGTCCTATTGGGTACGTAACAAGAACACCCACACCCAGACCGGGATTCGAAGCCAGGAATCGTTTTTGAGGCTAATGATTACTGAATTAATCGTTATAAACTAGTCACAAGATGATATAGCTACCAGCTTATCAGGATGCAATGATTAGCATAAGATTTACATAAAGGTGACAACAAAAACCATGTATTACTTGCCTCTCAAATATGATTTATGTTTAAAACACGAATTGGGAAAATCAGCATGCTGTCGCTGTGTACCGTCAAAACACTACGAATCTCTGTGGAGTTTCATGAATCATTCGCATTTAATAAACACCACACAACCCCACTTCAATAAGGCCTCCAAAGGTGTCTGAGGACCGCATCAGCGTTTGTGTTGCTGGATACTTGACACGGTTTACCGGACCCCGTGTTCTTTGGACTACATTTATCTTATTGCTCTGCAATGCTGACGTCAAACTGAGTAAACCCCATTCCTTCCCGTTTATTTGTCGATTCAGGCTATTGCCTTGTAATCAAGATGTCACAGGTTCGATTCCTGGTTTACTGGTTCGAATCCCATATGAAACTATTGGTATACTCCATACGCAAGTCGAGACGACCTGGGAAAAATAAACTTTGCATCTTCATTGGATTCGCTATCCCTCTAATAACAAAAGCATGGGAACATGATTCTGAGGGTAAATGAACCGCGACTGTTGCATCCAAAGCTTGCAGTGCTTCATTTTTAGTTTTCTGTTTTGTCAATCAGGAAGTAGGAAGCATCAATCACCATGCATATTTCCATGTGACTGGTCACAAAAAAAAAAAAAAAGCATGCACCGTTGTTCCCTGATTGAATGCCCATTTCGCCTCAAACCACGGTTGTTATATGTGTGTGCATGCAGGAAACGAAAAACAGGCTGCTTTCCACAAATTCAGTGTCTCTGAGATGGGACGATATTTCGGTTTACAGATTCCACATGTCAGAAGACCAAAAATAAACCGAACCAAACAGACTGACTGTGTTTCGGTTTCCGCCGGGGATTAGCGGATTGAAAGTTGTATACGGAGGAATAGAGGATGCACAAGTATCTGTTACGCTGAATGAATTTAATGTTGTCGGAGAAAACTCATTTTTACACCGTCCTCCTTGTTTCTTTTCCTTGTCTGGGCCAGTTTTTTCGCCCCTACAATGAAAGATGAGATGAAAAAGGGGCTATTTTTAGTTCCCTGTGACTTGCTCCCTTCTGATGAAAAAGTGTTTTATTCAACTGGACACGCTTTTGAAACGCTGACGTAAGCAAGAACATTCTGTATTTTCTTTGAGAGAAGCTTCCCAGCTGAAACACAAGTTCTGTATTTATTTCATGCCCCTGCATAACACTAGCAATTTTGTGTCAACCGTCAACCTCACACTCTAACTCATATTTAATTGAATTATGCACAGATAAGCTAATCGGGACTGAACATACAGTTTAAAGTAGGATCCGAAACACTGTGCAATGTTCCTCCACCGGGTATCGAACCCGGGTCCCCTTGATTACAAGGCGACGACGTTACCACAACGCCATCAGGGAGGCCCTAACGCAAATTGAAGAATTGTGATTGTTGAATCAATATTTGTGGTAGAAATTAAGCAAAACATTCCGGCTCTTCCAGAACTCTAACGCGAGCCTCTGGCATATTGTGGTAGGGTTCCAGTCATGTTTGAGCCTGTATTTTTTGCTTAATTTCTATATAATACATAACCTGTGCGCCAAACCATAAGGTAATATTTATGATGCTTCAGAAGCATTTTATAGTTTTTTGTATCTCCTTACCCAAGAAATGGCCATGTCTTGTGGCAACGTTTTTCTATCTTGGCAAATGTCACAAAAGCACCATCGCGTACAGCTGGACAAATAATATCTCGTAATTTCTGCTTTATTTTATGGCATTGTAATAGTTTGATTCCATGTCTTATTAAAAAACTTCCTCAGACTCGCTTTACAATGCTTTCAACATAACTTAAATCTGAAGTACATTCTAATGATCGCATTGTTGGATAAGAATGTTACTTAAGAATATAATTTAATGGAATCACACAGGTTTAGAAAGTCCGCTATTATCTGTTTGAAACCTGTTTAGCGAAAAAAAAATGCATTTGTGTATTTTGATCATCGAAATTGCCTCATGGCACGTAACAAGTAATATTGAAATATGTTAAAAAAAATTTAACACATTGAGTTAATTTAAGTGTATTTAAGAACTATCAGTCTTACCCCGTAGTCTATCGCCTGAAGGGATAAAAAATTCTACGTAAAACTTATGCCCAGTACCAATTATTTTCTAGACATAAACCACTCCAAAAATAACTAACTACGTACATTACAAAATATGTCTGAAGAAACTTTGTTACCAAAAATATTCTTTGTTGCACAACAAAATATTTTCGCGTTGAACAAGTTGCTCAACCCTCTTTAGCTAGAAAAAATTCTTTGCAACAAGTAATTTGAAATTGTCACATTTCTTTACAATAGGTATTAAAATTAAGTTTGTCGAACTTAGTCTCTATGTTTCAGTCCCTTGTAGCCATATGTTCTCTGGGTTTGCGATTCTTACAAAACAATGTTTTGCAAGTAACAATCTTGACTTTGATTCTAATGACCAAGACAAAAGAGAATAACATATTCAACTTCCTGAACTACATTTTCCATTTATTAATAGTGTCCTGTGACGGAATTTTCGTAATTAACCTTCTTCAAAGGTCAAATGAGACATAATCGATAAAATCAGATAAGGACGAGGAAACGCTTTAATAACGTACTCGGAAGGGAGAAGGCTGAACAGCCATTCACAAAAGCCAACAATCAGATGATCACGTCGGGTATTAATAACCTTAAACATACCATAACACCTGTAAACACATTGATTGTCAACATTGTATCAATGGCCCTGTCAATTTCAGTCCACATTAACGACAAGTAAACCACACTGAAACGTTCTGTTGAAAGCTCTGTAATTCTCACCAAGAATACCGGATCGCGTTAGTTGAGTTGTTGGTAACTAGATGTAATTGTTTTATGTTGCTGCTCATTATGTATTTAAATGCCTAGAAAAACAAATTTATAAAATGCACATCTCGCTAACTTCATGCTGCCATACTCAAGAGGACGTGAAAAAGAAAATGGCGGAGGCTCCCCCCGTCAGGGAGCACAACCATATACATATACATTTTTATTAAGGCATTCTGGCCTCCCAGATGGCGTAGTGGTTACGTCGTCGACTTGTAATCAAGGAGGCCTGGGTTCGATACCTGGTGGAGACACACAGTGCTTCGGATCCCACTTTAAACTGTAGGTCCATTCCCGATTAGCCTTTCTGTCCTTATAGTGGACTTAAAGAAAAATGTTAAATGTTACGACATTCTAACGCACTGGTGTCTCAAATTTAGAATTTAAGATCTCCGAACTTTATCGGCCTCTGATGTCATAAGAACAATTTTTTTGGTTTAAAAACGCGCAAGTCGCAACCTCCCTGTAACTTAGTGATTATCTTCAAATAGTTCCTATACTTTTTAAATTGTCTGGAAATCGACATTTTTAACATGTGAATGTATGATAGTTTGCCAAATATAAATTCACAAGCTATATTTTGTGGAGCTAAATTGTGCTTCGGATCCCACTTTAAACTGTAGGTCCAGGTGGACTTAAAAATAAACTCAAACATATTAACTACTTCTTTTTTGAAAAATTAAAGATCAGAAGCATTTTATTCTAATTATTTTGGTTGCGGGGAAAATTGTTTGTCTTTACATATTGGCTTCAAGTGTTTATTTTATTTTATGCGAATGTATTAAAATTCTTTTCAATTGATTAATCCTTATGATGATGCACTGGAATTGGCAGTCATGACAAGTCAAGACAGGTAACCTTAATATAAACATGACTTAAATTTGAAATATAATACAAAATTATTAGATTGGATTGATTTGGTGTTTTAAGTCCACTTTATGCACAGTAAGGCTAATCGAAACTGGACCTACAGTTTAAAGTGGGATCCGAACACCTATGTGCCTTCACCGGGTGTCTAACCCGGGACCCCTTCATTACAAGGCGACGACGCTATACAATATTATATTATTACTATCTAGGACATCAGTGGTTCAAATGGAAAAGGTCGTCCCGGATGGTGTAGTTGCCGCCTTGTAATCAAACGGTCCGGGTTCGATTCGCGGTAGAAGCACATTGAATAGTGGTTCGGATCGTACGTTAAACTACAGGTCTAGTCTCGATTGACTTACCTGAGCATAAAATGAACTTGAAACACACTTTGACTTTGTTGAAATGCTAAAACTAATCTCTTGAATTCTTACGAGAATTTTGAGTTACAGACGCCATGCCATGTATTGACTCCAAGACCCGCAGGATCCACGCTGGGCTTGTAGACAGAAAATGATTATTTCATATACAGCATCATAAATTTTGGTAGGTTTCAAGAGAAAGATCAGAGTATGAAACTTTTGTTCATATAGAACAATAACAATGACTACGGATCTCCCTTTGCACTTAGGCATATTTTTAGATTTCGTTGAATGAGGTGGTTTAAAAATTTTATGGAAGACGTTAATTTCCTCTCACATTTCACAGGCAACCCTGTAAGCATGGTAGACCTATAGGTCTGCGATCAACTGAACGCGTTAAGCTAATTCTGTAGGGTACTCCATGTAAATTATCTAAGAAAAAGTATTTTTGAATAGCTAGCGAATTCATGAAGATAAACATGTAGAAGTCTGGCTATGCGGAACTAATGATAAATATCTATAAAATGTACGTATGAGATCAAAAGGCCTGTTTCGCTATCTCTACCAATGTATCTTTCTCAATTCTTGATATTTTTGTTATTTATCTAGTCTTGTTTTTCATTGTGAAGTTAAGGCTGTGTAGTCTTCTCTTCCACTTAATCGTGGAATTTATATCATTACGCAAAGGGGAATATTTTTAAAAAGACAATATAAAAGAATGAAAATTAAAAAGGTACATACAAGTTTAAATTACACACATTCTTGACAGTCACGTGCAGGTTGGAACATTGTGGTGATTGATTGATGGTTTCTGGTGTTTCTCTACAATCAAGCGTATACAATTTGTGTCAAGATTGAGCTTATTGCCAACTATGACGCATCGAGTAGAAATTTCCATTGTCTGCTTCCTATGAAACCAAATGGTGAGATGTCTGAGAAGCTTGTGGAATTTCCTTTGGCATAAGCCTGCAGGTTTCTAGAAAATCATTTTTGTTTCAGGATACGCTCTCGTGTCATTCCGGAAGTTTTCGTTCAATTCCGACATTTTTTGTGGAGGTAAACGGAATGCAATGCTGACTACCATTTCATATCCGGCGGGTCGGAGCGACGCGGATTGGCACGGTGTGCAAGGGTGACCTCCTCCGTCAGAAGCATGAAATGTTACACACGGCTGTTCTGAGCGTCGCTCTTCTGTATATCATACCGTGGGCTACAAGTTTTATACCTCTCGATTATAACCAAATCCTATCTTGTGTGCGTTCATGAAGAAAGTATCTACCACTTCGTAAAAAAATCACCGACATTCCCTTTCTTTTGAGATTTTTTTTCAGATTTACTTTCAGGAATATTATAAAACAAAATGAATATTCACGTGATAAAGTAGCTTAGATTAAATGCTCACACTTAGTACTAAAAAGTATCAAAATGGAATAAATAAGGAAAGTAGATATCGAAATCTTGTAGAACTTTACGTACTTCCACTATGTCACTTACATCCACATCAAGCAAATAACAAAAAAGATTTACACAAAATTTCCAGCCTTTGTGACGCATGCGTGTTTGTTTGCAATTCACCGCGATTGCCTGACTGGGTAATCAAGCCAGGTATTCTAGGTAAGAGAAGGATATTCAACACAATCATTCCCATTAGTGCTGGGTCTACAAGCAGTAAAACCCCGCAGTGCGGGAGGGTCCTGAGACAAGTAAGCCTTTAGGGGGGCCCTCAGCCATTGACAAAGTAGAGGGTTCGCGTATGTAAAAAGTAAACGTAGTTACTCACGGGTACAGAAACGAATACAATATACACATGTAAGTGTAACGTTAAAGTTCCGCGTGCATATAGCACCGTGCCATGAAAGCACATTTAGGGTATTTGTGGGTAGGCCCCACATATTTTCGACACGGGGACAAACCCGAAAAATCACCCACCCCGGGTCCCCCGCGTGGCAGTCAAACTAGAATCACATCAGGGTAGAATTTCACGAGAAATGCAGTAGTGAAGGTTTCTTAAACCTATCTTTAATCAGGAAAAAGTTATGACTGCATGATTGTAACAAATGTATCATTTTCCACGTGTGAGAAAACAGTGTCATATATATATATATATATATATATATATATATATATATATATATATATATATATCACAGCTTCCCATTTATAATGTTTTAGTTGAATTCAATATGGTGGCACCAATATGGCGGACGTCCGCTTGGAACACACCAATGTGGTTCCCCCTAAGCATAACCTGTTTCTATTATGACCAATTTTACCGAGCCTAATTCCTTTACTTTTTATAGTGGGTGTTAAGGGACTTTTGAATCACCCTGTAGGTCCTTGTATGTGATTTTGTCAACATGACATCAAGAATTACACATACACACATACATATATATTATATATACACACAGAGTGAACCAAAAGTAGATGGACAGAAAATTATAACATTTATTTGCGATTACATATACAATTAATTATATTTACGAATACAATTCAATTTTGATAAACAATTACGCAGGTGCTCAAACTGCTGTCCATCACAATTTACACAGCTTTGAAGTCTACCTTTCACGCTTCGACAAACATTTTTGCATAAGTCTCCTTGTGTATTAATTTCTTGAAATGCATCGCTTATTTATTTTTTTAAATCACCGACACTTCGTGGTTTTCGACTATAAACATTGTCCTTGAGTACTCCCCAAATGAAAAAATCCTTTGGGGTAAAGTCAGGTGAACGTGTTGGCCAATCAATTGGCCCTCTTCGGCCAATCCAGTTCTCAGGAGATACTCACGGACTGCTCTTGAATAATGTGGAGGGGCCCTATCTTGTTGCATTAAGAATTGAACCAGTGGTATCAAATTTGTCACAAATGCGGTAAATGGTTTGTCTCTTTGGGGTTTGAGTACCAAATGTTTCGACCAATTCTTCTAACGGTTTCAGCATTTTCAGACTTCCAATACTCTTTTAATTAAGGATACAAATAGTAATCAAGATATTAATTAATTAGTTATGCGATTGTGGCTTGACATCAAGATAAAATCACCAGACACCAACAAATTTAACACCCATTTTCTTTCATCAGTATTTAAATTATTTGCCATTATGGGTTCTCTGAAATAATCGTTGGTGCGTCCATATAGACGAGAGGGTGGGGGCATTCTACCTTACAGGATATTTCATACCTCCTCTAAATAAATAACACAAACACCATAGTTATAATGAACACCATTGTTACAGTATAACCCTCAAAAAAACACTATTCCACCTACTGTCCACCTACTTTTGGTTCACTCTGTATATACGCATAATGCTTTATGTGTGTGAAAAGGTAGGTCGGTATTACCTTTGGTAATATTTTGCGGGTGTACCCAAGGTTTGTAGATCCGCCACTGATTCCCATTCTCAAAACTACGTAATGTTCACAATCGACATGAAAATAACTAAAACCATTTTTGAATATCTTATATAATTTTTGACAATTTCTCGCACACTTTTCTTAAAAAGTGAGATTCACCTTGTTTACAATTTTCTTTCCTTCTTTCTCTATTCTTCCTTTCCTTCTGTCCTTCTTTTCTCCTTTCTTTTCTTCTCTTTACCTTCTTCCTTTCATCTTTCTTTTTCATTCCTTCTCTCTATTCCCCTTTCCTTCATTCTTTTCATCCTTTTCTCTTTCCTTCACTGTTCTTCATTCCTTCTTTCTTTTCTTCCATCTTTCTTTCATTCATTCTTTGTTTCCTTTCTTTTTCATTCTTTTCTCCTTATTTCTCTAACGTAACTATATCCCTTTTGAAAAGCCATCCGTGTTATCCGATACTAGGCAGATATTATTCTGGCTTTCAGTGACGTCGCTGCGAGTATCTGCAACCAGCTGTTTCGTGTCATCTTCCGCTGCGTTTCTTGTGCGACTTGAAACATTACCGTGTTGGTTAGTCATCCAATTAAAGTAGAATGATCAACTTCCTTCGTTCTTTTACGGTCCTCTTGGATGGATGGGAACCGCAAAGGTAAATATTTGCCTCCGCCAACGTTTTTAGTCTGATGTTCCCTGGACCCTGCTTTGAGAAAAGCCGCCCATTGCACAATTTCCTTCCTGTATGGGATGAAGGGTTTGTATGAAGATTTAAATCGATAAAAATGTTCTGAAAGTAGCATCGCACAATATTACTAAATCTGTTTTGTGAATGTGGATGTCCACAAACACGAGCCACTAGAACGGACATTTGATACCCATGATATGAAAGTGGCGCATACCTATATGAGTACTGCCATTATACACTATGATAGCTTGTATGTATCCTACTATGGGCCTTCCCGATGGCGTAGAGGTTCAGCTAATCAGTGAAACGTGTAACGAACTGAAGGCCTCTCGGCCAGTGCAAAAGACCCTGATTGAGTGGTGGGAAACTAGAGTTAAGCCTAAATTTCATCAGGTCAGTAAATTCTTGAGTGCAGAAGTTAGTAGAGATCAAAGAAACAAATATAATTTTTTGTATGCAGTCTTGAATGATCTCCATCGTTTAGCGCTGCAAGGAAATTTCAATCGTCCTTACGATTTGATTGATTGATTGATTGATTGATTGATTGATTTAGTTTATTTTACTTCGCGTTTTGTGCCTCTTGGCTAACTTGCGAAGATGGGGATGAGTGATGAAATGATTAAATTGATGAATGGACATTCACAAACAACCAAGCCCGACCGGGATTCGAACCCGGGACCCTTGGCGTCGCAGCGCGATGTGCTAACCACTCGGCCACAGGGTCGGGCGAATCGTCCTTACGAAAATGAAATAAAAGAGCAAATACTTTCTATACATAGGAAACGGAAATCAGCTGCAATAATCAAGAGTAAGATTCTCCCTATAGACCCTGACGAGCAAGCCACATTGAGTCACATTCTTCAAGAGCATAGACACGCCAGGAGCCACGTCATTCATAAATGAACTTTAGATTCCGGAGAAGTTGTAACCGGCCCTCATAGTATACACGACAGGTTTTTGCAATGCTATAAACGTCTTCTTGGTCACGCCTTTGAAACAACAGAAAGCAATGTCATTTTCTGAACTACCGCCCTGCATCACTGACGGAAAATGAAATAACTAGGCTCACCGAACCGTTTAGTAAAAAGGAGGTTCATAATGCAGTGTTCAAAGCTCCGAAGAATAAAACTACAGCCGAAGATGGATTACCATCACAATTCTATCAATGTTTCTGGGATTTGATACGAGACGAATTAACGCAATGGGTCAATGAAGTGTTGACAACAGGGACAATAGGGAAGACAAGTAGCACGGGAGTTATAGTGTTAGTACCAAAAAAGGCAAATCCAAAGTTAGTCACAGATTTTAGGCCAATCTCAATATTGCATAGTGATATAACACTTATAAATAGGTGCATAAATCAGCGTTTAAATAAATATATGGATAAACTTATTGGCAATTTACAGTTCGCTTGTAAAAAGTCTCAAAATATACATCACTTGTTGCAAACGCTGAGAGACGTAATTATTACCAAAGAAAATAAGAAAGCAACGGAGGCAATTCTATCCTTAGATTCTTCCCAAGCATATGAAAAAGTGAGCCATGAATATCTGTATAAAGTCTTAAAATCATATGGCTTCGGAGACACTTTTATTAATTGGCTCAAGACGTTATATAATCACACGCTGCTAAAACTAAAAATAAATTGTTTTTTGACGACTAGTTTTAAAATGCGACGATGTGTATTACAAGGTAATCCCTTGAGTAGCACATTGTACGTCCTCACAATAGCCCCTTTTCAGTTTAGTATCCAGCGTCATTTACAGGACATTTCTATGGCTACCACAACAATACAAGTATGACGTTTCATGGATGACGTGACTATTTTCCTCAAGGATGAAAGAGATCTGTACAGTATTCAAAGCCAAATACATACATTTGAGCACTCATCAGGAGCAAAACTTAACAGCCGAAAGTCATTCCTGATGCTCCTTGGAAAGGAGAATCCTCTCTCACAAAATATAAGGAGATACATACCTGTAGACAAGAAAATAAAAATATGCAAATATCGAAGAAACGATCGAAGCAAAAACTCAGGTGCGAGAGGGCAATCTACGTCCTCAGAGCTAACAATATGCGCTTTCTGAGTTTAAAAGCACGAGTAAGATTCATTAACGCTTTTTCTCTCTCTAAACTTTGGTATGTAGCAAAAATCTTGCCCTTCAAACCACAGCACACAGCCAAGGTAAACAAAGCTGTCGGCTCCTTTCTGTTGCATGATACGATTTTCCGAGTAGCAATGAGCGAGCTCACGTTACCATCAGAGAAGACAGGTGGGTTGGCACTAATACACGCGAAAGCAAAGGCAAGAGCATTGTAGACTGGCCTTCAAACAACTTTCTCACTGCAGCAGTTAAGGACCCAAAAATGTATACAGACAATAATACGGAACATTCCATTAGAAGCTCCGATCGATATCCAAAGTATCCCAAAAAGGTTTTTGTTTTATAAGGACATTGCTATACAAGTACGCTATCAGTTATTACGACATGAGACAATCACACCACCTGTTAAAAAGTTATACAGTGAAATAAATAGTTCACAGAACACAGTACCACGAATAGCCATGGACTTTTCTACCCATAATCGGACACAAATATGAAAAAAATGTCTCAGCCAAACGCCTTAGTTCGCCAATCAATATGGTACAAAGTGGTCCATCGTGTTATAGTGACAAGAGATAGGACATACCAATACGGAATCAGTGACTCCCCAAACTGTATATCCTGTAACATTCCAGACTCTTTAGCCCACAGGTTAACGAAGTGTCGAAACTCCTCCACGGCATGGAACAAATTGAGAAAAATGCTAAGTCGTTTATGCCGCACATTATCAATAAAGTTCAAGGACACAGATATAGTCTTTCCAGATTTCAATTTTTTTCCACCAACGAAACAACGAGAAGTACAATGGTTGATAACTCAATACTTAGTATATATATTTCACAATGACGAGAGCAGTTTTCAGAGAACATTCAGTATCTTCTTGCAAGAGCACTACGAAAAAATGCATCTCCAAACAAGGAAGAAATTGTATGCAAATTTCTTAATAGTGCTTTATACTTAATTTAGATCACACAAAAATGTAAAGGTTCTAACCAGATAGAATTAAAATTGTAATTAGCAGTAAGACACTTATGTAAAAAACAATGTAATTCCATAATTCGATACCCGGTGGAGGCTCATAGCACAGTGATTCGGATCCCACTTTAAACTGTAGGTCCAGTACCGATTAGGCTTCCTGTACATAAAGTGGACTTAAGAAAACAAATCAATCAATCATGTATCCTACTTTGTACTTGACCTAATCCGTATAAAATAGATTTGACGTAGTGCTGCAGAGCCTACGCAGTCTTCCTTTGGTATTTGTGTATGTTATTTAGCATCGCCACTTTTAGGATGAGTAGATGAAATTGATGAAGGGACACTCACACAGAACACTCATGCCCAGATCGGGACTCGAACAAGGGAACTTCAGTGGTGGGATCAAAAGTCTACAACTTAAAGCGCTCGGCTACCGAGACTGCACTAAATATATTCTTTTATAACTTGTTTTCTTTGCTTAAATCAACATGCAGTATTGAAACCAATGAAAGCAACAATCAGTATCTTAACAATAACAAAATAATAATAATAATAATAATAATAATAATAATAATTTTCTCGGCATGCTCCGTGGATTGATGTTGATGTTTTAACTTACTTTTCTACTGTGTTTGGTTGTACCGTTGTTGTCATGTAATGCTATTGTACTGTCTTAATTGCCTTTACATTTGTTATTTTCTTAGTCTCTATTTAATTGAAAAATAATTGACTTGATATGACCGAAAGTGGAATTGGACATTTTTTTTCAGTAGCAGACGCTAAATTTTACCCCGTTTTTAAAAGGAAAGCTGGGACCAAAGAGGGAAGGAGGTATCATCCCACCAAGTCCCTTCCCATACGGTGTGACATATACTCTGTCCCAGCTAACTGTGGAGCAGGCAAACGAAAACAAGTCTCTGCGCAAGTAGTAACGCGAGACGGCTCCACCAATGAACGCGTAAGAGGAACGGAATTGCGTGGAGGGGGGAAAGCGACTGCCGTTGCCAGCCTTCCCAGCAACCTGTACTACTTACTCGATTTCCCTCGCTTCTCTGACGCAATGCGCTGCCTTGCTCCACAGTTAGCTGGGGCAGGGTATACCTGCCTGGTACTGTACGGTTTTTTAGTAAGTATTAGTAAGTATAGTAGAAACCGTGCTCCTACTCACTTAAGTTTCAAACTGTGCAGACTCGAGATATTTGCTTTCGTAATGATGTGGCAGGGGAATTTTCATCGCCTGTCTTAAAAGTGGAATGTTCAAAAGGGCTCCCCGTAGGTCATCTTAAAATGCCGCTGCTGTGAGGAATGAATATATGATTAAACCTGGAGCTTCAGAAACCCAGGTAGAAGACACCTCTGTAAACAGGAAAACCTGTCGAGACTTTTCGATCGGCTTCTGGTGTATGTCCTTTTGCAGCCGAATATAACCACATGGGTCTGTTCTGTGCCTATAAGTCAGGCCTAAATCTCGCTATTTAGTGTGCTAGTAATACAGTGAAGGAGCAGCGATCGCATCTATACGTATTTTTTATGCATAAAACTTTCTATTGAAGTTTACATTGAAGTCAAAATTTGTTTTAACTCCATTTTATGTTCACGTAGGTAAGGTAAAAGGGCGAGAAAATGATTTTTTCTTCTGAGATTTGTGCCTTGTTTTGGAAATATGCTTAATCAAACGATTTCGAGCTCAGCCTCAGGCTGAACCTCGCCCACGCAAATAAAGAATGTGTATTTGAGTCTCTTGGTGTTAACTCTTCTGTGCTTGTAACTGTAGCTCCAGTCACGACTATCCTTTGTGTATAAAGTGTGAAAGAAGAGTTCATCGCATTCTTCTTCACGTGCTAACGCACATTACCAACCCTCACTGTTGCAGTCCACTACTGATATTCTTTGTAAATTTGTTTGTATTTTTCCTATTTTTTGGCTAATCGTAACAAAGAGTGTGATGACGATTGGATGAAATTGATGAAGATGAAGTTACAAAGGTGTGGCCGGTTCGACCCCAGGTGCGGGTCCCCAATTACGTTGTTTACCCAGCATCATGAGGACAATTGGGAAGCTACATGAAATGAATGCCGGTTCAATGGCCGATCGTGTTATCGAACTCATCCTCATTGTGAAGAAGGTAGAACGTACTTAGGAATAAATACTACTCAATTACTGCCTACCTAAGAAGGGTTATTTTTGTAGAAATTTCAATGAGAAAAATGTACTTCGTTTTAACTGAACTCCTTTCAGAAACTAGGCATGCCAAGCAGATTTCCACCGGGTGACTCCTGGTCATCTCAGTGAGTCTCATCGCCGATGTTCTCTGGCTTTCGAGGCCGGAGTCCTTTACTATTGCTTCCAAGTAGCTCCCGAATCGACCTCGCGATGCAGACATTTTGGAGCTCACAGGGTGATCGAACACGGGACTGCTCGAACCAGGATCTCACTCTATTGTATTTATTCAAAGATAAGAGAAGAAATTGATAAGCAATATTCCGGAGGTTCAGGAAAGCGATTTGTGTAAGGAAATAAATGATTCGTGTAGTGTTCATATTAATCTAATATGTTTCTAATATTATTATTATTATTGTTACTATTGATCTACCAATAGAGAGTGGATATCCTTGCAAATTGTAGTTTATGAATTGCTACTTGTACGTGAATCCAATACTGAATGGCATTTTCCCCTCTCAAAGATAGAATACGTACTGTAAAATAATGTATTGTACGAGTCTATAAAATTTAGTAAATTATAATAGTTTTATTTTCGGAACACCTCGTATATGTAACAGAAATGTGTTTATAAAGTTGTTCATCTTGAAAGTCGCAGAACTTTCCTTTTTCCGAGAATGACTAGCTAAAAATATATGAAAAAGAGAATTCACCGTTTATTGTCCGGAATGAAGGGTTTTATTCACCATGAAAATTCCAATTTAAACAGAGCGAAACATGAAAAGCTAATAAAATTAGAAATTCCGACAGCAATGAAAATCGGTAATTGAAAAAGCAATCAGATTTCTCGTAAGTTATGCATCATCCACTAATCTCGTGAGATCAGAATCTGTTGAACGTGGACAAAAAGCTCAATGTTGAGAATCGCCATCAAAAGTACATGGCTATTGATTGGAACTTCAAAGCAAGACTTGACAAATCATGAGCGATATTATCACCTCTTGCTGAACTTCTAACCTGGGTGCCTATTAGGCTCTCGTGAATTCTTTGAAAAATCAATTTACTCGTATATTATTGAGGACTGCAAGGTGATAATTTAATTACGTTGCTTTTCGCGATCCCGATAATTAAATCACAAACCAGTCTTGGTCAGATTTGTATCAAGGGAAATCATTATTAACGGTAATATATGCAGAACGGGTAATTGATGACGCTATGTGTATGCAATTAGATTTTCGCCATTCAGAAGTTGAGTTCCTGTTATCAGTTCAGATCCCAGTGTCCACACATGAAGAAACGCAAGCACAGATAAAATGCATTTGCCGAATGCATTTTACAAACGAATTCATGATAGCACAAGTAGACTGCCGGAAAGGCCCGATGCTGATTATTTTAAAATTAAGATAAATCTTCAAAATTTACAACGTTTGATTAATTTGGCAAACGCTCTTGCCAAGATCTCGCATCTGCCGAAGGATATTTTTCACGTGAGAGTACAAAAGGAAACACAGCATAAGCGTTGATTGTACCAAGTAGAGCTATGAAGGTGTAAAGAAGAGTTATAACGACAGCTGGTAATTGATGCGAGGAAATTTCTCGACTAACTACCGATTAGACTAGGTGAAAAATGACCCCGGATAGGAGGAGGAAGCATTCGCGCCATGCAATATGACCAAAGCAAGAGCATTGCAGGGCCTCACTCGCTTGGCAAGACTCCGTCTTCATAAAGCAGGCAAATGCCAACCAAGCCTTGTCTTTTGATTACAACCGCTGCAAACCCCGTCCGGATCATTAAACCGAAATTACCTTCGGTGACTTGGCTCTTAACTCAAATATTCTTGGTCCCGAGGTTTGAAGGAGGTCGCCTGCTGCCACTAAGAGAACTGTTGGGTTAGTGGTGGGTTTTTTCTCTCTCTCTCTCACTCTCTCCTCCTCCCATCTCCTCTCGTTAGGAAAGCTTCTCTTGAAAAATGACGTTGGCAAAACTACCCAGATGGTACTTAATTACCTCAAAGCGGGATGCCATTAAGTGTTCCTTGAACGCGAAGTGGTAGTGAAACAGCTGGGCTTCCATAAGCAGGAACTTTCTTCCTCGTGGTTTACTCATTTGCAGATCGATGATGACAAGTTCTCTTGGTTAGCATCAACATCTCCGCCCTCCCTTCGACAGGACTAATCAATGCTATAACGTGATTCTAGCATCTCCGAAGTAGACTGAGGTTTCAAATCCGGTAAAAAGGTGCAGATCTCAGAGTAGGGTGCAGATCTCAGAGTAGGGTATAATACTGTATGAATGGAGACATGTTAAGTTTCGAATTCCATGCAGTCACTCTTGCTCGATTCATTTTTCTTACTGTTCTCTAGGTTCTGGATGGTATACCCATGTTTTGATATCAGTTAATAGCTCTGAAAAATGTAGATAATCGTTAATGTTCTCGTGGATTCTACTATGTTGAAGAGGATAACGATAGTGGAAGTGGCCAAGAGAGATAATTTGTTTGTTGGTTTCATTTAAATTCTTTCTTCCAACTTCAGTCTCACTACCAACCTTAACATCTCGTAGAATATAAACGAAATTAGAGCAGGAAATTTCTGAAACACTCAATCCAGATAATCGAAGACGGGTTTGAGCACGCAACATTAAAAAAAAAAAAACAACTTACCAACTCGGTTTCCGTAGTAGCTAATGTAGTGTTTAGTTAGCCTGGAATGCTAATTGATGACTAAATGAAATTCACTAAGGAGCACTCAGAAATAAACACCTATACACAAACCAGAACTTGATCCTGGAATCCTTGTCGACAAGATCGTAAAAATTCTTGAGTATGTACATATAGCAGAAAGCTAAAGATTTGATTTTTGTTATTTACCTTCGCCTTTCTTCCACTTTCGGCTAGTCGCGACGAAGTAGAAATCTATAGAAGTAGTCGTTTCAATTTTAATGAGACAATTATTCATAAACTCTCAGGATGATGAGAAGGAAAATACTTCATGATATATGAAATGCGATTCAAGATAATTGGATGAATCAGTTATGGTAATAAATTTTCTAAGAAAATTTCGGTCTGCAGCCATCCATCAACTTTGAGTTCATACCAGGACTCGATCACTGCACTGCCTTAAGATACAGAACTAACATCCTATTATGATATTTGAGAGTGCATCATGCTTACCAGATAACAAAAGGGAATTGACCGAGAAATCAATTTCTTGAAATGATCTTTTTGGGTATCTCCGTGGAGGAAAACGTTTTGTCGGCTTCTTGAGTTAATTAGCAGACTGCGCGAGAAATTGGGTGGAGTTTATGATGTCCAGGTCCACGCCCCATCTTGTGATAGCCACACCAAAGGTTGCGTGTGGAGATATCAAGAGAAAGGAAAGTTCGGTGAAAGATAAACGAGCATTTCGATTGGTAAGATAAGAAGTATAAAAAAAAAAACCTCTGATACGAATGGAAAAGAAAGCTTAGAAGCACTAAAGGTATGATGATATCGGAAATTTTGAGTGCAATATTGAATAAAAGGGGCATGATGGACAGACTTTCAATATTCAATATTACTTGATAATGATAGAACAAGGAAAGACATGACTTAACTTCAGACCGAAAAGTAAGGCTTGTACTGTCAGTCTTTTCACACTCTAAGCATTTTGTCTTTAAGTTGAAATACTAGACATGACTTTGCTGCTTTAATTTTTCACATTAAGAAGTTTTGTGTTATAATCATAGTAATAATTTCTGAACAGTATACAGGCAGTTCAGCACAGCAGAGTTATTTGGAGAATTAAATTGTAGATGAATATATCGCTGTGAGTATAAAATACCCCATGGAGACTAAGAATATCTAATGGGAACAGTTATGATACAAGTGCAAGGAAAGCGCAGATAAACTTCAGGTTTCAAAAACTAATTTTTAAACGATTAATACAAGCTAATCTAAATCATATTTTGACACAATTGTTTACAGTTGCGTTGTTCCAATTTTTTATTATTATTCCTAAGTTGTTTATAATGTTACACACTCTAGCATGCATTATTGTACTTTAAAAAGCAACTCTTGTCACTCGTCGCGGTTAACCCAAGAGGTACAAAATCAACGTAAAATATCCTAAATATTCCTAGCTACCGTATAGCCATGGTAAACTTGTTTTATTGATAGGTTTAGCACTATTTTCAGAGTTATTTTTGAAGAGCTTGCGCCTCTACCGTCATTTGTGTTTTCAAATTATTGTTATGTTGCTCATACTTTATGCCGAGTACAACTATCCATAACTTTAATCTATAATATTCTCTATCTGTCTACACATCCTCATGTCATAATATACATTACACTACAAGTGCTCGACTGGGGTAACTTGAGACCCAGTTCCGAACGTGCTTCCGCATACGGATTGCCGAGGCAGAAGAAAAATAAATTCCCTGAACATCGTTTACGATGCAAGCGATAAAATTCCTAAACTCCCAGGCTTTCCTAATATTGTAGCTGTGATTGGTGGAAAGCCTTGTCGTTATGACTCACTGGTGCACGCATGCTCACTCACACCTCAGCTTAAAAGCTCATAGAACCATAACTCAAGCTATCTTGATTTCAGACATGGAATAATGGCGTAAACTTGTTTGCACATGTCCCTAAAAATTATAGCGAAAACTGAATATTTCAAACAGCACTGAAGTTTCTCTGAATGAGAGAGCGATCAACTTTTACGCATGAATATAAAGAAGCCTGAGGCCTTTATAAACATTTCTTTGTATAAAAAATATGCGATTGTATTGTCTGTTAGGGTTTGACAAAAATTTCTGTCCGAATTTTGCAGAGATTGGCAAATCGAGACTACAAGTACTATTTATAGTATATATCACATTCCTCGATTGTTCATAATCAGATGTTGGTTCCGAGATTTCGTATCGTCATTATGATGGGAAGAACTATTAAGAAATATACGTATGTATATTATATTATATACAGGGTCCGGCAGAAGTAACAGCCGTTTTTCATGAACTCGTAATCTACATCAAATCTTGTATTACAGGAACAGAATTGTACAGATTTCTTATAGAAAATCATAAGCATGTAATAACGAAACATAACACCAACCCATCGCCCTGAAGCAAGATATACGACATATTAGGTTAAATGTTAAAAATGCTGTCCATCTTGTGCGAAACTTTCACGTACCCTAGCAACCACACTCAAGCAAGTCTTACGACATCATTGGACAGTAACATCAGCGAATTGTCCCCTAAAGCATTAGCAAAAATTTAATCCAATTCAATTTATCAACGTTGCTGGATTCTTGTACAGGGATATTTAAGGACACCCCACAAAAAAAAAAAAATCAGGCAGAGTTTGGTCCCGGAATCAAGCCGGCCTCTCCAGTGTTAGCTGATGGGCCATTTTACTTCATGAAACCTGAAACACAAAGCTTACTAAGAAAATACGACCGTTACAATTCAATTACGGCAATACATCAATATATATTGTATGCACTATAAACTACATCCCTTAAAAATGGGCGTTATTTCAGCCGAACCCTGCATTTTACAAGCTCACAACATCTGGTAAAGAGCTTATATTCATATATATTTTATGAAAAAAATAAATATGCTGACCAAGGCAGTAATTTATTTTATTAGAAACATAAACTAAACGTAACGTTTCAACCTTCTAGCAAGGTCTTCTTCAGACTCTGTATCAAGTACAAAAGTAACAAGATACAAAAACAGGGCATTATATATACACAAACATTACTCTCTCCAGTCTATTAGAAAGTTGTTATGGGACTTTCTAGCAGGTGGCTTCCCTTGTCAACTGTGCTTTCACCTAAAAGGCTAAACATATTTACTTCCATATATAATGTGGTTGGGAGAAGGAAGAAAAATGAAGGAAGAAGAGCGTGAGATATAAAGCCCAACCACATTCTATATGGAAGTAAATATGTTTAGCCTTTCAGGTGAAAGTACAGTTGACAAAGGAAGCCACCTGCTAGAAAGTTCCATAACAACTTTCTAATAGTCTGGAGAGAGTAATGTTTGTGTATATATAATGCCCTGTTTTTGTATCTTGTTACTTTTGTACTTGATACAGAGTCTGAAGAAGACCTTGCTAGAAGGTTGAAACGTTACGTTTAGTTTATGTTTTTAATAAAATAAATTACTGCCTTGGTCAGCATATTTATTTTTTCATAATCATGGAAACAAGGCTTAATGGTGTTATAATATATTTTATGTATTTATGTATGTATGTGAAAAGATAGTAACGCAAAGCTTCTTGATGATATAAAGATTTTGAACAGCGTAGTAATGTAGAGCGGAAATTGAAGACTAAAATTGGTAAACGATGTAAGTGCCACAAGAATTCAAACACCGTTTTCCACGTTAAACTGTGAAATGTGCCATGATTGATAATGTGGTAAACGTGAAAAGGGGCTGGTAGTACTCTAAGTAGTTCAAATTACGTGTAAAAAGGAACTAGTGTAACGTTCGTACGGGCTGATGTGATGAACGATGCGATTTCCCAACTCTTTCGCTTTTGGCACTTACAACGTTTACCACTTTTAGTCCTCAATTTAGAATGTATGTAAGTAAGGTTCGTCTGAATTACAGTTACAGTTACTGAAATAAACTTCAGAAACTATCTCATGACAATAACTTCAATCCAAAATATAAAAAATGTACTTTCAAGTTTCGAATTTCCGGTTGTTAGAGAAACTGTGAACTCACGTATTTGTAAAGGAAGAAAGTTTCACGAAGAGATGACGCAATGTCTTGCCCAATAAAGAGTTGTACCACAGACAAAGGTAATAGTAGTAGTACCTTTGTCTGTGGTTGTACTGTACTTTTCTCTCAAACAGTGAATTTGTTCTGAATGCTCAGTGCTCTATTTTCTCTGAATGTATTGCTCTGTTTGCCATTGAATAGTATATAATAATTTCCGCAAAGGCTTAATCCTTACTGAAGTATTATTCTTAATAAAATATTTCTACGTGTACATCCAGTAGTAAAAAGAGTAAGACGAGTTTAATTGGGTGAATACGGAATAAGTGATGTCTGATGTGCAGTATGTTATATCCTGCTCCAATATAATCATTGAATTTTGAATGTATTTGATCCAGTACAAAGAGAAAGCCAACTGAGCGATAAACTAGAAAGGAATTTTGCTTGTGACGATCTGTTATGTTTAATGATTTCGAAGTTATTACTGTCAAAAATGTTTGATCTTGTCTACGTCATTTTGCATCCTAGACTTGGATTTTTGTTGGATTATTGGTAAATGTGGGCCTGTAAAAATATTATGCAGTTGAAGCATCGTAATTAACTACGAGGATTGTTCAAGAAATAAGGTTCTCCTGAGAACGCGGATACTACTTGGTGACTGAACACAGTTACTACGATTCCTGCTTCTTGAAGTACACCTTCAGACACTCTCTTTCTTGATAGGAAACAAACAGACAAAATGAAATAACCGTTCTGGAAATTGGATCTTCGAAAGTGTTGTGATGATCGTATCTGACATTCCACTCACGTTATGACCAAAGATATTGAAAATAAACACTAAATCAACAAGCAACACTGACTGTTGTAAAAATTAATTTCTACATTTGAAATGTATGATGTTTTCATTATAAATTAACTCTGATAATATGTTACAGTACACGTAGTATATAATGTATGGAACTCTCTTAGCCTATCTTAAATAGAAAATCCTCTATGAGTTAGTATCTTGTATTTACCACCCTTTCAGAAATATAAAATTTCTTGGTTTCTAAATCTTCTTGTAACATTAATATTACTACATAGCACGTTGCTATTGGAGAGGAATATTCCCTTACCAAAATCGTCCATTAATGAATTAGATCTTAGGATCTCTAAATTTCCGAAATCACTTAAAATGTGGATTCTGTCAACGACATTGTGTTCTGTAGAAATGATAGATGTGATCTCCAAAGTTATAAATGCTGCTGTCAAATTTTCATTTCTTTCCAGAAAAAAACTTTCTAGAACAAAATTAGAAAGACGCTCTGATAGATCGTCTCCAATGTAGCATGCTATGGAACGTGTAGGGTTAAAATACATCATGAATAATATGGTGTACGTACAAGTGTGTGTGTGTGTGTGTGTGTGTGCGCGCGCGTGTGTCTTTCATAAAGCAACCAGTGTATTTATTTACGTGACAGCCCGTTCCCGTTATGAAGCGCGTGCGGGGCGAAGTAAGTGGTTCCTTTTCAGACGTAGTCTGTCTTGCATTTCTCCCTGATGCACTAAAAATGGGAATCCATAAAAACATTCGATCCACGGCCTGATCAATACTTTGAATCACATGCTGGCTGACTGAGGCTCAACCAGAAGCAGGAAATGCGGGATATTTCATCGCCAGGGTTTGGTTGACATATCTAGCGTTTTTTCCTCCCTTTTCCCGTTCCTCTCTCTCTCTCTCTCTCTCTCTCTCTCCCTCTCTCTTTTTCTCTTTGCATTTCTCTTGCTTTTGGCAAATCAATGGGTTGAAGGTGAGGGGACGAACAAAAATCTCTCAAATTTTCCCTCTCTTACGCCGAAATGAAGTTGGTTAATTTCAGAGAAGAAATTTGTGGATGCGGTCTCGAAATCTATTGTTGACATGAAATACATAAAATACATTTATTCCCTCGGGATTCATCCTGTGAAAACGAACGAGTTTCTGCACGCGTGCTTCAATATTGTTGCTAGAGCGAATGTCAGTTTCCTATTATTAAAGTGAACCTTGTAAGACTACTTCATACACAAAGGCTAACCAAGACTGAACCTACAGCTGAACATGGAGTTATAAAATCTCGTCAATGGCGTCGCCTTGCAATCAAGGGGTCCCTTGTCCGATTTCCAGTGGGATCACGTATCAGTGGCTATGTTACAACTTTAAACTGTAGGTGCAATCCTTACTATCCTATTTGCACCAATCTTTCTAATGAATTTTGCTTAGCCACGACTGATATGTGTGTGTGTGTGTGTGTTTCCATATTTGCATATATCAAATGATAAGCGCTTCGTAAGAACATGTATATCATTACAAAATAAATAACTTTATAATATAAAATAGAAATCAGTCCTTATTCATTTGTATTTTATCTCACCAGTAACATTGCAATTAGTAACAATTCTATCAATACAAGTTCCTCAACTAAATTATACGAGGGTCGGTTGGAAAGTTTCTGGCCTGATGGGGAAGGAGATATGGTAGCGAGCTGAAATTTTTTGTGCGTTCTACATAGTTCCCTTCTACTTGAATGCACTTTTCCCAGCGTTGCTCCAGTTTCTCTAACCCACTGGAAGAAAAAGTTTCGTCCTGGGTGGGTAACCAGTCATTAACAGCATCCATATCATCATCGTCCGTGCGGAAATGCTTGCTTGCCCTTCAGGTGTGTCTTCATGGCAGGGGTCGAAATGATGACACCATGTTTCATCCTGAGTCACAATTCTGTTCAGAAAGTCTTCACGGTCTGCACGCAAGCGTTGCAAATGTGCAGGTGAGAGCTTCACTCGTGGGCGTTTTTGGTCTAATGTCGTCTCGTGGAACCCAATGCGCATCCACCTTGCGCATTTTCAAATGATCACGAATAATGACATGCACGCGCTCCTTCGAAATGCTTAGAATAGTTTGTTGCGTCAGTCGGCGATCCGCCATGATCACGTCATGCACTTCCGTGATGTTGTCGTCGGTGGAAGCACTCCGCGGGCGCCCGGTTCGAGGTTCATCACTGAGGGACTGTCGTCCACGTTTCAATTCATTCACCCACCATTTCACTGTTGCATAGGATGGGGCATTGTCCTGTAAGGTGTTTTGCATGTCCTCATGAACCTGTTTGACCGTCCAACCATTCAGGAAGAGATACCGATTTACTGCACGATCGGCGATGCGCTGCTCAGTAACAGATGGCTCCATCGAGGCTCACAATTCCACCTGCTGAAAAAGAACGGCTCAATATTAGAACATGTAACCTCGTAGGGTATCCACATAAGGACTACTCTCTAGCATACAAAAATTTGATGAACCAAAATTGCTTCCTTCTGGGTCAGGCCAGAAACTTTCCAGCCGACCCTCGTAATTACAATTTTTGACCTAAGACAAGAACAACTAATGTTTGCATAGGAATACTGAAGTAGTTGCATGAAAAGCAAAGCGTAGATTCTCGTCTGCGTGATGTTATCATTAGTGTATTGCTATAAATCACACAAATACGAGCTTCTCTTGCTTTGACGCGCCTAGTTTTGCGTGAAGTTTACAACATTTCACAGGAGAGCATTAAAGGCACATAGAAATTATCAAAGACGATCATGTACGTGTTCAATAAAGGCGCCGTGTAAAGGTGTTGCGGCGAGATTCCGTGTTAGGCTTTCAAGTAATTAGCATGGAAGTCATTAACAACCTAAAGATACATGCCTGCGAATAAATCGTGGCAACGCAAGCCGAACGATGGTAAAGGCGTTCATCACGAGAAGATGAACGAGGCTTCAGGCAGAAACTCGAATCAACTGTTGCATTTTCAAAGGGCTCTGGTCAATCTTGATTTATTTGTAGTCCATTAACCTATGAGACAGATGAGAAACCTGGCTTCAGTATTCAAGTCTAAGCTCCATCTCTAAGATGGAAGCTAGTCACACTCCGTTTATTCTCTTTAAGAGCTCTTTCGAGATAAAAGCTTGGATTCGAGATGAAGAACTGAAACTCCAGTCTCGAGATGGAAAACTCAAGTGTTTAAAAAAACAAACTATGAGGTTGTAAGTATCTTAAAATAAAGTGTTCGTGCATGTGTACGTACATGGGCCCCAAGTATATATATTTGTGTGTGTATATTTATGGGACTTTAATTTTATATGTCTTGATTATATGCATTAATATATTAATTTATATTATAATTTTAATCTAACTTTAATTTATATACAAAAATTTATAATAATAATTTAATTTATATACAAATTAAAGTTAGATTAAAATTAAAATATAAATTAATATCTTAATGTACATATAATTAAAACATATAAAATTAAAGTTCCAGATATATGTATATATGTGTGTGTGTGTGTATGTGTGTGTGTGTGTGTGTATGTGTGTGTGCTTTTGCAGATGCTACCTTATGGGGACACTCGTCAGTTGTGAATCCACCTTATGGGGACCACACCGACTTGTGGGGACCAAAATCCGGTCCCCACAAGGAAATCGTTACGAAAGTATATTTAAAAGCCTCGGATCACTGCCCTTGAATTTTTGAGGAACGATAACGGAATTACCTAATAGGAAGTACATGGAAGAACCTGATGGATAGCATCCTTACTTGGGAAAATTTGTTTTTCACGTGTCCCCATAGGGTGGCAAATTTCAATGCAACGTGTGGGATGAGCTTACTATTTTCCACACCAGGTGGCAGAAAAATCGCGTCCGCGTTACACACCCACACGCTCTGGTTTTATCGCCCTTGTCGGTACCCGGGGGGAAGTGGAGTAAGGCGGGAGGTTTCGGGTAGTGGTGCGGTGAGAGGGGGAGCGCATACACACGATTTCTTTCCGAGTAGACCTTGTGGGTACCGGAGAATCACCTCCCGGTCAAAGGCCAAGATATTTAAGGTGTATCGGCGCTCGTCAGGAGAGGTTGAGACAGTGTCTGGCTGAAGGTCACTTTTTACCCCACAGCTTTCGGGAATTCGATTTCTGAAATACTTTTAATTCTAATTATTTGGCGCCATTGCCCTCTATCTAAATCTATGTTTCGTAACCGGTGTTCCTCCACAAGGTCACGGGTGTGCTGCGAACTTTTTTCTGTAGTAACAAATTGAATGTAAATTATTTAATCCGACTACCATGCCAGAGACCCGAGTTCGATCCCCAGCGGGGGAGAACCAGTATATTTTCCACCTGGTCAAGCGGTTCTGGCGCCCACCCAGCGTTGTATAAAATGGGCACCTGGAGAAAACTTTTGGCGAAAGAAGGTGGCCATAGACGTGGTGCTGATCACTTCACCCCCACCTTCGACCGTGATCAAGAAAGTGTAGGGTCCAAACTCCACACTCACTTTACTCCTTCATGGCATGGTGCAATGCACAGGGAAACACTTTACTTTTTACCTTACAAATTTGTTTTCTTATCTTTGTATTTTTCGCTCTGTCATTGTCATGACTTAAATAAGACGCCCCTTGATGGCAAGGGTCAGTTTGTTTTTACACATACATAATCTCTACAGGCGTTTCGGATCCATATAATCAGCTGCATGAATCGTTTCAATAATAATAATAAGATTACCAAAAGTACCTATGCGTGCAGTGAATTGTATTATTATTATTATATATTATTATTAGTAGTAGTAGTAGTAGTAGTAGTAGTATTTTTAACTGATTGTATTGCAACTCATTACTAAACTTTTAATTTATATCAACAGTGCCGTAATGTATTTTTTTAGATAAATAAATTTTATGATGTGCCGTGTTCAGTACTGGAAAATTTATGGTATTCTGCGAGGACAAGAAGGTTGCGGAACGTTGCTCAACCTTTACTTTTACAGATGACCGAGTATCTTGAGGGGTTTAGAATTATCAGAAGGAAAAAGAGGGGAACACCATACTTTCGGAGGCATTTTCTTATGCCCTGGTACCTGAAAATTAACTCAGGGCGTGAGTTCCGCGATTTTTCTTTTACGGATTCCCTTTTTGATTCATCCTTTATTTTCCTTATTTTTTTTTGTTTACAGTAACTCACTGCGACATTGGCATGAAGAACCAAATTTGTTCGGTTTTCCTGAACAACGTTGGTTTTACAGCATTCTACGAGGAGATAAGTAAGATTAAAATAAACGTTAATAATAGTACAAGGTAAATGTGTGTTAGTGTTCAACATTAATAATATTTATGAATACAGATACAAAGTCACATAAGTGTGTAATTGGTTTGGAAATGTTTTGTTAGGATAGGTTATATTGTGTGTCGTGCGCCTTAATGTTAGTGTGTGTGTCAGAAGGAAGTCATGAGCTAAAAAGACGTCCGTTAAAAGTGTAAAGTTAGAGAGGCCCTATCACGGGTAAATAAATGTTGTTTAGTTATTTTTCCCACTTATTACTCCTTGATTCAACATCGATAGCGAGAAAAGATTAATATTCAGTTAAGTGAAGAAACTTCTTTTCGTACTTAATTACTGCGATGTGTAGGGAGTAAAACCACAGACTAAAAAACGAGGGAAGAACAACGTTAATACCTATTTTGTTCTTTGTTTCTTGACTGTAAACTTACTGCTCTCTAGGACACAGCCTATATATTATGCAAGTTCTGTCCCAAAAGTAATTAGAACAATACTAGAAAAATCGTTTTGTTGAAGGTACTGGTGTGTTTAAGGGGGCTATCGAATTTGAACCTTCTCAGAACATTCTCTGCACATAAATACTATCAATTAAATTCAATACCAATTTATGTGATGTAAAAATATGAATAGAATTTATATTTTTTCACATATGCCTTTTTGAATGTAACAATGCCATGGTAATATTGTTGCCCAGTTGCTCGATAACTTAGAGACAGTCAAAGACGACAGTTGCTACCACTAAGTTATCCAGATACCTGTACCCTGCAGGTATTCATCATTGTTCCAGCCTACTAGGAAGGAGTACTTGATTCTTCAAACTGTTAAGGGTTTTCAGCGACGCATTTATGCGCAGCAACCGTAGGCGTAACTTAGCAGGGGTAAAGGATACACTTGCTCCCAATTTTTTTATGTTTATGGAGATTCACGAGAAAATGGTACTTTTGTTAACCTCCTGAAACCCGAGGACTAAAGTAATCAGTAATTTTATGATTTTGCAAATGTAACACCTATTTATCAAAATAGTCCTGGATGATATTTCTACGAGCTGCAAAAAAGAAAATACTCTGCTCCACCCCCCCCCCCCCATGAGGTAAGCTCCAAATTTTTATGCTATATTCTGAGCATACGAAACAAACATTGAATATTTCATTCTGTAAAATAACGTAAAGTCTTATGGTTGACGTAAAACTGTGAAAGAAATCGAAGGAAAATTAAATTTAGATAAATAACATCATAAAATTGGATCGTCTTAATGTGAACGAAAGTAAATAACGTCTGTTTCTGCCATGAATTCAATGGCTCTTCCAGAAAATTAGTAAGAAGCCTAATGCTGCTTTTTCACTCTTGCAGATGTATTTTCCCAGTATTTCATATTCTTTTTGACCGAATCGAGCGGAAGCTTACGTCCACTTTATCGAACTGGAGCCACAAATTCAAAGTGCGACAAGGACAACTTGAAACGTGACCCCATAAGAAATCAAATCCTGGAACCTATATTTACAAGATCAACGTCCTATCGGCGAAGCCCCTACGTAAATTCCCCAGTGTATGTGGAAATAAAATAGAGTAAGTTAGTTAGCATATATTTTTAATCATGTTTGGAATTACAGTGTAATGTGGAATCGGTCCCGGGGACCCTTGATTGCAGCTTCAACCACTCGCTATCAGTTGTATTACATTTTTCATTTTTCTCGGTAAAGGATATACGTATATTTACATTTGGGTGGTCACTGATTCACATCTCACGACAGCCTAAAGAGTTATCGTTGTCTTGTTGAGTCTATTCAGGCGACTGCCGAGATATTGCCGCTGACGCTTTATTCCCTGTCCTTCATTTGCACTTTTTATACACCGTTATCCTCTCGTCGCTGTTCAGTTAATTGCGAGGCCTTCTCCATGACGCAGTGGCAGAGACGTCGCCTTGTCATCAAGGGGTCTCGGGTTCGATACCCGGTGGTGGCACATAGTGGTTCGGATCAAACTTAAAACTGTAGATCCAGTCCCGATTAGCCTAACTGTGCATAAAGTGGACTTACAACACCAAATCAATCAATCAATCAATCAATTCAGCTAATTGTGCATACAAGCAATGATGAGTAAATAAACAAGCACTCAATCACAAAAAAGATCCTTCAATTTTCCGCTTCTCATTAACTTCATTCATAGTTTACAAAAACCTTCCAGCAGAAGAGAATGAAAAAAAAACGTAGGTCGTTCCCCGTGACGTAAGCATATCGGAATCAGCTGCCTTGTGACTTGAGAAGGAAAGGAGAAACGTGACAGGTTGCAAGTTCAGATTTCAATGCCTCGACTCGTGATACCCACACACATGCTTGGAACCGAATGTCTTGTGTTTCGTTGTTGATAAAAATACAGCAGCCCCAGAAAACATTTGTGGAAGTTGCTCACAGCATGTCCACTGCTCCATTTCGACCTTGAGTTCCTTTGCTGGAATCATTTTGAACTGCATCGTGTGATGTAGGTATATTGGAAGTCAAACGTCCCATCTTGTGAACGTCGAATTACATACATCTTTTATTATAAAGTTGATATTACAATATATATGCTACGAATGATGTGATAAAAAATTAATGGAAGTTATTTTCCTCATGACGTCTAACTGCCAAGCGGGAGACCTGAGTTCGATTTCCGGGTGGGGCCTGATATACATTCGGAATTTTTTCCGGCCTTGGCCCCGCATAAAGCGGGTCTGGGCTCACACAGTCTCAAATCTATTGCTACCTGAGGCCAACCCTGAGGGGTAAAGGCGGCGGCAGCGTGCTGCTGATCACATCACCTCAAAAAGGCTGAGATCGAGTTCGAGAATATGAGGGGTCCTATACCTATATCCCCTAAATCCTAAATATGCCTTTATGGCACGGTGGTATCTGCACGGGGAACTTTACCTTTTACCTCACATTTATCACAATAAACAAGATGTGTAATATATATTGAAAAATATAGTTCTGACTGTGTAAAGGCTGTGTAATATCCCACTTTATTTTTCATGATTTTCTGTAAAGTTACTAAACACGATATTTATTGCCATATTATTTTTATATTATATTTTTGGGTTATTTTACATTCCTTTTAGGAAAATGATTAGCGAATGTGTAAAGTGTTTCTGTCCAAGTCCATCAGCCCGTATGAACGAACAGTGTCCCAAAGCTACAAATTCAAAAATCTGATAGACCTAACGGATAGCAGGTAAACACATCTCTATCGGACCGTCCGTCTGTTTGGCCGTGAGGGACAAGAGTCCATGCGAGGTGAGACATCCATATCACAGAATCTGTTGACGCTACATCCGCAAAAATAAACACAATTTAACGACAAAGAAAATTCTAAACAATCCCTGTATAAATTATCTCCAATCCAATCCAAAAGTCGGAAACCACCCATATATTTTCTCCAGATATTATATATTTATTTATTTATTTAACAAATGATGCCACTGAACATTGTTCCATTGAGACATACATACATTTTGTGCATTATATATGTGCATTAAATATATCTGTGCATAACATAAATTGTTTCACTAATTCCTATACAGACTAACCTCTCACCCCTTTCCCCAATGAGCCAGTAGGACTCTTTTGAATGATTGAAATGACAGACTGTTTATATCAACGCTCGGATCATTTGCTACTACTTCATTATAAATTTTACCCATTTCCACATCGGAGACATCTTTACATAATTTGTTCTAGATTTTGGTACATGAAACAACCCGGGTTTCGGTCTGGTTCTCATTTGAGGTACATGATATAGTAATGCAGATACTAATCCCATAGAATCTATTTTGTTATTTGTAATTTTATATAACGTGCAATTTAGTAACCTTAGCTATTTGTTTTCCTCCCATCTGATACTAGAAGTTTCTTTTTATTTCAGCATTTGTTATAGACATTACCTGACATGTATCAAGATTAAATGAAAGTCTATTATTTTCGCTCCATTGTAGTAATCTATTTACGTCTGCCTGCAAGTCAAGGCTGTCTTCGTCAGAGCAAATTGTTCTAATTATTTTTACATCGTCAGCAAATATAAGTCAACGTGATTTCGTAATAATTTTCGGGAGGTCATTAATAAAGAGTAAGAAAATGAGTGGGCCCAAATTGGATCCCTGCGGCACCCCAGAAGGCGTAGGGTATTCCCGAGATATGTATCCTCTATAATTTAAAAATTGCTTTCAGTCCTTTAGGTAAGATTTTAGCATCATAATTACTTTTTCAGAAATATTAAAATACGATAGCTTCTGAAGCAAAATGTCATGATTTACCAAATCCAACGCCTTGGTCAGTTCAGCATAGAATACATCTACCTGTCTCCTTTCGTCTAATTCATAAGCTACAAAATGGGCAAATTCGGCAAGGTTTGGGATTGTCGACCTCCGCGATATAAAACCATGTTACATGGGAGATATAGTCGGTCGTACGTTGGCCATTATTCTCTCGTACAGTATTTGTTCAAACACTTTGCAAAAAAACTGAGAGAATTTACACTGGCCTAAAGCAATCAACGTTCTTTGCATTTGCATTTTTTTTGGGAAGGGATTAACTTTAGTGGATATATTCCATTTTGATGGGAAGTTGTGATGTTCTAAAATGTTATTGAATATTATACTCAATGGTTTTATTAGCGGTTCAGCGCACCCTTGACCACATTGAGAGGAATGTTGTCCATCCTCGCTGCTTTTTTGGGTTTCAACATTTTAATTGCTTCCTCGATATCGTTCAATTCGATATGCGATATATCGAGTTGAGAATGCACTCCGGTTTCGCACTTATCTGATTCAACTATAGAGTACTGTAAAGAATCTTTGTACACCGATAGAAAGTAGGTAGTAAATGCATTTACAATATCGTGCCCATTGTGTAAGATTTCATTGTTGTATTCAAAAGTATTACTACCTGAGCCCCTCTTTTTATTTCTAATATAAGCCCATACATTATTTACATCTATCCTTATGTTTTCCTCCGTCTCACAGATGTACACTCTGTACGCTGCTGATAGCCCTTTCTTTATCTCTTTCCTAAGATTCTTGTATTTCCCTTCATGATACTCTGCGTTACAATGACCTTTTCCCACTTTTTGTAATTATATAATTTTGACTATATTTTCCTAATAATGTCACCATTGAACCACACAGGATATTTAGGTACCTTGATGCGTTTCAGTGGTACGCAGTCATTCAAAATATTATATAAAATATCATAAAAAGTACTAGTTAGTGTACTGACATCCTCAAAATTGCATAGATTTACCCAGTTATAGTCTGTTAATTTTCGATATAAAGACTCGAAGTTCGCTTTTTTTTTAATTTATTGAAAATTTACATTTTCTGCTCGAGTTGAAACATGGACCATTAATGTAGCCATATGAGGTATTAGTAGATAAAGTGTTTCATCTCTGAGGCATGTTAGATACCCCGTCCGCCATATTGGATTCGCCATATTAGATTTAACCTTTTTTCAAATGGGAATAGGGGTAAGTAACACATCAAACATCTTTGACAGTTTTCGAGTTCAGGAGAACCAGATTAAGTACGTAATTTTATATTATGCAGACACTAAAAAACGAATAAAAATCCCTTAAAAAGGATTTCAAAATATGATATTTCAGAAAATTTCACGTTCTTTTGGTATGACACATGATCCCCTTGCCATTTAAAAAAATAAGCGGATTTGAAGTTGGTGCGGGTATTCTTGTTGCACTCTTTAGTCCAAGACATAATGGTAATGATTTGATTGGTTTAACGTTATGCGTTGTCATGAAATTGGGTGGTTCCATGTTTTTGCCTGTTTATACGTCGGTACTTTTTGGCACCCCGTAATTTCGAAAGTAATGCAGATATCTTAAAACCGGATTTCACCATTCAATTTTTCAGAAAATTTTACATGAATTTGATATATCATTTGACTATTCCCATTTGAAAAAAAAATAAGAAAAATTTTCTATCTACTTTCATCAATTCATTCTCATTGTGTTGCGATTAACCTAGAGAGGTAGAAAAATATCGTAAAATAACAAAACAGGAGAAGAAAGTATGGAATGGTCACATAGACTCCTACATAGTGCATGTGATTGCATTCACGGTTTATAATATCTGTAGAAATTATATGGGTGTTTCTCGACTTTCGAATCACCCTGAATTTTAAAGTGGTGACGTGACAGACACGGTTCGAGCTATAAATAGAAATTTGTCAAACCAACCGGACGCGTTATTAAAAATCTTTATTGGGTCTTTCATTTGATTGTTGTAGTCATTCACGAAATAATTGAATAGACAGTCAAAAACCATAAAATAGAGGCGTAGATGGGTAGAACTATCAAATACTAGCATGGAGCGGTATAAAGTATCTGGATGTGAGTATTCGTCTGTTTATGGGAGGCAATGAATCGAAAGTCAACAATGAAAATATTCTTATACTTAAATATCTTGGACTCGATTAAAGCTACGAACGTGTAATTTGATAGATATGTTAAATAGCAACAGTGAATAGATGATGATCATGTACATTCGCTGATGCCAGAATTATTTAATATATAGCAAACTGTCCGCATTTAAGTTTTCAATTTAATATTTTTGATATTTAAAGTAACATCTGGTTATTCACGTGGGAATTTACAGATTCAATTGTTGTCAATATTCTTTAAACTGTAATAAAGGGACCCAGGTTCGATACCTGGTGGAGGCCCATAGTGATTCGGATCCCACTTTAATCTGTAGGTCAAGTCCCGATCATCCTATTAGTGCATAAAGTGAGGTTAGAACAACAACTTAACAAGATAATTTATACGTCACAAAGAATGAAACTTTTCAGATTCCTTGACTTTCCGACATCCACTCTGTACGTCCCAGCACTTCAGCCGGAGAGAACTAATGACTTGTATGGAAATTTTCACACGCATATATCTTCCACGGTTTCATGTCATTCCCGGTGGACGTGAAGAGCAGGACTTCCTCCATGCCGTAAGGACCACACAGTATTTCCAAAGCCCTGAAAAACCTGGACAATACCTACTTTATAAATTGGACATTTAACCAATGTAGTTCTCTTTTCTAAATTTTGTAGTATTTTCTGTGAGAGGGCGCGATAGTTCGCTCTTTGTATTTCTGCCATTTTTTAAAGAATAAGAATCAGAGCTCAACCATGTATCTACGAGGGTCACTATTTATATTTTGAGCCTAACAATGAAAAAACAGGAATTTTGCATTGAAAACTGCTTTATTGTTTTTCGAAGTATTCTCCTTTATGGTCAATACACTTTTGCATTCGTTCGAACCACTTGTCAAAGCAATTTTTCCAATCTTCTTGAGACACCTCCATAATATGGTTTTTGAACGCATCAACGGCGTCTTCCGCCGACGAAAATCGTTGTCCACGCAATTTATTCTTGACATTCGGGAACAAGAAGAAGTCATTGGGTGCCAAATCAGGACTGTACGGCGGATGACCCATCAATTCGATTTTTTGACTGTTCATAAAGTCGGTTGTTAGACGAGATGTGTGACAGCTGGCATTGTCTTGATGAAGAATGATCCGACAGCGTTTGTTTGTTTTCCGTATTTGACCGAAGACCTCTGGCAAACAAATTGTTGTGTACCATTCAGAGTTGACCGTTCTACGTTCCTCTAAAGGCACAGTTGCCACATGACCAGTTTTCCCGAAAAAACAGGCGACCATTTCTATCTTTCTTTTTTCCTGAGAGAGAGAGAGAGAGAGAGGTTTCGATGTGCTTCGAGCGCGAACAACTTTTGTTGGATTGGGTTCATCTTGAAACACCCATACAGTCGACTGCTCTTTACGTTCCGGCTCATATGCATATATCCATGATTCGTCACCTGTTACAATCTTATATACGTCTTTTGAAGCACCACAATTGTATTTATTGAGCATTTGTATGCACCAATTGACGCGAGCGTCTTTTTGAGTTTTTGTTAAATTGTGTGGGATCCAACGAGAACATAACTTTCTCACAGCTAAATGATCATGTAATATTTTATATATGCTGGTGGAACTAATTCCTATGGTTGCCTCAATCTCACAGTATGTCACATGACTATCTTGCAGTATTAGGTTTTGCACAGCATCAATGTTTTCTTGAACAACAACTGATTTTGGACGACCTTCGCGAACCTCGTCAGTGAGCGAATGGCGGCCACGACTAAATTCGTTATACCAGCGTTTCACAGTGGCAAAGGATGGGGCTTCATCGCCAAATGTGGAAGTAAGTTGATCGATGCACTCTTGTCTTGATAATCCACGTCGAAAATCGTAAAAAATCATCGCACGAAAATGTTCACGAGTTAATTCCATTTTATTGTTGTCGCGCAATCTCCAAGGCAACATAAACAACACAAATGAAGCTATTGACAAAACATTTGAAGTACGTTATGGTCAATAATGCCAGACGATTCCGTGCAAACGTCAAATCGCGCCTAACTTCAATCAGTATTGCCAAGGCTCAAAATATAAATAGTGACCCTCGTACGATGACGTCCAAAGTGTACCTGGGGAGGGGAAGGGGTGATTCTGAATTATTTATCATCATTTTTACCTGTATCCTCATTAAATAATAATATTTTTCAAGAAAACTGGTCATGTGCTTTGGCCAGAATTTCAGACCTTTGAATACTCCGTGCCATGGTATGCAAAGTATGCAGTACGGTGTGAGGTTGTTTGCATGAATTTAGTTTCATCTACTGCAGTATAGTAAGTGGCCGCGGTGGCTCAGTCGACCTCCGTGGCGGAGTGGTTAGCAGAGCGCGCTACAATGCCAGGGGTTCTGGGTTCGAGTCCCGGGTAAGGCATGGGTATTTGTGTTTGTCCAAACGTGAAAAACTGAGAATACTGTAAAAATTGAAAAGTGTAAAAGTTGAAAAAGTGTGAATGACGGGGAATATCACCGCGTAGGGGTATTCCTTTTAAAAAATGAAAAAAAAAAAGTCGGTAACGCGTCTGACTACCATACTCAAGATTCCGGGTTCGATCCCCGGCCGGTTCAAATTCGGGAACTTTTCTAACGATGGAAGCGGCCCCGGCGCCCACCCAGCGTCGAATAACATGGGTACCTGGGGGAAACCCTGGGGGGTAAAGGCGGTCAGGGGCGTGATGCTGATCACATCACCCTCACTCATGACCGGATCAAGAAAGTGTGGGGCGTTACCCCCACACCCCCTATACGCCTTCATGGCGTGGTGCTAAGCACAGGGGAACACTTTACTTTTTTTTTACTTTGCAGTATAGTAAAACTATTTTTTAGCGTGTAAAACACGTCGTGTTATTTTACAATTTGTTTGCAGCAAGTTGTGTCACTCATGTTGAGCAGTTAATACCTCTAGCGCATAATGGTTCTATTATTGCACAAGAAAACTATAAATGAGCCCAGCAACTCATCAATTCCTCCTCTGTAAACAATATCTATTCTTCAATTACAAGTGATATAAATGCAATAGTTTTGCGCTATCTATGTTGAAAAATGATGGTACTCAGCCACGCAAGAAATGTGGGCTTTAGACGGGAATTCCTTCAGTATTTGGAATCATGTGAGACGTGGCATCCCCAAGATTATCCGTGAGGTCATAAACATATATAGACCATAATAGAATTTCGAAGGTGTTTTTATGCATAACCTATTTCGATCTTTATATAGCATATAAATCCGACCCGCCACATACCACATAAGCACACAAGTATGAGTGAAGCTTCTAGTTCTGATGAAGCTTCAGTCTCCTTTCTTGACGTGTTTCGTCGGAGTAAAATTAATTTATAATTTTTGACCTATTAATATCATTCGTTTGTTAAATATAGAAAACAGCTATCAGGCGAAGTATTTAATGCCCAGTAGTTTTGAGTATACAGTGTATTGGTCCTGAGCCGTCGAGGGCAAGAAAGAATGCTCACAGCATCCTGAACTCACGGAGGTTGTCAATAAGGTTTTGAACAATTCATTTCAAGTTTGGAAAATGTTCTCGTAAATGTTGTTCCTCACACACAAAAAAGTTCTGGGTTGAAACTCAGGATCAGTGTTCTTATATTCACACATTCCTGACAACACATTGAGTTCTGAACTATTTTCTGTCTCTGACATTTTATGGATGGAATATACCTCTCTTTCACTCAACACCTGAATTTGGGGGGAGGGGGCGGTTGCCCGCCCTTGCCCTCGCCAAGTTATGCCTATGGCAACTGCTCTCGGCAAAATGTTCTCAAATGGTTTGTCTGTTTGTGAGTTAGGGTAAACAATTTGACAACATATACCTGTCGATTGCTCAGAAATAATTGCAAATTGGATTGAAAGTAGTCTAAAGTCTAGTATTATGGGATGATTGATATGTCGATAAAATTGTTTGTCTGTCAATGTAAGTTCAACTATTGATATACTACTTTCTGATTAGTACACATAGCATAGAGCATTCGCAGTTAGCTACACTGTAAACACCGCTCTAACTTATTTTTACATCTGTACGACGTGACATAAGCATGAATCATGAACTCATGAAATAAGTGGAGGGATTTTCGCACCTGCATGCTTTACTTAGAATTTCAACCTGATTTCCATAACCCTATGCTTGAGCATTTCTACGTACACTGCTGTTATCCTGTAATCCACAAGCCCGAATAATGAATCAAATTTGTATGTGAAAATTTAAAACTGTGGGTTAACTTTATTCATGTATTATAATTATGGACGGAAAATACATAAAATGTGATCTCCATAGTTCGCTTTTATTCATAGTACCTTCATCAACTATTTGTTTCGTTAACGGTAATGTCGAAGTTGCCAAATTCCGTACATAACTGTGGTACAACTTGCTGCACATGGAAGAAAAATAATATTTAAAGTTCTATGTAAAATGAAATACACTAACCGTCGGAGTGGTCAGCGCCAGGGCCATGAGTATGCTTTCTGAGTATCACTTAATCAATTTCGTCAAATCATCACTCATCATCATCTTCGCGACTATCCAAAAGTGGCAGAAATGCGAAGTAAAATAAACCAAATCAATCAATCAATCAATGAAATATACCAACTTGAAGTTTACAAAATATATTTACATGTAACTCGTACATAATCTAAAATACATCGGTAGGGATGGAAAAGAGTATATAGATCTTGCTCAAGATAGGGACAGATGGAAGGCCTGTGTTGCTGCAGCCAAGAACCCTCGGATTTAAGAAGGCTAGAGAGTTAGTTAGTTAGTTTAACTCGTACATAATCAATTTACAATCAATTGATGGAAATATATTTGTTAATTTGCGGTGATTAGAAGACAGTCAAAAGTTCTACCAATTCTTGACTTTGGTCGTTGAGACATTTCATGTTCTTAAAACGTGCTCATTAAAATTTTCGATATTTTGATGCATTAAGGAAGATTCAGACCAAAGCAGATTTCAGAGGAATAAGCAACCAAGAAACAAGTGTCGTTTGAAACGAACGTTAAGAAGCAAGTGTGACCTTCCACACCGAGGAGAAACAATAAGCAGCTCAGTTGCCTGTAGATTGGGTGACTCTCGGGAAAGATTCGTTTTTTCTATAGTCTAGTTGCACCGTTCATGTGCAGTGAATGCTATTTTGAAGATTGCAAAGAAGATCCAGGTGCTGTATCCCTTGCATTTTGTTGCTTTGGTACGAAACCCTCTGTTGCTTCAAGCAACTTGCTTGTCTCCTATACGTACTTGTTATTTGTATCTTTTGTATGAAATCTTCGTAACATAAATGTCATAGCCAAGAAAAACCTCAGAGCACTTGTAATGGTCGGATTGAGCATTACTGGTTTTGGAAATATGTTAATTAATTGCTGCCCAGCTGCAAGGTGTAGGGTAAAGTCATATTTTTCATGTTTGTACTTTTATGTTTTTACTGGATGTAAGTGTATGTGCTTATTGGATTGTGCTTTACTGGATATTAGATTCCCCTGTTTCTATCACCCCAGTGGGGGAGATGTCTTTCCAAAGACCGTTACAGTGGAATTTTCCAACGCTACGGGGTCCACGTCCACGGACGTTTACCCCGACTAGAAAAAAAGCCAGTTGGGCTTTTATAGAAAACAGTGTTTCCCCATCCTTCGACGACGAGGAACGTCTCCTCGAGTTTAGTCCACTTTTGGTGGCTAGGTTATTATAAGAGTGTAGCATTTGGTTTAAGCCAACACCTGTTTGCTGTCCCAAGTCCCCTTTAGAAAAGTTTTGAATATTTGGATATTTCCGTATTGAATAATTGATGCCCAAAAGAAAGAGTAAAGGCGTAAGGAAACGCATTTGTAATGAACGGAATATCATTTCAGCTGAGGGTAGGCCCGAGAGATAGTTATGCTAACTCTGCGGTAAAGGAAGTGCCGATGGTGTAAGCCATAGGTGCGCAATTATGTTGATTTAGGGCCGGTTGTATAAACATCACTAACTGGAGATCAGATTTGAACTACGATCCGGGAGTGAACTAAGTTCAAGCTTCTACCATGTTGTATAAAGCTAATTGTCGATTTGTCGATCTTAGATCAAATCCTGATCTTGGGTCAAAGAAATACGTTTGGCAACGTGGTAAATCCAGACATGTCGCTAGTGTGCCTGTGATGTTGCCAATTGCCCAACACTGAACAACAAACATTTTAAAGTCTGTTTCGGAAATTGTATGTATTTAATATTTGAATAAATAATAAATCTGAGGTGCTGGACGTAGTAAATATTCGAACATGTTGCAAATTTAGTAAAATCACGTAAATTAGATACTAAACAGCCATTTATTACTTGTGCGAGTTCCACGTGGATGATTTGTCATTGACAACGAAAGCAACTATCGGTTCTCGGTTGCAAGGGGGAGAAAAATATGCTTGCATAAATATAATTTTTTAAAAAAAATCATTTCTTTTTAATGCTAAAAAGAGATATAACAACTTTTTTATACTCGGATTTGGAGCTATTGTTCATGTAAGGAGATGTTTATTATATTTATTTTGTGATTGCACGATAACGTGTTACAGGTGGACCATTAGTTCCTGTAAGTAGTATACGGAATTTTCCTTGCAGTTAATTGAGTAACCTACGTTGTGAAATGTAAAATGTGTTTGCGTTTTCCCGAATGGAAAGAAATATTGAAACAACAATGGCATTTGTCCTATCAGATGTAAATTATGTCCAAAACAAATAATATTCCAAATAAAATATGTGTTGTTTATATATGGGGAGGAGAGAAAGCTTTACCAACTAAAATGCGACGTGCTCGGTTCATATAGCAGTAGATATATACACTACAGCCAAAGTTAAATGCTCTGTTCCAATCTGCGGACAAAATGGAATTGCAATAACACTTTGCTGGATGCAGTAAAGCAAAATGATAATATTTTTATACTCCCTCTTCATCCCAACGCAAGTTTTACAATGATATCAACACGAAAACGTAAGCAGGTCATATATTCTGTTTGTATCAACACTCGATTGTTCTCAAATTACTTTTCTCTGATCGTGTAATTATACAATGTTACAATATGCTCTTGCAGTAATTTAAGGCAAATTGCAAGAAAATAATACATGGTATTTCAAACAGTAAATAACAATGACACACGATATATGGAAAGAAAGAAAAATGGAAGAAATATTTATCAATGTTCACCTCGTTGTGCATGCTTCTTCTTTATTATTATGAAAACAGGATTTTACGAATTGATTCTCCCGTTTTGCCGCATACGTTCACTTGCAACACATTTTACAAGCAAATATTCGTTAGTACAGCCATGTTACAACAGCTGAACTACGGTCAATGTCTGCTGATCGGAGAAAATCGCGGGTCGACTTTGATCGCAGGGACTTAATCTCAGTTCAGCTTTTATACAACAAAAAATCAGAGTTCAGCGTGACTGCAGATCAATTTTACTGGCTAATCGAGGATCAACTGTTTTATACAATCGGGCCTTAGAGTTCTGTTAATTTGGTGTATGCAAGACACACATGGAAACGATATGTAAATATGTATATATATAACAACGTATAATAAACAATATACGTAATCCTTCTAGAAATGTTATGATTTGCTGAATTAACTCTAAGAACGACAGTACTGTCCATTTTAAACCAGTTGTTTATTCACTTGATGTACATGCGTAACGAACCAGGGACTAAAAATATAAATTGTTATGTGAAACCCCCCTTTCGTATTTCCGGCTCAAATATAATCTGCTCGCTTGGCACCCAGGGTGAGGTGAAAGGAGGGATTTGAAGGATTAAAGCAGGAAGTAATCCAGAGGGCCGGATAGAAACCAGGGACTGGGGGGTTAACCTTTCAAAGAGGGTGGTTGCACTTTAACACACTGATCCTAGGTTCGAATCTTGGGTAATCGATGTGTGTTTTTTCCATCTTCTGGCTCATCAATTCATCCTCCATCCTCATTGTCTTGTGATTAACCTAGAGAGGTAGAAAAAGGACGTAAAATAACAAAACAGAAGAAAGTAAGGTATGGAAATGAACGTTCCTTCGAATAGAGGAAACATTTTATTTTGAAAATATCAAAGAGCTTCTGTCAACATTACAGTGTCGCCGAGAAAGATAGAAGAAAAAGGGAGGACCGAAATATTTTTTTTTAGGAATAGTCAAAATTTATTCCCATTAAATATCGCATTCAAAATGCATACTTGAGGTAAAAGTTGATTAAATGACAATTTTTCTTGTAGGCTAAAATATGTTCATGTACGCATGTGTCAAACATGTGTACGACCGTGAGGTGCTGCTCCTCCACCCTTGTATTCCTCAAATCCTGAATTGTTTGTTATCATTGTAGTCAAAAAAGTTGTAAAATTGTAATCAACAGGGTCGTAACGAGTAGTTTCATTGTGAAGCAATTAATCTTCGTTTTTAAAATATGTTCTAGATTTGTGTTTGAACAAGTTGGAGCTAGGGTTGCAGCTTATCATGTTCTCCATGGGTATCGAGGCATTTAATAATGCCCTGAGTTGTCCTGAAGCACAGCTTCGGACGACATTATGCGGGTGTGTCTACGAAAACCAATCCAGTCAGCAAATCGGCCATCAGCTTGTAGATCCACTGTTTAAAATAGTAGCTTTGACACCACTCGCTTATAGCAAGCAACTGAATGTGTAGATATTTGTGCGACATGAAAGCACTGTTTTTGTCGTTGTGGCAATGTTTCGTACAATTCAAGATATCGCCAGAGGTTAGAGTAGTTGCGCCAGAGGTTAAATTAAGTTTAAAGCCTGTAATGTTGAAACAAGTTCGCCACTTCTGCCCAGTAGAGGAACATAATGGTTTGGATCCTACTTTATACTGTAGGTCCAGTATCGATTAGCCATATTGTGCATAAAGTGGACTTAAAACACCAAATTAATCAATCAATCAAGTTTGTCACTTCGCCGAAAGAAAAACTAAACATCTCTCAACTTACAACATTTTGTAATCGTGCAAAGTAGCGAAAATCCAATTTCCTCCCGCTCCATCGAAGGCCTTGACCCAATTTTGCTCAAATTAATTATCACTCTAGTCCTCAAAGGTATACAGCGACTGTAAAAAAATCTGCCTAAAAGCTCTAAATTTACAGTAATTACCATCTTAGCATAGTTGTAAGTTTTCTATTTTGTTCCCGCTCCCCTGCCCCCCCCCCCTTACCTATGCACTCAAAAAAATGCTTACTAGCAAATTGTACATCTATTGTTTTTTGAGTTTCGATGATTAAGCTCTGAATATTTAGTTTCTACAGAGCGTTGCAAATGTCAAAAATGGGTAAGAAGTGAATATGTATAAATATATTTACTTACATATACGTATATGCATGGATGTAAGGTTCAAGTGACGGTTACAGCCAATGGCTGGAAGCCCTCTGTTATGCTAAATGAAATGTGGTATGTATCATCAGGAAAGCAGGTCAATATTTCTGCCAAACCTCTCTTTTTGTTGTTTCCTCACTATCATTTCAAGCTTATTTCTTAAAAAATAAAACAATGCCGGTTCAACCTTACTTTACCCATCTTTCCACACCACTAGGTTTCGTGCGAATTCTTGACTTATCGTTACAGTTACACATTATTTCACACGCATTTGTTTATGAGAGCTGTGAATTCGTTACAGGGCAGAAGTCGCTAGCAATGCTATGAAGAAAGCACAAACTCCCTTGCTCCTCCAATGTTTGTTTTGATCTGGTGGGGCCTACACAACACTAGGCCCCATCTCATAAACAAGGGTGTTCTAGGAATAACCAAACAGACCCGGGAATTATGAAACGTACATTGTCTTCCAAAATGAATGTAAAATCAAGTACATGTCTGTAAGTAACTCTCAAAGTATCTTGATACAAAGTTTCGTTGTAGTTTGTGTCGTTCATTACAAACAGACGTTTATTATTATTGTTATTATTATTTGAGGCTCACCCTGACTCAAAAAAAAAATAGTAATTGGGGTAATCCTTGGGAGTAAGGGCGACCGGAGTGTGGTGCTGAACACATCACCTCCAAAATGGCCCAGATCAAGAATGTGTGCTCCCACCTCCACTAAATTTGCCTCATGCACGGTGCTTTATGCGCAGGAAACTTTACATTTTACCTATTATTATTATTATTATTATTATTATTAAATATGTGAGATATCTATATCCTCTATGTGGTATTAGTTATTTCTTCGTTATTTTACGTCGCTTTTCGTTGGTTCGATGTGGCTTACAGACTGGGTATTGTTTGTCTCTTTCAGTACGGAATAAACGTAACTTGATTCGGAAAGCATTGGGTCGCCCACGTCGTCTTCGTGACCGCTTACGTGACTTCACATGCTTAGAAAACAAATGCAGGTTGTTTCCACTTGACCTTGGAAGGGGTGGACTATAATTGTGTTTTGGTTCCATAAAGAATGCAGCGTATTCTTTCAATAGGTCGCCGCAGCAACTTCCACAACTAGAGTTCAGCTTCAAGCCCTGCATTTCCCTCAGTAATAAACAGATATGGAAGGAAAAAGGGGGAACCCCTGAAGACACCCAACCTCCACCCGCATACGTTCAGGGGTAGGTGCTTATTGCACTGGTGCCTTTAAAATAAACAAGGGCGTCAGATCAGCGGAATTTCGGTTCCCCCGTTTTTCCTCTTCCTCCTTCTTTATTGACGGTTTCAATTATACATGTTTATACGAGGCGCTAAAGCTAAATCTAGTTAACGTCTCATAAATATAGTGGACCAAGATTGTTCCGGCGTTCTAGAAACGAACTTGGTTGTAAGAACTTACTTGCTAGTAATTGAATTAAATTAATGGCATCTGCATTGTTAGTAATGAAAACCGCGGTAGCTCAGCTAGCGTCTGACTACCATGCGAGAGACCCGGGATTTTTTCCACCTCTTCAAGCGGCTCTGGCGCCCGCTAGCGTCGTATAAAGTGGGGACATGGAGGATACTCTGGGAGATAAAGGCGACCCCACCTTCGGCCGTGATCAGGAAAGTGTGGAGCCCTAACTCCACACCCCGTATACGCTTTCATAGCTTGGTGCAAAGCTCAGGGGAACACTTTACTTTTTATGTTAGTAATGAAACGAAGGTTGCGGAGAAGGGGGAATGTGTTAAGACAGAGAGGAAAATATTAGGAAGGTTATTAATTAAATGAGTTAAGCAGTGTGCGAAATAAGCGAAGAGGGTGCCGGTGATTTCACCGCCACAATAAATGTTACCCCCTGCAAAAGAAAATTATTTTTATCCCTTTAAAGAAAAATGGAATTGAAGGGATATATTATTCCATATCTTAACTACATATGTAGCAGACACAATTGAGAAATCATTTGTCCATTAATGGTCCAGTCATAAGATTTCCCTGCCCAAAAGTATGCAGCTTTGTGGATTAAGGAAGGACACCATTCCGAAACTGACAACCTCACCGTGCCGAGACAACAGAAACTCAAATTTTCGTGGCATAGTGCTGATATTTTACACTTATTAAATTGTTCAGAAGAAACTTGTAGGTATGTAAGATTGGCATTAAGTATGAACTTGGCAATATACAGTTGGTAACGTTTTCAGTGTTAGTAGTTCGATAGCTATTTTCGTGTATGAGTTTGGGTTTACTTAGAATCAGGGGCGCCGCCAGGAGGTGGGGAAGGGTGCTTTATCACCCCTTGTTCAACTTGTTAAACCATGTCATATTCAGCGTAGAAAGGTTTTGAAGTGAGATCGGTATTACTGCATACAACAGGCAAGTGTCATCGATCTTAATCTGACATCAGGCACGTATCCAGAAGGGAGGGGGTTTTTTGGTGGCTTGAGCCCCCCCCCCAAAAAAATGTGTTTACACTAGATAAAATGAGGCTATTAGTTTCTTGAATAATGTGATCATAATTTGAAAGTTATGATTATCGAAACAAGACAGAGAATGTTCTATAACCCTCTTATTGTTAATAGCACGTATCCGAGGTGGGGATCGGAAACGTTTCAATTTACTTTAGAAAAAAATAGTTTTTGTCTTCTTGAATAATGGGACGATGACTTAAAGAGAGAAATAATTATCAAGGCAAGACGAAGAATGTTCTATAACCCTGTTGTTCATAATATTGCACGCAAACTTTTTCTGCGTTTTCGGTGTTGTCGCAGCGAACTTGAGCACTATGGAAAGACTTGTCAGCATTTGAAAGCTGCACAATAAATGTAGCGCCACAAGTAGGACGATACGTTGTAATTTTTAATCTCTGGAAAGCTCGAGAGGGATACAAGAGAAGGAGTCGAACTACTACTGGCAATATTATTGAATCGTTTTCCTGCGGAACGTTCTAGAATATAATAATATTCAATTTCCCGGTTGATCTGTACAATAGAATCTTTTAATGAGACTTCAGAGGTAAGTGTGACAACACATACAGTGATCAGTCAGTGTCCATTAGTGGCTTCATAAGATCTAGTGATTTGAAAATAAAAAGTAACGAAGTATACTTCTAGTTCCAGTTCGGGCTCAAAGATGAAGACAATGACGACAGCGGAACTTCCGGAACCTCAGTGTAGTGCTACTAGTTAAGGTCGAGAAAACTGTACAAATCAACTGAAAAACGAAGTTCTCAGTGATGATTTAGTTGTGCCCGGACCAAATTCCGTGTATGCGGTTTGTAACCTTATATAATAAAAAAAATGCATATGCATGTGTGAACCTACAACAGATGATGATATTTCAGATATTGGCTTTTTTTTTTTGTTATCCAGCAAGCCTTGATGAGTTACTAAGAGTCTCATGTTACCGACAAAAGGAGTACCGGACTAACTTTGTGACGACTGGTGTCCAAATGGAGGATGTTGCAACATCGCGCTACGACGCCAGGGATTCCACTTTCGAATCCCGGCCTGGGCATGGATGTTTTTGAGTGTCCATTCATCAATTTCATCATATCGTCACTTATCGCCATATTCGCAAAATAGCCAAAAGTGGCACAAAATGCGAAGTAAAATAAAGCAATTCAATCAATCTTCTAAAGTCTTGAAGATCCAAGTCACAAGGATGGAAAATTAGGGCTTTGTTAAGGTTAGGTGCGAAGGCAGGCGACGACACCCCAAAGGATCATATACAAACCTGCAGGAAGAACATCTTACTTAAGTCTCCAATACGAAATGATAAAAACTTCTGGTGAGTTCATTATAAATTATGTGTCCGAGATAAAGAGTGGTATCCCCATAATTTTCGGAAAGGAGAGGGGTTATGAATACTATTTTTGGAGGTCAATTCTCATTTTGCCATATTTGTCTGTCTTTGACGTTCTTTTTTTAAAGGAATAGTTTGTCAAATGGGGTTATGACCCCACCAACCCTCCTTGGGCACGTCTCTGTAGACAAATGAGTAAGCATTTGATCATATTGGGAGACGAAACATTAGATGTGTTGGGAACTGTGCGTTAATTGTTTTATCCAGCTATATTCGAGAAAACTTCCTTTGTTTCGTGCCGATATATGACAAGACTGAGGAAGATGTGATAGGCATCTTTGAACAGCCGCCCCTCGTGGAGGAGTGCTTATCACATCGCGCTATGAGGCCAGGGGTACCGGGTTCAAATCCCGGCCTGGGCATGGATGTTTGTCAGTGTCCATTCATCAATTTCATAATATCATCACTCATCCCAATCTCCGCAAATTAGCCAAAAGTGGCACAAAAGGCGAAGTAAAATAAAGGAGATCAATGAATCAATCACAATTTTGAACACTTGCGAGTGCCTGAATATAGACAATTTGGTGGGTTTCGGCTTTTATAAGAGCTGCAAACATGGGAGGACAAGACACATTAGTGGCGTTCTGGTTCGAATCAGATAGAAATATTCGAGAACTTGCATGTATAACAGCTTCGTTAAAACACTCACAGATACCACAGATGTTTTGATGCCTGATGAGAAGAAATGGACAAACACACATACTCAGATGGTTCCGGCACACAATATTAATGCTTGGAAACATACATAGGAGTCGTGTGGTAAAAAAATTTCCGATTACACGTTCTAATTAAAATGGCAAACTTAAACAGTGGCGACGTTTTAAGGGATAGTTGCTCCCCATTTTTTTTTGCCTCCTCACTATGGCCTCTTAATGATAAGCCTTGTCTACCAAGAGAAAGTAAATTTTCCTTGCACCGCCCCACCCCCAGGTTTTTTAACCTAATCGCCACCACTGGCCTTAAACATGCAATTCTGAGGTTCTATCTATACCTCTTAAAAATATGTTGTTAGTGTAAGACTGTTTGCTTGTATATATTCAATTGTTTTTATCGGGCATTGTTGCTTTCCATTGTTATGAGGCAATAAAGAGGGCCCAAAATACAGGTTCCCACTGTATTTTTACTTATTTCGGTCCTTAATATCTTGGTTAAACAACCCAACAATTTTTTTTACTCGGCATGGAAGCTTACTATTAGCACTCACTGAAATAGCACTTTGCTTGGATATTGACGCTGATAGTAGATATAACCTTTTAAATATTAAATTATTGCGAAATCCGCAACTTTATAATTAGACTTTTCTCAAAGCAGCAAAAGAGAAGAGTAAAACTTGGTATGCCATATTGTAGTTGAATATACAGCGTAAGTCAAAATGATGTTCCCGATTTCGTTCATTTCTTATACGAAAGGTAATGAGCTTTTCTTGCATATGTAATTTTTTTTATGGAATACAATCTCAAAAAGTTTTTTTTCTTTCTATTGAAGACTCGTAGTTGCGCTGTAGGCCACCAGAAGGCAGTTTAATAGCAGAGAGAAAAATGGCTACCACTGGACAACAGAAAGCGTTCTGTTTTCTCGTTCAGCGGCATTTCCGAACAAGATTTGTGGTTGAACCGCCTTCTGGCAAGTCAATTAGAAAATGCTACAACATTGGTGGAATTGCGTGAGCGCATCACTGCAGCCATAGCCGACGTGGACCCTGACATGCTAGGAAGAGTGTGGCAGGAACTTGATTATAGACTAGATGTCTGTCGTGTAACACGTGGATCACACAGAGAACATTTAGAATACGCCAGGAAAAACATTTTGAGGTTTTCAATCTGTGTGTGTAATATCAGTCATTTACGTATAATTACAATGAAATAAATAGACACTGAAATCGGGAACATCATTTTGACTGACGCTGTATGTACTAACACATTGAAATAAAAAATCATTGGGTCCTCGTCCTATTTTTGAGGGGAAAACATCAAAATGTTAAGAAATGTCAAATTAATTATCACACTTCCTTCCCTATCAGAAAGAAAAACAGACCTTTCTCCTCCCCTTCTATGTTCCAAATGGAACAGTTCCTGTCTTGAAAAGTTGTGGAAGACTTTCAGTTTTTTTTCTTTGATGAGTAGCGTAGTGGTAATGCCACCTCTTTGTAATCAAAGGGCTCCGGGTTTAATGCAAGGTGGAGGTACAAGTTGTTCGGATTCCATTTTAAACTGCAAGTCCACAGTCCCGAAAAGCATTTATGTGCATAAAGTGGGTTCAAAAATAAAACTCTACCGAACTCTACATACAGTGACATACCAAGGACTTTCGTTAGCCATCATTTTGCCACCATTTCCTGCTTTAGACATTATTTTTACTGGGCCAAAGAGCGACTATGATTCCCTCCACCAGGGGTGCCCACCCCCTCAAGGCCCTGAACGCAGTCCCCCAAATCAAGAATTTCAAGGCAGCAAGCATAAGGATAATAGTCCAAAATTCATAACTAAATTCGATCATCATAACCCCCCAATATTATTTTAATAAATATAGTAACTGATTTTAATTTGGATGCAATAGCCTGTCAAGTGGTCGATATTTATATCTTAAAATGTATATTTTCGACACGCAGAAAGCTAGCTAGATAATTTGAAATGTCATAAATTAAATTATGTGTATGCAGTGTTAAAAAGCCCACAACTTAATGATAAGATAGAAAAATCTAACTGGGCACACCACTTGCATACGCATGATTTTGCTTTACGGAAGCGACCGGAATTGTAAAGGTAGATATTACATAGCTGCTTCACTGTGTTCTGGGAGAAGATGGGATATAAAATATTTCATAAATTATTTTTTTGCCTTCTTTTTTAAAGTTGTTCAAAGACAAATAGCGGGGGGTCGTTGTAAGGGGAGTTTGCTTTTATCATTTTGCCCTTTCCAGAGTTTTTTACTGCTTTCATTTGAAAAAAAATAATTTGCTCAAAATTTCAGAATTTCAAATTTTCTCAAAAATTCATAGGTAATTGTGGAGCTACAGCACCATCATCTCCCCCAACCTCTACCCTGCGTACACCAGTGGGGCAAACCAAATATTCATGCTGCAGTTGTGTTAACCAAAACTTGTTTGTTCGTATGACTGATTCAATTATCGTTTCATAAACAGAGCCGTAGATAGTGAAAATAGAATTTGCTGCCTCTTGCAACAAATTCTCCTCTTAGGCTTAGAGTATTTCAAAGTAAAAAGAAAATCTGGATTGTATCTCACGTGTAAAATTCACTTTCTGCCACAAGTTTGATAAGCACATTTTACATTACATATTTTTCTGTTGTATTGGGTTCTTTACAATGCGTTAGTATGTAGTATATTTAGTACAATTATGACAGCACACGGAACAGACAATACAGTAGTATTTTTAATAGAACTACTTCGTTAAAATGGTGCACCTGCAGGAAGAAATCGCACGGGCCAAGTCCTGTGAATAGGCTGGATGGGGAATAAATTCGAAGCAAAGTTTTTTTGTCTTTAGGACGCTCCATTTGTGGGATGGCGCGTTTTCCTGTTGCGAAAGCACTTTTTGGGATTTTTGGAAAGTGATTCACCTAATGAACTGTGGCATCATCACCTGAAATTTACTAAAATATTCAATCAACACCAAGAATATTGGTCGTGTCTTGCAATGTAGCAGCCGAGTGATTACCACAGCGCTCTTCGACGCCAAAGACCACGGGTTTGAATTTCGGGCTGGGCATGAGTGTTATTTGTGAGTGTTCCTTCATCAATTTTATCATATCATCACTCATTCTCATCGTCGGGATCAGCCGAAAGTGAAAGAAAACAAACAAAAATTAAATCAAATCGTAATGTAGCTACAGTATAATCCTTCACAATCATATTATCAAGACCCAAACAGGGATAAATGCGAGCGAAGCGAGCGAGAAATTTTTTATAGGTTATCTATTTATTTGCATACTTTCAAGAATATTACATTAATTTAATTTTGCGTCAATACTTTCAAACGATGCCGTGCTATTTACTCTTTCCCAACTTATTCTCCATTTGCTCATGGGCGCCAAAAACGAAAAGGGTGCATGACTAAGAAATGGGGTGGAAAAGTTGTACAATTTCAAGTAAATGGTAAGACAAAAACTACAATAATCTTTTCGTATATAATATCACAAAATGTAAACCGTGAAAATTGTACAGTTTTTTTTTAGTTTTTTTTTAGTGGTGACTTCCAGCGCTCTATGCCCCTTTTCTTCAATCCGCGGTTGTACACTGTGCGAAGCAGTGCAAGCGAATCTAGCAAGAAAATAATTAGGGCATTAATTAAGAAACTGGCAATAATATTAATTTAATAAGAAGTAAATATTTTCACACGGTGCCGCGACCCTTAATCCTTCCAAATTGTTCTCTTTTTGCTTCTGCAGCACCCACTTTGTTGTCTCTGAGCTCGTGGCGCCCCCGTGCCTGATGCTGTGTCAAACCATCTCTCTCACCTTCATTATCCTAAAGTGGCAGAAAAGTAACGTAAAATAACGAATAGTTAGTTACCCGTGGATTTCTTATTTAGTAGTCTGTGCTCTATTTTACTTCACTGCATTTTCATGCATCAGATGTTTTATTTAGGAGAGAAGGAAGAGAGGCGGATGTCTATGACACCCACCGCAATGCCGCTTAGCGAATAATCCAGAGTAAAATCCACTTTATACCATACGATCATCAAATGGTATGGTGTCTAAATAATGATCATCATACGAATTTTATGCCAATGCGCTAAATATTGATTGCCCCCCTCCCCGAACTTCAAAGTTCGATCCCCCTTACTATGGAAATTCTGTGCCAATCTAAAACTTAACATTGCTATCCAATGTATGCCCTCGAAACGTTGGAAACCAATTCCAATTTAACCTGACTGGTAACCCGAGAACACTTGATCGAATTATTGTGTATACTTGTTTAAATATTTAAAAAATATGTAGGGTACGTATATGTATTCCATTCAGACTTTTGTTATATTAGGATATTCCAGTTAACGATTTCCTTGCCTATTTTGTTCAAGGAGTCTTGAAGAAAATTACCAACGGGGGAGGAAGGGGGTTGGAATTAATGGGAAACTAGAAAACAGCAAGAGCGGAAGACACGAATCATAAAACGTAAACAGAAGCCTGTTAGAATAACGAAAGAATAGGAAACAGAAAATATAGCTGGGAAAGTCTATTATTGTAAACGCAGAGTATGTACACTGAAACAGAAAGAGCTTTCAACAAACGCCGAATATGAGGATAAAGTGGACTTAAAACATACAATGAACATCCATCTCAGAACGTTTTACACGTAGGTAATATATCAATTAGTTATGACTGTTGACTACAAAAGTTAAGTGTAAGGCTCAGTCTATAAACTCCATATATGTAATGTAAATATTTGAAGCACTATCCTGAAACATATTGTGCTTAAATTATTTTCTAAAACATATGTTTGTATGCCGCAGAAGCGACTATCACTGTGAAATGCTGTGTGATTTGTTCACACAAAACGTTATTGTGCACCATTGAAATTTCGTGCTCATAGTAATGAGTTGGATTAAGTCTTACAGAGGAACTGTGCCAGTGTCACCGGTTGAAACAAATGAAAACGTTATTTGTCGTGCATTTTGCCAAACAACTGTTCTCACCAAGGATTTTTAAATGTTCATGTGTTGCTCAGTTGACCTCCTCTTTTTCATTAAGGATATGTCGGAAATAGGAAAAATTATGATGGGTAAAAAATAATGAATTTGATAATCTATATTCATCACCAGATGTTATTTGAATGATTAAATAAAGACGGTTTCGGTGGGCAGGTCATAAAGCACGAATGAGAGAAGACCTAATTGTAGGAAACTTATAGAAAGGCCAAGACGAAGATGGAATGGCAATAAATAAGATGCTTATAAGGATACTGGTAACAATGGAGAAACCTGAATTAATCTTACCGATTGTAGGAACGGATAAAAAGTTTAGGTTGCTTTGACAATAAACTTTCCACTTTAGAGTTTAAGTTCGAGTTTGTGTTTTAAGTCCACTCTATGCACAGTATGGCTAGCCGGGACTGGGCCTACAGTTTAAAGTGTGATCCGAACCATTATGTGCCTCAATCAGGTATCGAACCCGGGATCCCTAGATTACAAGGGGACGATCGCACTTTCCGCTTTAGGAATGCAGAGAGTTAGTTAATATTTTTTAATTACTTTCACTTTCAAAACAACTTAAAGTTCAACAAATCTGGACTTCTATGGAATAAAAGTCAGTGGTATTTGTGTCAAGAAATGTAACTCAATTGGTAATGTGAGTCCTAGGGACGCCAAGCCAACTTAGACGCACACGAGAGAGCGTAGAAACACGTCCAAAGTGCAAGCACCTAGAATAGGGTACATTCAAGAGGATTGCCATGGCAGTTTGTATCACAAAATGGTCGACAAATTAAGTTTCACTCGGGTCTGTCAGACCCCTCGTTACCTTTCAACGTCTAAGATAACGGATTCGTTTATGGAAGTAGCTGGTTGTAATTCATGGCTTAAGCTTAACGCCCACTGATAGGTTGTGTGCACAAACGAAGATCAAATTTTAAACTCGGATCGGGAAAGGATCACTGGAAAATTCCATTGCACGAAGACGGTTCAACACTTGATCGCGATCTAGGAACATCAAAACGAGTTTATCTTCTGATCGGCCATTCGCCACCGTTTTGGTGTGTGATCCTGGTTCACGATACTGACGCTTCGACTGTGCAAGCAGTTGTTTTTTAAAATAAAAAGAGCGGAAAGTGATATAGAGGGCGTGCAAACGCTAGAGATGTTGGATGTACAACGCTGATAATTCGAGAACTATGTAAACTAAAAAGTGCCAAAATAATAATAATAATTTGCGGTTCTGTGGTGCGAAGTCGTAATGTTTATAAATACTGTACTTTCTATCCCAGAACACAAAACATATATACATGTCATATATTACGTGCAAGGTAAATTAGAACAGAGCAATGTTTACGATATTGCTACATGGTGTTGGAAATATGATTGTATAAATTTACGAAAATACTTGTTACTGGCTATTTACACTACACGACAATATAAATATATAAGAATTAAGAAATGAAAAATTAAAATACTTACTACAATACAGTAATAATAGAAATAATAATAATATATCTTCATTTAAGCGGGCGAGGTTCGGCGTACGCTGTTCTCTCAAAATCGTATGCATTTGGTAAGGCATGAAAGTCCCGTAGAATAAGGTTCCATGCTTTCTCCTTCTCGTTTTGTGTTGTGCCGTCAGTTCTTTTTTAATATTATTATTTTTATACACTCCACTACATCCTTGTACATATTGACAAGGTTGATTAGTACATCTCTCAAATTCATAGAAGTTTGCAGCCCGAATTATTTTCTTCTCCTACATGTTGATACTTTAACACATCACATTACTCTATGGGGTTCTTGATTGTCATTTGTTTTAGCCAACCAATCTGGTATAGCCTTACAAATTAATCTCAGATCAGTTGAACGGAGTCTCGTGAACGTCGTTTGTCGTTGATGCAATGCAAATCTTTAAACCAAGTTCATTTAGAGTGGATTAAAATTGATCTCTTTCATCTGAACTTCGAAATAATCTGCGTTGGTGCACGCAGCCATGAGACGTTAAACGCGGCAACAGAACGCAACAGACGCGTTTCCGGCGTCTCAGCGGGCGATAACCTTTAAGATAACATGCAAACTTCTGGCATGGAAATTCCGTGGGCTTCCCTGTAGTGGGCGTTACACCGTTTGATTTCAATAGAAGCAGACAACAGAAGTTCTGTTGCTTTCTGTTGCCGCGTCTAAGCGGGTGTTAACTTGAAGTTTCCACAGTAACGTGAGATAAATGCTGTGGAAATATTTCATTTCCTCGTATTTGTTTACCATAATTTCCATTACTCCCTCACTTTGTCGCCACGGTTAACCACCTACTACAAATTGTCAATTTAAGTTGAATGAATTGAGCAAGGAAGGAGCTAGCAAACTGCTACATGTGAAACTTGTTTGAATTGTGTTACATCTTAATTTAGCATCGGCATTCAATTATTCCCAGAGTTGTTTAATGCAAAATTGTAGTTGAGATACCTTGGAAATAGGGTCTGTAAGTTAGGTATGTTATGAATCCTCATGATATTTAATTCGGCTTCCCCGATGGGTCAGTGGTATGGTTGTTCCCTTGTAATCAAGAAGTCCCTGGTTCGATACCCGGTGGGGGCATACATTGGTGCAGATCATAGTTATAAACTGTAGGTTTAATCCCGATTAGCCTTACTGTGCATAAAGTGGACTTAAACCATCAAATCAACCAAATCGACCTCTACGTACACACACACACAACAGGTGTGTTTGGGCTTGCCATTAACTTCATTCCTAGTGGATACTTCCTACGCTCACATCAGGTTAAGGTGATAAAATAATTTCACCTGACGTAATCAATCCCAAACACTCCTCTCAAAATGAGTGCGCTTACATCATAGGTGTCATTTCAGCAGTTCACACGTTTCCCTTCAGCACCCACGCGGCCTATAAATCTGTCGACCTTGAGTTTATATATCGACATCAAGTGACCCAGCAACGAAAGATTCAGCGTGAACGCAGCTGCAATGGCGCAACCACAGGGGGCAGGGGAGGCATTGTCCCCCCAACCTTGGACGGAAATTAGTTCTTGGGGGTACAAGGGGGGCAAACATTGACGGCCAAGTGTACCTGCAATTACCGCCCACAACTTGAAATTTTATGCAAATAAAAATACTATTCGCAAAATTTTCTTGATCGCTTCGCTCGCAATACCTTCTTTTTCAGTCTTATCTTTTAGTCTTCAGTACCGTAGCTAGAGGGTGGCGGGAGTCTGCCCTGGGCGCCGAACGACTTGAAGGAAAATAAGTTGTAAAATTGATTGATTGGGTTGTGGTTTTAAGTCCATTTTACGCACAGAAATGCTAATCGGGACTGAACCTGCAGTTTAAGGTGGGATCCGAACCACTGTGCCATGTGCCTCCAGCGGGTATCGAACCCGGGACCCCCTAATCACAAGGTAACGATGTTATCATTATACCATCGAGGTGCAGGGGCGGCGCCAGAAATTTTAGACCGGGTGGACAGAAGCTGTATATTTATAAATTAAGGTGGGCAGTATAAATCTAAGACCTTATATGAGTTTTACATGCACTCATGCTCGCCCCCCCCCTCCAACATATACAGGGTGTCCTAAAACAACTTCAACAACGGTTGGATGCTGGTAGATATATACCAAAACAAGAAACTTTTCCTCATACTCATAACGTCGAAAGTGCTTAGTTTCTGATCTATCAGCGCTGAAAATTGCCACTTGAATTGAAAACAACAATCTTGGGAGTCTTATCTGGCAAAATACAAAATAATAATTATACTTGCGATGTTGTAAGCATAGGTGCGCGCAGATTAATTTATTTGGGGGTCCCTTAAGAGAAGTTTCAGTTACCTATCTGGACATGGCTAGCCTATAGTCGTAACTTCATGTTATTTTCACAGAAACTATTAAGGATGTGAACTTGAAATTTTAACATTATAGAATGAGCATTTGTTATCACTTTAGCACAGGTTTTACTATCAGCGTGTCGATATTTTAAGGAATGAAAATAAACAATTGAAAATTATAAATACAAGGCTGTATCTCTACAGGTATTATCAGCTAAATCACTCTCACGAAGTACATCTGTAGGTTCAGTTTACCATGATTTCTAACGCACATTAGCCTACTTCATAAAATATATTGCTGTAGCTGGTCACTCGATAGTTAATGTCATGTGTTACATATCATTTTAAACCGTAGAATTCAGATGTAACCAAAAATCTGAAAAGTGATACACTTGTCATTGAATGAGAAGTGAGAGAGCATTCATGAAAGTCTTTGAACATGAAAGTCTTATTGGAAATGTTAGAAGGTAAAAAAAAGGTAAAAAAGGTAAAGTGTTCCCCTGTGCATAGCACCACGCCATGAAGGCGTATAGGGGGTGTGGGGGTAACGCCCCACACTTGCATTAACAAACAAGTCGGTCCTCGGGAAAATAATATTTACGGGCCGATATGTGAAGGGGCTCTGCGATTTATCAAGGAAAAAATAATTTATTTACTACGTGATTACTGATTACTATAGTAAAGGAATATCACATTGTTTTGTGGAGAGGGAGAGACTCAGAGAGAGAAAGAGAGAGAGCTTGGTCATCTCAAATGAAACGAAATTCCTTATTTTTTTAGCACTGATATTATTTTAATTATTCTAATGGTAGTTCAACATATTTTCTTTATTTTTTAGAAGACCTTTGGGGTAGCCAGGTACCTTTGGCATCTCCGTGTGCACAACTATGCCTCTAAGAAGTATCTATAGCATTTACAAACTGGCCAAGACATAGAATTTCCAACAGATACGGACAGAAATTCAAGACGCTTCATTCTAAAATGTCCCCATCGTGTTTCGAGTGTGGTGCAGTACCAATAATCGTGAATCGTGAGATTCACTTACGACATGTTGATGAAATCGACGAACTGAGAAATGCAAACATAGTGTGTTCGCCACCTTGTTTTGTTTCACACGCAGACTGCTATTTATTTATTTCTAAATGGCTAATCGAGTCCCTCACATAATACGGGGCAAACCCCTTACTGAAAATAATGAATTGCAAAAGCTCTTGCAATAAATGCAAAATATAGTTTAAACATTAATTAATTCGCAGATTAAAACTAATACATAATAACTAAAATCAATCCGATCTGGATATGGGTATCACTGCATGACGAGTTCATTCCGAGCGCCCAATACAGCTCAGCGTTTGACATAAGTATGAATGTCTTATTAGCAAAATTTAAAAAAAAGCAAGAACCCGCGTGTAAATCAAATTCTTAGTTCATTCTGCATAATATTTACCTAAGCTAAACAAGGACATTTTGGCAAAATATCACCGAAATGTAATAAATAAATAAATAAATAAAATTGTATGTATTATGTTATGAAGCACAAAGTTCTAAAATTTTGTCCCTATTCCATGTGAGTTAACCATAAGAAAAATCTCATAATTACGTTACTGATAGGGAAAATGTATCTGTAAGAAGATTTTGTGCCTCCCTGATAGCATAGTGGTAAAGTCGTCGCCTTGCGATCAAGGGGTCTCGGGTTCAATAACCGGTGGAGGCACACAGTGATTCGGACCCCACTTTAAACTGTAGGTCCAGTCCCGATTAGCCTATCTGTGCATAAAGTGGACTTAAAACAACAACTCGTGTAAGAAGATTCCTAAAACGAATGCTAACTCATCAAGACATTAATTCTGTAGCTATTTTTCAAACCTACAGAACTGTTTTATCAAAATCTATTTTTGTGATTTCTTCTTATTAGTAGAATGAATATAAAATTATTATTAATATCTATTTTGGATTCGATATCGAAATTAGAAGATGACAGGTATATAAAATCGTGATGATGAAAGGGACATATCAAATTACCTCTGTCTTAGTATTTCAATGTAGACCTAACAAAACAACTTTGTGTGTTGCTGGAGGAAGCAACGCGAAGAAGAGGTTTTTATTTAACAGATTACCCTAATCATACACAGGCCGGAAGCCCGGAGTTGAGATCATCAAGTCACTCCACTCCACTCCTTCTACACTCAGTTTCAGTTATAACTTTTTGGCCAAGTTATGGCAGACAGTTAATTATATTTCTATATTGTATGCCACATTTCAAGTGTCTATTTCTTTTCATTATGTGGCACATATTCAAAGCAATTTGATGCATCATCCCTGTGAAGGTCAGAAGCTGCAGCCCTCAGACCCATAATCCTGTTCTAATCTTGATCATATTCTGTACAATTTTGCGCCTCCCATAAAGCCTCCTAAGCCTACTGGCTGCTTAAGCATACAAGTGGGCATTACATCACATTTTTTGTTTCAAAAGATTTGGAAATTCCTTTCGCTTTCCAATGATAAAGTTAAGGAAGTTGAAAGAAAAGCTTAAATTAATTCCATTCAACTTATTATTTACTATGACTTTTGTAAACCTATTCACGAAATCAGTGTTTCGGCAAACGACAACAAAGCTTTTTATTGAATGATAATATGTGAACTTGTCTGTAATATAGATAATATTCACAAGTAAAATATACATGAAGTGAACACCATAATAAACTTATTTATTGGGCCATTCGCATTTTCCCAAGTGTATATATTTATTGAATTTGATTGGGTTAGCAATCGGGTGGGCACAGGAATTTCTGGGTAGGCAATTGCCCACCCGTGCCCGTCCCTGTCGGGGAGGCACAAAAGTTGTAAGAGAGAGAATGCATTGGCGTCCCGTGAAAGTGTTTGAGCCCTATTAAATCAATATTGATTTCAGCCTGCAAAAAAATTGGATCCAAAAATGTTCTTGCTCGCTTTGCTCGCAATATATCATTGTTCTCTGTAATGCATTGTAAATTACCAGACAGAGAAATAAGACTTGTCTTAATTGATTTTGTTTTAAATGCATGAACAATTGTTTCGAGGAAAGGCAACGTGCACATTTGAGAAACAATTTATGTAATTTTTGCTGTTGGTTTATTGTGAGATGGATGAATTGGTTGCCTAATGGATTTAAATAATATGAGTTGTATATAATATGTATTAAATAAACTTTGAATATGCACACAATTTAGTGTCCACGTCGCTCCATGTTGCATATATCGTCGGTGAAGTGGCGAAATGGCGTAACTCGAAAAATTCCGTTTTTGAGTTATGACTACATGGCAAAAAGCAATGACCATGCACAGAAAGTTAGCTCCAGGGAGAAATCTGAAAGTAAAATGTGATGGAAAATGTGAAAAGTTTGGTAAAGAATGCTTTAAAATCACAGATGCGGAAAGACATGAAATTTTAAAGGACTTTTATGCAAGTGACGACCTTCAGCTTCAACGAGAATTCGTCAAAACATATGTAAAGGTTTCTGACGTTAAACACAAAACTACGCAAAAAGAATAATCTCGAAGATCAAAAACAAATCATTACTTTTTACCATAGAAGGAAAGAGAAGTAGTATCAGTGTGTAAAACCATGTTTCTAAATACACTTTTAGTATCAGAGAAAACAATGGGAACTGCTCTAGCCAAAAGAAGATGCTCAGGTGTCATTGAGAAAGAGAAGAGAGGAGGAAAACTTCAGAGCCTATTGGAAAGGGACAAAATAATAGAGAAAAAGTTAAAAGAACTCATAAAGAGATTCCCAAGAGTCGATTGATTGATTTAGTTTATTTTACTTCGCGTTTTGTGCCTCTTAGCTAATTTGCGAAGATGGGGATGAGTGATGAAATGATAAAATTGATGAATGGACATTCACAAACAACCAAACTCGAGCGGGATTCGAACCCGGGACCCTTGGCGTTGCAGCGTGATGTGCTATATATATATATATATATATATATATATATATATATATATATAGGAAATACCTCCTACACGGAGGTATCACCTACCATTTACACTTTTTCTCACTTTTACACTTTTCAATTGTTACAGTTTCTCAGTTTCGTATCATCTGGACAAACACAAAGACCCATGCCTTAACCGGGACTCGAACCCGAACCCCTGGCGTTGTAGCGCGCTCTGCTAACCACTCCGCCACGGAGGTCGACCTCCACTCGACCACAGGGTCCGGCCCCAAGAGTCGAATCTCACTACAATGTCTTCATTCGGATCTGCCAAAAAGCAAAAGGTATAGAATGTTTATTTACTTATCAGACATACAGAAATATATTCAAAAGCATGAACCTTTCTTTTCATTGACCGAAAAAGGATACGTGCGGTCTGTGTAGCAACTTTCTGGAAGGAGATGAATCGAAGAAAAGTGAACTTGCTGATAAGTGTCAAAAACATATCGCCGAGCAGGATGGTGTAAGAAAGAAGAAAATGGAAGCAAAAGACAAGCCGGACTTTCAATGCAAGACAGTTGCTGCAGTGTTTCATTTGCAGAAAGTCATTTATGTTCCCATTTCAAACGAAATAAAGTTATTTTATAAAAGACGATTATGAACATACAATTTTACACTCTATGATCTGAAGACAAGGAAATGTCATTGTTTTGTTTGGCACGAAGGAATGACCCACAGAGGTGCATGCAAAAATCTCCACGTGCCTAAACAATTTTCTTCATCAAGTGGATGTAAAACAGGTTGAAGAAATTTACTTGTTCGATGAAGGTTTTACAGGGCAAAATAAAAACTCAATAGTTGCAGCCATGATGCTCTACACTGTTACTATGGCTCACTGGAAATGTATTCATTCCAGCTCAGCTGCTACCAATTTTTAGACTTGCACGATCTGATAAACCATACACTGTGCATTCCCTTCGATGAATGAATTTCTTAGATTTCCAAGATGTCGCATCAAATCTGAGGATCCTATCTGTGTGGAAGGATGATAATGATGAAGGAATTGACTGGACAGGCATACGAGAACTACTTTAATGGTGATCAAGGATCAACCAGATAAAATTTATTTCAAGGACAGCCATTTAAATGTGGTTTATCGAAATATCTCGCTGCAAGGGAAAGTTATATTCACCAAAACTCCAAAGTGTCTTCACTCACATCAACCAAGGATTTCACTACAGATGTATGCAGATTTGATGTCTTTATGTGAAGGAGATGCACCTGTAGTGAGAGAACCTGAGTTTGTGTATTTCTACAAAAATTTTCCACACTGAATATCATTTAAAAAAATATTAAAAATATTCTATTGTACGAGCCTTCAAAGTCCCATAGTTATTCTAAGTTACAAGTACAACCAGAATTCATATTTTCTTTGTACTGAAGTGTTACTATATCTTAAATTGCATCAAAGATAAACCATTATTAAGTTTCTGTATTTTATTAACTTCTTTTAACTACTATTTTCAACAGCAATGGATAAATAGACATGAATGTATGGATCACTTTTAAATAAAGGTATGAAATCAATACAACTATTATTAAATAATTTATATTGACGGGAAAATTAATAAATGTATCTCTACATACCAAAAATATCATTTTTTAAAAAAATGTAAGGAGGGCGTAACTTTAATCACAATCTTTGAAAAGAAAAGGCGAAGGGACGTAAGTGATTCAAGCACAATCCAGCATTTATCTTCCAGCAGAAATGAAAACATGTTCAAAATGTAACTTTTTCCCCAAATTTAACAACAATCATACACCTATTGTACAAAATTTGCAATTGATATAATAAATATCAAATGAGCACGACGGTATTATGTTGAAAAAACGAAAAACTTTAAACCGCTCTCTTAAAAAATCGTAAAAATCAAGATACGTCACTTCATCCCTTCACCGACGATATGTGAAACATATATCGTGCACGAAAGTTATACATGTTAATGTAAAAAAAAAATATGTTTGGAATGCATTTATCAAGCATTTTCTGTCTTTGAAAAATAGTTTGTGTGTTTGTTTTCCATTTATAATGTGAAATTGAACGTGTTGAAAAATAATTCTATCGTTTGTTCGAACACAAATGCTTTAACACCAACTTCTACCCCCTTCTTGCATAATTTACGAGGGTAATAATGTCTTTGTTACTACTGCTACTACTACTACTACTACTACTACTACTACTACTACTAATAATAATAATAATAATAATAATGATAATGTTGGTGCCGGGTTCGAATTCCGGCTTGGGCATGGATGTTTGTGAGTGTACCCATTCATCAATTTCATCAAATCATCACTCATCCCCATTTTGGCAAATTAGCCAAAAGTAGCGCAATAAGCGAAGTAAAATATGGCAAAATCAATAATAATAATGTTATAATAATAACGTTATTAACATTATTATTAATAGCATTATTACTATTATTAATATGGCACATTTATCCTGGTACTTGACGCCCCCCCCCCCCAAACAAAAATTCGTGGTTGCGCCTCTTTTCCAATGGGTTTCTTTCTGAGATCGATCTACGGTCAAGTGTTTCAGATGTTTTTGAATTCAGATATTTAATATTCGTAATGCATCCAACGAGTTTATTTTTTCCAAATAAATACAATTACATTGCCAATAATGAAAAATATAACCAGCTCCGCAGCTAGATACGTATTTTGGCGCCTTACCCACGGTTACCCTCCCCCAAACAGCGACATTTTACATACGTCCTTCGATATGTTCTTCTTATGCCACAGTAATGATATCCCCCAGTTAAGAAAATTCTAACAAAGCATCACAGACAAGGATAATTTGCATAGGCATTCCTTCACCTACAGCATTTTCTCAAAATTGATGCATACAACTACAAGCATCCTCATATCTTTTTCCCAAACTGGGCAGGATTTTCACTTCGAGCACTTGGGGGCAGGGTAATATTTCATATCATAAAAAATTACCTTGACATTTTATTATTATTATCATTATTGTTGTCGTTGTTTTAAAAATCATAAAATTTAAATTGAATTGAAAATACCGTGGCGTTGTTGCTAAGTTCAGACTTGAGTCCTCTATTTAAATAGAAACTGGATTCGACTTGCTTCCTTTCCATAAACTTTAACATTTGTTTTAGGAACAGTTCAGTGTCTTTTTGTATTTTTTCACGATGTGTATATCAGAAACTAGGGTCAACCCGATGGCGTAGTGGTAATGGCGTGGCCTTGTAATGAAGGTGTTCCGAGTTCGGTAGTCGGGGGAGAGAACCAAAACTTCGGATCCCACTTAAAACTTATGAGACTAAATTGCAATTTCCTCTACAGTTGTCATAAAACGAGAGCTCTCCTCCCTAACATCTTACATGTATCAAACAGTACTCGTGGCGACGCTTCAGATGATTCTTTTTTCAGGTGACTGTTGCTAGTTACGGGGATCAGCGTTATGCGATTAGAACCTTCCCTCTGCTACAGTTTTTTCCATTTTCTGCGCTACGTTTTTGTGAGGGACGGTCGGTTGACTAGTTAGCGACTGTACGAGACACTAAGCAAATACGTTGTCGCCTCGTAATCAAGTGCCGGGTTCGATATCCGGTGAAGGCACATGGCACAGTGGTTCGGATCCTACTTTAAACTGTAGCTCCAGTCCCGATTAGCCTTTCTGTTCATGAAGTGGACCTGAAACAACAAATAAATCAAACTGAGCAAATTCATCTACCAGTGACTTTCGGTATAGTGTAAAGTGCAATGATAAATAGGAGAACGATAAAACTGCCGTCGTCTCCTTGTAATCAAGAGGTCCTGGGTTCGATACCCTGTGGAGGCACATACTGGTTCGGATCCCACTTTAAACTGTAGGTCCAGTCCCGATTAGCCTTACTGTGCATAAAGTGGAATTGAAACACCAAATCAATCAATCAAAAACCTTATGTCTCAGTTTGCACAATTTTTTTGGATACCTTATTCTTTTTCCCACTGTTTATTTTACTTTATGGGTGTGAGTGATCAGAGTTCATGAGTCCGGGATGGGATCGATACGGTTTATAAAACTATCCCGATCTTCAGGACAGAAAATTTCACGTATTTCCCGACTAGTTCAGAAAATGTTATGAATGGGTAATGTTCAGAATTTCCCAACACTCCTGAAATTATCGAGTTCCACGCACATTTTGTCCCCAAAGAAATTATTTTCGGTATTTTGATGCCATTTCTAGAAGATTTTCCTTCCGATAATTAAGTATATCCAGAATTCTTATTTCGCGTTCATTTTAAATTCCTGACCTATCGGAAATCGCCGAAAATAAGGAAATCATTTCCCGACGTTTCCCGGGACAGGACTTCTGGATCCCGCAAACTGAAGTCTTCTTTCCGTTGCGACTGGTAGTATGTCAGAGGTCCCAGGTTCGAATCCTCGTCATTGTGTTTGTTCAATCACCATGTTCCTGACGTGAAATAACCAGAATACGTAAACTTTAATAAACAAATATCGTATCCGATGCAGAGGCTGGCTGATTAACATCTGTGCATAAATGGGACTTGAATCTAGGGATGTACAATATCGGAATTTTGATATCGAGATATATCGTCAAGAAAATATCGTCTCAGACGATACGATATTATTTCCGTATCGTGATATGGGTGATATATCATCTCCCTCTCCACAGTATATATCGCAAAAATATCGTGACGATATATTGTCTAGTTAATATCGCCTGGACGATAGTTTGTCAATATCGCGATATATCGTCTGGACGATATATCGCCGAACAGTACTTGAAACAATTGAAATGTCGGTTCTGCCAACCGAAGGCTTCGTGTTTTAATGACGTTACTTTGGTCTCAATATGTGTTCCTTGAACCCTAGCACGCGTGGTTTTACCACAGAGAGCAATGTAATAAAAACGGACTCTTTTGAACGTTCGTACCGCCGAATGGACCCCCCGAAGACAAAAATGACACTTGCATTAAAAAAAAAATCATTATGACCTGCCTGCTTTACCCACTGGATCATTCAATGTGCCTGCACTTCCTTCTTCTTCTTCCATGATATGTGTCGCCGTTCTTTCCTTTCAACATGTTTACAGTTAATCGGATATCATGAGTAAGCAGTTGCAGTGGAAGGAATCTTCCAAATCGAAAAAAAGAAAGAAAAACATATTTGTTTCAACGCCATAATGAATTCACAGTTACCTCCTCCTTAGATATAAGACTGACATAGTGGAATCTTGAAGCCAGAATATATGTGAAAAATTGATTGATTGGTTGATTGAGTTGGTTTTTTTAAGTCCACTTTATGCACAGTAAAGCAAATTTGGACTGGACCTACAGTTTAAAGTAGGATCCGAACCACTAGGTGCCTCCACCGGGTATCAAACCCAGCACACCTTGAATACAAGGCGACGACGCTACCACTGCGCATCGGGGAGGCCTGAGGCATAAGGAAAGAAACGAAACATTGCTTTCTTCCAGTAAGCATTAATTTAGTTTTATCTAACTTGTAGCTTCCTTGACTTAAATATTGATTTTACCCATGCGATATGTCGCCCCTCCTTCCTTGGAATATTTTTAAACCCCCTCCTCTCATACTTTTTGAGGACATCATACACTTCCTCAACATAAGATAACAACATTGTGAGGACGCTACTCACTTGTGCACCAGAAGTAATAAGCCTTGTGAGGACATCATACACTTCTTCAAGAGAATATAGTAACCTTGTGGGGACACTACTCACTTGTGCACCAGAAGTAATAAACCTTGTGAGGACATCATACACTTCATCAACAGAATATAGTAACCTTGTGGGGACACTACTCACTTTGCATCAGAAGTAATAAACCTTGTGAGGACATCATACACTTCTTCAACAGAATATAGTAACCTTGTGGGGACACTACTCACTTTGCATCAGAAGTAATAAACCTTGTGGGGACATCATACACTTCTTCAACAGAATGTGGTAACCTTGTGAGGACACTACTCACTTTGCATCAGAAGTAATAAACGTTGTGGGGACATAATACACTTCTTCAACATAAGTTAGTAACCTTGTGGAGACACTACTCACTTTGTATCGGAAGTAATAAACCTTGTGAGGACATCATACACTTCTTCAACAGAATATAGTAACCTTGTGGGGACACTACTCACTTTACATCAGAAGTAATAAACCTTGTGGGGACATCATACACTTCTTCAACAGAAGATAGTAACCTTGTGGGGACACTACTCACTTTGCATCAGAAGTAATAGACCTTGTGAGGACATCATACATTTCTTCAACAGAAGATAGTAACTTTGTGGGGACACTACTCACTTTGTATCGGAAGTAATAAGCCTTGTGAAGACATCATACACTTCTTCAACGGAGGATAACAACCTTGTGGGGACACTACCCACTTTGAATCAGAAGTAATAAACCTTGTGAGGACATCAAACACTTGTTCAACCGAAGATATCATCCTTGTGGGGACACTACTCACTTTGTATCGGCAGTAATATACCTTGTGAGCACATAAGACACTTCAACAACAAAAAGGTAAGCTTGTGGAGCGAAAAGTTTCTTAAACGTATATCGAATTTCTATCGCGAATTGAAGCCATGACTTCCTTATTTCAAAGCATCCGAGCACATGAAGTAAATTGATTGAATTTGTGAGATGTAAATAATGCATAAAAGAATAATATATTATCATAAATTAGAAATGTACATAAATCAATAATAATAACAGTTCCTGTTAGTATTTTCATGGCGTGTAAAGTTATATTTTAGCTTCCTTGAAAAATATAGTGACTTTGTCCATGATACACCCCTCCCGCTTCCGCTTGGAAAATTTCTAAGCGCTTGTATAACCTTGAGCGCACTATATATTTCTTCAATGGAAGATAACAACATTGTAGGGACACTACTCGATTTTCCATCAGAAGTTATATCCCTTGTAAAAGCACTTTTTTAAATTATTGACTAATTTAATTTAGTAACACTGTTGAGCCTTGTTTCATGCCTTGGTCAGCATTGTAATGTTTAATTGAATTTAGATACAAATTAACATTTAACTTAAAGCAAAGCATGATTCGAAATGTATAACACAAATAGTTTGTGAGAACAATGAAAGATACTTTTCATATATCACAGTTTGCATCGTTTCTTTCTGGCTTTTTTGGCTAATCGTGACGATTAGATAAAATTGATGAAGGGACATTGGAAGAAAATAATCGAACTCAGAACTTTATTCAATCAATTTCAAGTCCTATATCCCTCTGCAAGATTTCCACATCATATCACATGGTATTATTATTATTATAATTATCATTATTATTATTATCATTATTATTTGTAATCGGCATGCTATGTAGCTTTTTACTTTTTGTCTTCATGTTAAAACACAGAAGTTTGCATTTCCACCCAAAATAGCACAATACTCGTTAGTATAATTATTTTGCTAACTTTATTTGTCAGTCATTTAATTACATCCAAAATAATTTTACCAGTGCTCTTGTGTCCGTCAGATCTCTCCTATTTCATGTAACATCTGTTTCTCTTTTCCAGTAATTTATTCTCTGCAGGACAAGTATTTACGATTTTGTTTATGAAAAATATCATAAACGACAAAAACTGCAAAAATCGACAGAGACTAAAAGTATTTCCTCTCTTTTATTGTCAAGTACCAACAGGGTAGCATTTTCAAACTTATTTACACATCGGTCCCCACAGCGTCTGTACAGAATCAATCGTGTGTATGGAGTGTATGTGCAAATTTTCATGAATCTAATGGACCTTGTGGGGACCCGAGGCCACCTGATTTCACAGGCCTTGTGGGTACTGGTGTCCCCACAAGGATAGGAAACGTTTTTCTTGTATAATTTGCTCACAATGTAGGTTACTTTTAATTTTCGGGAGTTTATAGTTTTACTGTGTTATTTGTCACATAATTTCAACAAACACATCAGACTACGACTGTGATTTCCCCCGGTCCCCACAGTGTATGTGCACTAACAGAGTCCCCACAAGGTAGCATATGCACGTATGTGTGTGTGTGTGTGTGTGTGTAAATTAAGATATTCCTCCCCCCAAGTGGTCTTCAATGATTTCGCCCCTCTCACTGTTTATTTATATATTTATTTGTTTACTTTCATTGGGGATTACCGTCTTTTACAATTTTTCCTATATCTATCTACTGATGCACTGTATATAAACTTACATATTTCTTTTTTATTTTCTGTATATTATTATTAAAAGAAAAACACTATTGATAGAGATTGCTCTTACTAAACTGATATACCACATTTTCTTAAAAAAATGATAACAATATATATCCAACTGTAAGGTTAGGTTTACAAATCAAAGATTCCAAACACTGCGTGGAGGAATTGCACAGATTATAAGTGTTTTGTAGAATGTCTCTCTTTCTTGTGTGTATCTATTACACTCAATATAACATGGCGTATATCTTCCTTATTGCCGCATGTACAGTTTGGGTTTTGTACAATGCAAATCTTTTGTAAATTACTATTAGTAGTTGTATGACCTACCCTAATACGATTTAGCAGTACTATCACGTAACTTTTGTAAACAAGGACCTGATTCTATTGAAATTAGCTATCCTCTGAAAAAAAACTTCCCGCATTTTGAAATTCGTGTTTGCACCATTCCTTTCAGTTTCCTTTCAATTTTTTCTTCGCCCTCAGTGTAAGGTCTGTGAACCATGTTTTCAGCTCAAGGACAGGTTGAATTTATCTTGCTTATTTGCATACACATCTTCCGTTTCATTTCCGTTCTTGTCCTTCTCTTCAGAAAACACAGACCTGCCCCCCCCCGCACATCACCTTCTAGATTCCAGACTTCCACGGCGTCCAATCTTTGGAAGCAATCGAGCTGGCGTTGTCCTGAGGGTCTAGGACTTTGGCGACGGAGGAGGTGTGATGACCGTCCAATTTGTGGTGAAAGCGAGCAATTACGTGTTTTTGGCTGCTGACGGGACAAAGAGCGGCGACGACTTCACGTGGCTTCTGTTTCCAGAGCGTCGAAGTTCAGGATGACTTTATTTCATAGCGGACTCCTCCTTCCCTGTTGAACGACTGGCGATGTGGCGTTACCCACTTCCTGGAAAATGTGTGGCTTCGGACTAAGACTGCACACGTCTTTGTTCCTTTTCTCAAGTATCTCTCTCCTAGGATGACCTACTTTCGCCCATAAATATAAGGAAGAATTGAAAAAGTCTTAGCCCGTGTGATCTATAATTTAAAATAGTAGTTTAACAGCACCATTAAGATAAGTAACACACAAGGAACCGATGACATTTCTATTACCATGGTTAAAAAAATTATTCCAGTCATACTTGAATATGTCACTGACATTATCAACTCTTCGCTCACCTCTGGTATTTTCCCATCCTTATGGAAATTAGCATATGTGCGAGCACTTCCTAAAATATCATCTCCGGTTAATGCTTCGGATTATAGACCAATTAGTATTCTGCCTGCCTTATCAAAAACCCTAGAGTATGTTGTCCGTAGCCAAATAAACAAACATCTTGTGATAAATAATATGTTAAGTCCTTTCCAATCAGGCTTTAAAACTAACCTTATTACTTGTACAGCCCTCGGAAATGTGACCGATGATATCCGTGAAGCGATGGATAACCGCCAAATAACTAAATATATTAGTGTTACTGGATTTTAGTAAAGCCTTTCAGACTGTTGATCATGATATACTTTTGAGTAAACTTGGATACTACTTAAATTTTTCTGTGGGTGCAGTTGATTGGGTTAAATCGTACTTATCTGGTAGAAGTCAATGCGTTGCATCATCGTCTGGAATATCCGACTGGAAATCTTTAGACTCTGCTGTTCTTCAGGGTAGTGTATTGGGTCCATTGTTATTTTCAATGTATGTAAACGATATAACAAGAACCATAAGAAATCTTACACATCATATGAATGCTGATGATTTTCAGTGTTATATATCAAGTTCATTGTCGAATTTATCACGTGGAATTGAGCTAATGAACATGGAACTGTCAAATATTAATAATTGGGCTGCTCATCATGGGTTATATATAAATTCCAATAAATCAAAATGCATATTAATTGGATCACGTCAGCTTTTAGCACGTATAAATTCGGCTAATATGCCAACTGTACAACTAAATGGTGCATGCATACCATTTTCTAAATCCGTAAATAATCTAGGGGTGATTATAGATACAAACCTTACCTGGTCTGAACACATTAATAATATATGTAAGAAAGCCTATGTATCCTTACATCTATTATACAAATCAAAAAAAATTCTTCCGCCTGTTATTAAAGAACGACTTGTACAAGCTTTGGTCCTCTCACATCTTGACTATTGCGATAGTGTATATGCTGATTGTAATGAAATGCTGGCAATGAGAATTCAAAAAGTTCAGAACTCATGCATAAGATACATATTTAACCTTAAGAAGTATGACCACTTAACTAAATATTATAATAAATTAGGCTGGATTAAAATGAAAGAAAAACGGAGGTACAGAAAACTAGTGTTGCTATATAAGTTACTTTATACAGGAAGTCCTTTATATCTCACAGACAGATTGCTTCCCTTAGGAAACCCAGAGTTATCACACACAAGATCCCAAAGTTCCAATCTCCTTACAATTAAAACTCACAAAACTGAATTTTTTAGTAACTCTTTTACTGTATCAGTGGTTAAGGACTGGAATGCACTTTCACATGAAATGAGAAAATCAACTTCCATAGGTATCTTCAAAAGAAGATTAAGAGAAAGTTTCATGGAGTGATTTTTTCTTTTGTTTTGTCAAATTAGTACATGTTTAATAAATACTTGTAGTGGCCTGTTATGTATATAAACCTTTGTATGAGTGTGTGTGTGCATGTATATATATGTTTTATGTATTTCTTGGAATTACATATTTTTAACGCTGTTGGTTTGACATGAAATGTATATGTGTGATCATTATTTGCAATGTTTATATATGAATCAATTTATGAATATGTTCTATATTATGAAATTTTGTATGTGGTTGAGTGTAAGAAAAGGCATGAGCCTTAATCTCCGCCACAAATAAATAAGAGACAAATAAATAAATAAATAAATATAATTGTAAGTATATTTGGCATAAAACGTGATAGAATAAAAAAAAGTGAAATACTATCTGCTTTAAGATTTTTTGAAGCATTTACATAGCATTTATGCTACCAAAAATGTTAAAGGAAATGTTTTGTTCTAAAGCGGGCTACAAGGCGACCTTGACACTTCAAACATCCTCTTCCTCATGGTTTCCTGCCCTTGCTCACCTAAACTAAGTGTAAGATAAGCCCCAGCAATGCCCTTGGCTTACAGTCTAATGGTAATCTGTGGGGGAGAGGAGCAGTCCGGTTTTATTTGTCTGGTGGATGGAGGGTGTTGGCTTTTCTCCCTTCTAAATTCCAAGAAATTGGCCGAACATTATCGAAAATACATAGAGTGTCAAATGTGTAACTAATCTGACATCAGTGAAGCGTGCTGAAACAGAAAATTCCTCAGAACTCATTCCAGATTTCACCTACTTTATAGTGTGACCTCGTTCCTGCTCTCTTGACCGAACAATTCCAAGAAAAGCCAGGAAAGGTCTGCGATACAGATCTTATAGCCTACGGGTTTTGCTGACACCATCGATTGATTTTGTTTTTAAGTCCTATGCATGCACAGATATGGTTAATCGAACGTCGGGACTGGACCTACAGTTTGCTACGTTCCCGGCTAGGAGTATGAGAACTCTTATACACCCAGGGCTTGCTGGATTCAATTAATAGTCTTAGTATATTTCAGACTTTATTAGCCGTAATTGACCTATAGAAACTAGTTAGTACTCGTGACTCAACACGTTTAAAGAACACTTCCACTGACAATGCCTTGCAAAGTCAAATCCTTCATTCCAGCTGCTATTTGCAGCAGATTAGAACACAGTAGATACTCACAACATTATTTACCAATAAGTCTTGAAAAAAGACAAACTTACACTTACATTAATGTCATCTTTCATTTTTTTTATAACCAAAAATAATGAAAAATCTCAATCTTTTCCCATCGTTACCAACCCACTTATTTTTGAGCAGTTGCCAACCTCTCACAGAAAATTATCATGTGTATGGTAACACTAGATATCTTCTATGACCATACAAGCCCTCCTATACGTGTGATAACACTAGAAATCTTCGTTGACCATACAGGCCCGTGTTGTACAATGAACTAATAACATTGACTCAAACGAACATGTACATAAATTAAACAGAGAACAAATTAGTATTTTACTACGACATATCTTGGGCCGTTGTTACGTTGGATCCCACATTTTGTGCCTCCACCGGGTATCGAATCCGCGACCCCTTCATTATAAGGCGACGACGTAATCAAGAAGGCTACTGACGACACCCAATATATAGCTATATATTGATATATTCAAAAATTTCAATTATAAAAAGCTAATACTCACTATTATAGAATGAAGTTTTCAGAAGTGTTATTTTGTATTAAACAATGTAAATCAATTACACAGTCAAAATTCAATGAAAAGTAAACAAAATAAAATTATGACAGAGAATATTATTGGAAATGTTAAAAAAAATGTCGCTTGGATATAGGTAGAACAATAGTTCTAGATATAGAATACAAAATGATATAGAATACATCCAGTTTTGTAATGAAATATAATGAATGTCTCACCGTTGCCACATCGGAAGTGAAAAGAAACATTGGTTTAGACATTTTTATTACTGTCCCATAAACTATTTTTTGGTGAATTCAAACAAATCTTTTACTGCCCTGCGAATATTATATGAGTCTTATACGAAGGGCTAGGGAGTTGGCGACAAATCATATTTTCCTTGAGGGACTTGAACACAATGCCAAACGTGCGATAGTAGTATGTTTCACTTCAGTTACAATCAAAGAACATTGTTTTTTATTGTTGTTGTTTTTTTGCATTTTCCGACCTTTTTTGGCTTTTATTTATTTATTTAATTAATTAAAGTTTCAGATACAGTACTGAAAGACCATTTTATACTGAAACTGGAGCAACAAGAAGAAAATAAAAACAATAATAAAAATAACAACAACAAAACAAGACAATACAAGATGGCAGACGAAAAAAAAATTGTTACACGTACATTCTTAGCGATTGTCGGAGACTGTGTTCTGACAAGAAAATATCGGTATTTACAGGCAGGTTATTATATAAGTGGGGGAGCCTATAGTAAAGAGACCGCTGTAGGAGAGAGAGCCTTGTAGAGGGAATGTGAAAGAGCTTTACGTTGCGGGTCAATTTTTGCCGTTTTTGTTGCATTTTTCTTCATTCTTGAGATTTTTCTCCGCTCCTGGTTTTTCGTGAATTTTAAATGCATTTACGACCGTAACTTACATATTCAAACTTTCTAACATGGTATTTTTAGCAAGTACGGCATTCATTGAAAACATGGTGAAGGCAAAAGCACAATATTATTTTAACCGAGATCTTTAGCAATGATTTAAATTAATTGTGGTAGAATTACTTTTCTTCCAGTAAACCTAAAGGTACTTTGTGTCCAGCCTATATTTTGAGGTTTCCTTGCTGGCCACTACAATCGCTTTCATCTGTGGTTTTAAGGTAAAATTAGTCACAACGTAAATAATCTGATCCACACGAAACAAAACTGTATTTCAAGATGTTGACTGACTAAACGCTGACTCTCGAAGGAGGTGGATGACTTGCATAGAAAAACATTGCGGAGTATTTTATGTAATCTCGAAGCAGGCACGTATTTAGAAATACATTTCGGAGGGAAGGGGGATCCGAACCAAGTGTATAATAATAATAATAATGTTTAAACTAAAATAATTACTATATTAATTAAAATAATAATATTAATACGTAAATGAATTAACATCTTAATGTTATTAGATTAATTATTGCATTATCTAGCTTACGTGTACGTAGTTAAGATTTCCAAAATTTTATAAAAACAACTTCTCTGGCAATGAAATTAAATGTCAAATAGATAAGGAATTGAACATTTATTACAAAACAAAAGATGATGATGTACCCAGTTGACAACTAAAGTTCCTGATTAATATTTTATACATATCATTATAAGTAGTAAGGTGCATAAATTTTATTTGGTACTGTCATTGGAGGCGGAATGATCCCAATCTAATCCTTGCCTTCCACTAAGTTCGGAGAACAAGAAACCTCGATTATACAAAAGAATGAAAATGGTAAAAACTATATTTTCAATATTTCATTTTAGTACTTGATAAGTCTTTCGGGGGGGGAGATCCGGACCCCCTGGATCTCTCTAAATACGTTCTTGTCTCCAAGTAAAATATAGAAAGTCATTAGCACTTGTTTTTTCCTTTGCTTCGATAGTTTAAACCACCAAACAACAGATTTTACCAAATCATTTAGCTAGTCTCTTGTAATTTTAGAAAAAAAAATAAGCTTTAATTTTAAGAGCGAAAATTACTTTTCGTCATATTTTGAAATTTTGAAGTAATTTTAAAATTATTTTAAGGAAATTTTATGGATTTTTTTTAGGTCGTGTACGTAATATTTGAAGGACGAGGGGGAGACTTTATGTACAAATCACATAGAATTGCGATGCTTTAAGAGTAGTAGTTATTGAAATTTGCCTCCAACTGGAATTTTTTGAAATGCCACACTAGGAAACCAGATCGCAAGTAACAATGCGTCTTGGAGTCAGTCTCCATTGTTGCAGACTGCAGGATTTGATTAAGCTCAGCAGCAACAGCCACACCTGCCTCCGTGCATCTCTGCTGCTCTTTCTAAGTCGCCTTCATATCCGAAGCAACAATGGGGGCGATTGTTGGCCGCGGTCGAAGCCATTGTCGCGTCGCCAGGCTGCTGGAAGTCGCATCAACAAAGCCGCCCGGATGTTGTTTTTGCCAGCCGGAGCAAGTGGTGACGTTCCCAAGATCTGACTTCCCCTGCCCCCAACCCCAATCGACAGATGACTGGGGGATCTCCGTGGGGTGCTGGGCCTATTGCCGCAAACGGCTTTTCAGTGCCTGATGGTAAGGGGCGGGGCTAGGGGGAGACTCGTACGCCACTCTGCAGCCAATGGGGAAGGGACCTTCCTCCCGACTGTGGCCCTTTTGCCGTTTCGACGTTGGGGGGAGTTTTTGGAAATTGTCATTTGTGCCCCGGTCGGCGGCGTTGGGCCCCAAGGTGTAGTGGTGAGCGCCTGTCGTTGTTGGTGACTTTGGAGTCAACTGGAAGCCAAGTTGTTTCTGGGTATCCGTGTCCCTTGGAAGCATTTTGAGCTGGACTTTCCATTGTGGAACCACAGTGTTGTGCAAAAAGACAATCCATGCAGATGTCAGAGATGGATCTGAGGTTACCAAAAGTCGGTGGAACATCAAGTAAGTACCTGAACGCTTTTCAAACTGTTTTCCAAGCGTCAAACACGCTTCGTGTATGAATAAATACAAGATGCGACACTTCTTTAGTTTGTTCTCCTTGCTTACAGAAGTTTACATCTCTTTATCCCTGAACATGTTTGCTCAACAAAAGATTGTCTCGATAAATCACCAAAACTTTCATTTTCTTACGCTACTTTGTTGCTTTGTTTCGGAAGATATCTGATCAGCAAACCGTTCAGTGAGTATACATCGTATTACTTTCATTTTCCTTGAAGCGTTCGACAAATCTTTCGTTATTTACAGTTTATTTCCTTGTGAAGACACATGATCATCTAAACGTTCAGGGTTTATATCATAGTTTGATTTCCTTGAAGATAAATGCTAGACAAATATCTAACTGTTCACAGGTTATTCCATTGTCGTGAATCACGTAGATACGTTGTAGGTATGAAATTACTATGGAAGATCATTAATGAAAAGCTAAGATGCAGGATCCCACTTCACGAACTCTCCCTCAGAGTAGACATAAAACACGGAACAAGGAGACTTTCCACACTGCAACTCCCAGAGTATCACTCATACAACGTTCATTATTCCATAGGCTACCGAACCAATTCAACATCATCTCAAACCAAGTAGATCTATTCAGTTCATGTTCGTATTTTTTCACCAACTTAGGAAAAATGTACATAAGTAATGCATTGTGAAAATAATCTGTTTACTTTGGTACTGTTTTGGCTTGTTTATTTTATTTTGTGTGTTTTTTTTAACACTAGTCTACTGTTTTACGGTTGTTTCTTTCCGCATTAAAATGGCTTCTGCTGTACTGGAAATTTCAATAAAGAAAAAGAAATGAAAGAATATAGATATTTGTTCAACTAAACGTTCAGGGTTGACATCATAGCTTGCTTTTGTTCAGGATAAATTCTCGACAATGATTACAGTTTATTCCTTTGCCGTGAAAATATGTGATCAACAAAGGAGTTCGTGCAGCAATGAAAGTTTATGGTATCCTATATTGATGAGAAAGGTTGATCTTGTATTGTAACTGCAAGTCTATTTGCGGAAAGCGTTTATCGTTGGAATTTACGAAAATCTGAGATTCGATCGGAAATCCTCATGGAGGAAGATAAACGGAACTTTATGGTCTGGATTGCGCAACTTGTTTCCTGGTCTATTAAGACTTTCTAGTGATACCGACATCTTCTAATGCAATTAATTATAAGCTAGAGTTCTGTAATATGTTCTCTTTGTGATCAAGATTTTAAATGCGATCGCTATATATTACTCAGTGCTGTGCCAAGGATTTTGAAAGGGGATTACGTTTTTTTTCTTTTTTTAGTAGTCAGGCATCATTTTGCCATTTTCCCTGCCTTTGGCGTTCATTATTTTTTAAAAAATACTGGACCATAGCTGTGTTATAATGCCTATCAAACCCCCTCCCCTTGGGCACACCAGTGATGTTACTCTTGGACATAACACATTTCAGTGGTGTCGTCAGTGAATTTTGATTGGGTAGGCAAAGAAAAATGGACGAAATGTTTCAAAGGCTGGCTCCACTGGTGCTAAACTTTGAAATCAATCTCTTGGATTTGGATTGGATTGATTTGGTGTTCTAAGTCCACTTTATGCACAGTATGGCTAATCGGGACTGGACCTACAGTTTAATGTGGGATCCGAACCACTATGTGCCTCCACCAGGAATCGAACCTGGGACCCCTTGATTACAAGGCGACGACGCTACCATTGCGCCATCGGGGAGGCCCTAACAACAACTTTTGGAGAAACACCAGATCTCTACAAGAGCTCGTTCGTTCTCTCGCTCTTTTCTGTTCTTTTTCTTTTCTCTTTCTTCCTTTTTTTTATCTTCTCTTCCTGTATCCTTATTCTTTTCCTTTTTCTTGCTTCATTTCCTTTTTCTCTTCCTTCTTTTCCTTCTATTCCTTTTTTTAATTTTGTCTTCCTCCTTCTCTTCCTTTATACTTTTCCTTTTCCTTCTTTTCCTTTCTCTCTTCTTTATTTTCCTTGTTCTACTTCTTCTTTTTCATTTTCTCTTCCTTTTCCTTTTTCTTTCTTCCTTTCCTATTCTCTTCCTTCTTTTCCTTTTCTCTTCCTTCTTTTCCCTTTCTCTTCCTTCTTTTCATTTTCTCTTCATTCTTTTCCTTTTCTCTTCCTTTTCTCTTCCTTCTTTTCCTTTTCCCTTCCTTCTTTTCCTTTTTCTCACTCTCCCATTCTGTTTTCCTCTTTCCCACCCCCGTTTGCTCTTCTTGTTATTCTCTTGTAACACTTCTCTCTCTCTCTCTCTCTCTGTGTGTGTGTGTGTGTGTGTGTGTGTATGTTTGATCTGTTTTTTTGTTATTTATCGTCGCTTTTTCTGCCAATTTTGTCTAGTCGTGACGATGAGGATGATGAATTTGATAAAGTGACAGTGTGCTGGAGCAAAGCAGGCAATAACGCTAAAAGGTCGACTGTAGAAATGACGTCATTTCCGTTCAACTACCGTTAAAAACAATCACGACGGCCATTTAAAAATTATTCACTGCTATTTTGTAGTTAATCCAATTAATGTAAAATTAATGGGCCAGTTTCCAAATATATATATATCATAATTTCTCTTAATGTAAGATGAATTATTCAAATGCCGACCTCCATGAAGGATTGGTTAGCACAGCGCGCTACGAAGCCCGGGGTCCCGGTTTTGAATCCCGGCCTGGGCATGATGCGTTCTTTGTGAATGTTCAATGTGTTCTTTGGAGACAAGGTTAAACCTCATATAGGGTGTTTCCCTTCAATTAGAACCAGAAAACATTGCCTTTATTTTACATTTGTTAAAATTTTCCTTCCATTTCGTGGCATTTTTCACTACTTTTGGCCGTTTTGGTTTATTTATTTATTTATTTGAACACAACAGGCGAATGCCCAATTATAGTGTTCCATATTTTCTGATAATCATAAAGTATGTCAACGCTAAAGTACATTGTAAATGTACACAAAAGAAAGTATAGTTACTAAAAACAAAAACATTATAATAATAATACAAGTATGATTGAAAGAGAAACAAAATGTCAGACGTAACTATCCAATACAAAAATTGCCTACATGAACACAAAATTTCAAATATTACAATGTACAAATAATATCTTTACACTCAATGTTTCAGATCTGAACCACCACGGACAAAACAAAATATAAAGAGATACTTACATAATGCATTATAATTTACATGAAATTGATATAAACACAGTAAAATTAAAGGATGGAATATATAACCAAGGGGCTTGTCTTTATAACATTATGAACTATAGTGAAATAAAAGAAGTTCTCATTAGTTCTGAGTATTTGAATGAGTTGATATTTAAAACAAAACATTCTGTAAACTATTAATTAATAAATATTAGCATAATTTTACAGTTCCTTTTTATTAATTTATAAATCTACAGTAATATTCATTTATTTTATTTATTTATTCATTGACCACAACAGGCTAATGCAAAATTACAGTGTTCTACATAAATGAGTATAAGCTACGAAAGAAATATAGATTTACAAAGAATACGTTCATATTTACATTGTTGACATTATTTATTCTTCCATTCTTTGAATAGCTTTTTTGACTGTCCCAGTAGGCATGTGAAATATGTATATCTAATTTTGGTTCCCTTTCGGAACATCTGTTGTACAGTTCACACATTCTCCTGAAAGATGATTTAGTTATAATGGGCGATCTTCTGTTACTACAGTAAAAGAGGCCCCCTTTGGATCGTGTCATGGATATAGGAGCACGTATGTGTATTTGTTCTATAGTAGATGTTGCACTTGAATATTATTGTTAATGATTTTGTGTAAGAAACAGAGCAATTGTATCTTCCTTCTTTTGCTGAGAGAAGGCAGGTTGTGCTGTTTACAGAGGGAAGTGTATGATTCGTATCGGGGATATATACCTGTTTCTTTGTAAATGGCGTACCTTACGGAATTGTATTTTTCATCACTCTTGTAGCCCCTTCTCTAATGTTTGGTGAATTTTACATGCATTTGCTAACATAACTTACATATTTAAACTTTCTAACATGATCTTTTTATCAAGTACTCCAGTAATCGGTAATATTGTCAATGCTAAAGCACAACATTATTTTAACTAAAATCTTTGGCACTTATAAATAAATAATTGTGGTAAATTTATTTTTTATTCAGCAAAATACTTTGTTTGAAACCTACTTTGAGGTTTCCTTACTGGCCACTAATTATCGCTTTAATCTATGGTATTAAAACGAAATCAGTCGCAACAAATTTTATACGCGAAACACAACTGTATTTTCATTTGCTTATCGATGAAGTAATATTAAAGAGGCAGTTTAAATCACCAACACTGGGATTTTATAGAACTATTCAGCTACTCACTTGTAATTTATGAAGACAGCACTTTCATTTCAAGATAAAAAATTCCTTTTAGATCATTTTAAATGTTTAAAATGTTTTCATCGAATTTATCTATATTAACGTGTGCTATTCGTGATACTTAATCTGATAAAAATATAGTGTTTTCCGCAAAACTGTAAATATCAAACAATTATTGCCATCTTCCGTTATTTGTCTCGATTCAGTTATAAACCTTACTTGATGTCATTCAGAAGCGTATGATCAAGCTAAATTCAAAATCAGGAGTTATGTTGCTTTCACGTGAGAAAAAAAGCGTAACAAGGAAAAAGAAAGACTATCGAATGTTCTTGTTAAAAGTTATCTCATGGATTACATTAATCACGACGGGACTTGCAGTTTTCATTTGGAATTGAAAGCCCGAATTAGATAATTTTTTAAATTATTATTTCCGCCTTATACGCTGATCTTCAGTTTTCTTCAGAGCAGAGACCGCGTTTCATTTCAGTGTGAAACAGGGAACTAGAGGGAGATTATTTCCATAACATATTTGGCTGTTATGCATTTGAAGCTTCCGAACGAGTCACAACTCTCGACGCAGCCAATCAACGAAGCGAGCCGCTGACGTCATCTCAACCCAGAACCTATCGCTAAGCCCCCTGCTCAGGCTCTACACGCCCGCTAGGCTCGCTACACAGACTCGCGTAGTCCGCTGGAGATGTTCCGAAAGTGATTCGACTCTACCTTAGTTTCATTTTGGCCTGTAAGCAAACCTATTGGCATTTACTACCCTATAGCATATGTCTAAGCGCTATCATTGGTTTCTTAACACCGCCTTTTCTACCAATAGTGGATGGATGAAGCTATCAATGAAATAGATGATATTGACACAATGTTATACTTTGGACAGGATTCGAAAACAGAATTTTCGCTGAATAAATGTTATGCATAAATGTTCTCCATGAAGGCAAAACATGCTCCATACCCCCCCCCCCCCTGAAATTGCCTTAAAACAAGACAACTAAGCAAATGTTCAGCTGAACCCTCGGAAACTCTAAAAAATTAGATTTTATCCTCAATATACCTGCAAGAAACGCCATTATAATAACATGGATATATATGTGACTGAAATGAACTTATATGTGTGAAATATTTACTTTCACGTTGACATTCATTTTCAAGGAGGAGCCTTGCCTCCCATTTCGGACGTCCATGTCAACTGCACATTTTCAAGCCATAAAATGGACCACACTAACAAACGGAACTTACAGCTCAGGAGAGAAACCGATTTGATCGACTTTAATAAAACAAGCTTGCTTAAGCCCTCTGGTTACGATACACAAAAAGATTGGACGGAATTCGCTAAAACTGGTAACTCATAAGTTTTTTGGTAACTAAACAAATGGCAATTACTAAAGAAATTTAACTCTAGTGAGTCATCATGTATTTGCAACCGTATAAACAAATATTTATTTACCATAAAGTATTATTTGGTTATTCCAAGAAAACTTTTTAAAATATATATCCATGTAATTTTTACATTTTCAGTTCTATTTCTCTTAATGTCACTTGTTTTAGAAACATAAAGTTCCGGCTCCAAATAACTTGGCTGGTTTAGCCCCATCTAGCGGATACCATCGCAAGTATGTCTCATATTATATGCATTACGATATTTCCTAACTCTGATACCATCATAGAATAATCATTTCCCAGTACAGGCATCTGTCAGTGAGCATTGTCATTCAGACACTAATTAATGAGAGGTAAAAAAAAGTTCTCTCACAGTTTACCACGGAGGGAACATATCTGCCACAAAGAACGACAGATGGGGCAGGAAAAGATTCTCTTGTCGCGTCATTTGGTGTGATGCTATGTGGGTGCTGAATCTCCCAAAGGTTCTCACACAGAGCGAACCATCGTGCAATATGGCGCCATATGTTGTCCCAGAATCACGATAACTCATCGTGGACCAATGTTTTTTCTCATGGTCTAACCTACCTGCCCCGTGAGCAGGTGGATAAGGATAAATGCCAGATCTCACCACATGCGGGCTCAACAGTAATAAAGATCGACAATCAATTAGGATAGCTTATTTGAGGGGGGGGGGGTCTGATACCGGAAATGCCTTTGGTTACAGCCGCTCTGCTTACATTTATGATCATGCAATCGACGAGTCCATAGTTTGATTCTAGACTACGCACAGAAAAGTAAATGCATTAGTTGAAAAACCGATCGTGGCGGAGTGGTTGTATAGCACATAGCGCAACGAAGCCAGAGGTTCCGGGTTCGAATCGCGGCCTAGGCATGGGTGTAAATTCTGAGCGTCCCTTCATCAATTTCTGTCACTTATCCTCATTTTCACCATTAGCCAAAAGTGGCATAAAAGCGAAGTAAAATATCCCAAAATAATCAAACACCAGTCGAAACAAAAAATGCATAGTGTAACGGCAGGCCAATTTCAAGTGCATCAATAAACGCATCGTGACATCAAACTTGTAAATCTGATTCTTGAAAAATGCCAAAAAAGAAAACACACCTCATGCATCAATCGATGCATTTAGTTTTCTGTGAACTTTCAGCAATTGTTCCTTTCTCGCGATACCGGTAGTAGCAATGTATAATTTATACAGCACAATTGTGATACACTTGTTTTGTAAAGTTAATTAGGAAAGTTCTCACTTTTACTAAGAAGAACTAAACATTAATTATATGAAGTAATAAAATTCATACTTAAAAACAATCAAATAATATCTTCAAACTGCTTACTGCAGAAAAGTGCCCTAAAAAAAGTGAAAATAATATCTAAACTCGCATTGTATTAGGTGACATTGGTCCGCGGATCAGA